>NW_006436298.1:10566537-10588452 GCF_000325575.1 Pteropus alecto | reverse complement strand
AAGGAGAACCTTCCCCCTTAGTTAATTGAATGTCCTTGCTGCACACTATTATGCACCTCAGTAGGGGACAACACCTCATCTGATTCGCACGCAAATTTAAAAGAGAAAATGACGACAGAGGGTTTAATGGAGCAGAATGGATAGCACTGCAATCAGAAGTAATGCCAAAGCCTGGGCCTGAACAAAAGCTCTCAGCCAAGGAAAGAAAGTGCCTGTGATTCAGCCCCCAGTCCCATTTTTCCCTTGAAGCACTGGGCTCCCAGTAAATGCTGAAGTGTCCTGATTGCTAGGGGATGTAGAACAGGGAAGAAAGGCTTAAATGAAAACCTTTACATCCATACTATTTGCTTTTGCACCTAGTGCTTGCTCTTTTGTGAACCAGTAGCCGATGCCCACTGTAGTCAGAAGCTGAGGGCTTCAAGAAGAGCCACACTTTCTAAGCACCTAGCCTCAGTTGTTGCTAAGACCTGATTTCTGAGGCAAGAGCATTATTTTTTTCTGGATTGGCTGTTCTCTTGTCCTCTCCTGCTCCACGGGAACTGCTCTTTGCCACAGAAGGAGAAAGAGCCTAGAAGCCTCTGAAAGGAAGGAGCTGGTCACAAGGGAGAGGGTGTGATGACATCCAAGGACTCTGCCTCCTAAGGTTTTGTCAGAATGGGCGAGGTAATTTTATGTTGGAAACCTTTAGATTTTGGCCACCCTTTGTCTCCAGGGAAATTTTCAGCCCTAAGAACAGTGACAGGAAGGTAAAGCACCATCATTATGTGATGCTGGTACAGAAACCCAGCCTCGGCAGGCCAGGTGGATCCCAGTGTCCATCAGGAACTCCTGGCTCAGCCCACAGCTTGTCAGCCCTTGCAGCAACCCAAACACCCATCTGGTGTTGTGTCTAACTTCATTAGAATCCTTCCAGATTTCCTTCCGGCATCCTTAGTGATCAGCCCAAGGTCTACCAGGCTTCTGATGAAGCCTGCTTGGAGCAAGAATTCAAGTCTCATGGCATCAGGCTCAGGGCTTTGTGCACTGATCACTTTTCCACAAATGCAGAAAGGCAACACTGAGAAATACGGAAGGGCTCCTTCTTCCCTCGCGGCTATGTGCATCATTCATCATTTGGAATACTTGCCATGTGGATGCCAATTACTGATTCTTTCTCTCTGGAGAAATTCCTATTAGCAATGTGAGAAGGAGCAAGACCTGGCTTTGAGTCATTTTATCATGCCCGGAATTCCTTCCCTACTGGATGACAACTCAATACAGGTGACAGAGCTCAGAGGTCCCCTGAGTGACAGAGGATGAAGGCTTGGGACCTGCCTGCTGTTGTTTTTATGGGCTGCGGCATCACCACAAAATTTCAGGGAAAAATAGAAAGCTTTTTATTTTTTCAGAGGCTGCAAAGCGAGTGGATGGATTTTAATCTCTTGTTTATTTTAAGTAAAGTAAAAAGATGTGTCATGGAAAAGAAGAGATATCTAGATGTCAAAGTCACTTTTGAAGTGTGATTCTAAACTTTAAAGCGGAAGAGCCCTTTAGCCTGGATGAAACCAACAATACTGAAACTCAAACATGGACTGAGCAAGTAGACCGTGCAGGTCAGGCCATGCGTCTCTTTGCTCTCATTCATAGACCCCCATGTATGTACATGATGGAGTCCCAGGAGCTTCCGAGATCACCCACTGGGAGAGGTAGGGAGCTGAAGAATCTCAAACCAGGCTGCATGAGAGAACTACCTGGGGGCTATAAAAATGACCCATGCTGAGGCCCCAGCCCAGAGAATCTGATTTGATTGAACTGGGGTAGGACCCTAGCATGGGTATTTTCAGCGAGTGGTAGAAATGGTAAACATTTATTAAAAAATGTTTATGAAAACAGAAACAGACTGACAATACAGAGAACAAACTGGTGATTGCCAGATGGGAGGGGGATTGGGGGGCTGAGTGAAAGAGATGATGGGATTAAGAAGTACAAATTGTTAGTTATAAAATAGTCATGGGGACGTGAAATATAGCCTAGGGAATATAGTTAATAATATTATAATAATCATGTATAGTGCTAGGTGACTACTAGACTAATCAGGGCAATCATTTCATAAATTATGTAAATGTCTAACTGCTATGCTGTACACCTGAAACTAATATAATATTAAATGTCAACTGTAATTGAAAAATTTTAAAAAATAAAAATAAAAGCATATTCAGAAAAAATCTTAGCTCCTCCACTAAAAAAAAGTGTTTATGAAAAAGTATAACATCCATATAGTGAGATGCACAAATCTTAATGAGTTTTTATAAATGAATACCTCTGAAACCCCACCCTCCCCCATCAAAATACAGAACATCATCATCCCTCAGAAACCTCAGCATAGGATTTTTAAACTTAAACTCTTATTTTGAAAAATTAAAGCTCTTCAAGTTACAAGAGTATAAAAATGAAATCAGCATGGATAGTTAAAAAATCTCTCCTGTTGATTCTAATATATATATAGGATTGATTGCAATAATTTTCTATATTTGCCATACCTCTGGCATAGAAAGCCTTCAGTAAAGCATGGGCATAAGGTTTTAATAGTCCATTTCTGATTTCTTAACCAGGTCATTATTTCTCAAGGTTCTTTCAACATAGAAACTAATGGCAGCCTCAGATACATTTAATTTTGTTGTATTGTGATTGTAACTCTTCACTCATTGTTTATGATTCACAAGCTCCCCTCTTTCCAGTCATAAATGGATTAGGCAGCTCTTTTTGCTGTAAACAAGAATATATTATGTACGCTTGATAAAAATAAAAGTGGAGATCATGCTAAATTTTCGTGGATCAGTCACTGACTGACGGCAAGACCAGAGACAAAATCTGGAGCCTTCCATACACAGTTCCAGGGCAGGGACATGTGAATGTCAGGAGCCTGAGGATGAAAAGTCTAGTGAGGAAAAACAAAAACAAAAACAAAAGCAACCATGCCCAGGCCTGGTGGAAACACACAGACTGCAGAAGTCGATCTTTGAGTTATGAGTTTAAGAAGCAATCCCTCGCATGGCAGTAAAGTGGCTTTTTCATTCCGAATGGCCAGCTGTGTTGGATGGGAGTTAGATGTTGCCCTACAGAGGAAGATTCCAGGTGGCTGAAGTCCTCAGGTCCCAGATGGAGGAGAAGAAACAACTTTAATTCCTTAGGTGGTGGCAGAAGACAAGCCTCATGATGGATATGGGCAACTGCCTAAATGAGGGCATCTCTGGCCTAGAAGTGAACAGAGTCTAAAAAAGGTAAGCTCATCACTTAAGCTTGGCACTCCACCCTCAACCTACATGTTTGACAAAGAAAAGTTCTCTTGGGGCCAAGTAACCAATTCCTTATGTATTGTTTTTGTTGTTGCTAAACACAATTTTAGTTAGCATGGAACTTTTTAGGTTTATTAAAAGAGAGTATGACAACATGAATTTTATAACTCAGTATTTTAAAATAAATTACAACACATCTGAATACTAAAGTCTGTCTTGTCTTTGCTTTTAGCAATGAGTTGAATTCACTTGATTGTTCCCTAACAGAACTGTTTCATAATAAAAAATTGCTCTGTGCTTAAAAAAAAGGACAGAAAAATAGAAAAGAAAAGTGAATTTTTGAAATCTAAATTTTAGATTGATTACATTTTAGAACAAAGAGTGAGTTTTTGCGTCACATGTAGTTTTATATTGTATTCATACAAACTACACGATTACATTTTAGAACAAAGAGTGAGTTTTTGCGTCACATGTAGTTTTATATTGTATTCATATTTTGCAAACTTCAGCCTGTTTGCGCGCGTGCGTGCACACACACACACACACACACACACACACGAATATAACCAGAACACCTCTCCCCACTTTTCTTTAAATCCATTTTCTATTAAATCCATTTTCCGGATTCTGTTAACCTATCCCTGAATTTCACTGTGGGTGAGAAACTGGGAACTTGTGGGTTCTGAGTGGGAGAATACTGCTCAGAAACATGAAACCTTCAAGTATTTTGAGAAGGCAGGATAAGTGCTTGGGAGAAACTGAGGAGGGGATCTGCAGAGCAAGGACAGCAGAGTTACCTGTTAAGTTCAGCAAATTGATGGTCCATGACAAGACAGAACTCTTCCTGCTGCCATCCCAGTTCTGAGCTACCGGAAGAGTGGGCCTGACATGGGGCCGAGCTTTGGGCCCAGGGATGATAAATAAAGGCACTTGTGTGTGTCTGATGTGTATGACGGTCCCCAAAACAACTGTAAGTCATGTTGCCTTATATGCTGTTATGATCTGTGTATCCTCTCACGTCCACTTGGGTGGGGACCTCAGAGTTGATAGTACATAGGAAACGAAAGAAAGCAATGGCTCTAAAAATAGTAAAATGTAATAATATTCCTAACCGGCCATTGCGCAGTCTTACCTTATACAGATCTCTGTAGAAGTGGAAAAAAATTCTAGGTATTACAAAAGAGAGAAACATGATGAGGACAGTGTTGTTCTCGAACTGGCTCTAACAAGAGAGAAAAGGGATGGGAGTGGAGGCTGAAGTAAAACAAGGTGACCACCCAGCTGGTGCAAGGCCAGCCTCTTACCGTAATGCGGGATGATGGCCCAGGCCATGGCAGAGGCATAGATGCCGCCAATCATCCAGAACATGCAGAGCCAGCTCAGATGCTCGCCCCGCTTCTCTCGGGCCAGCACTTCAGCAAAGTAGGAGAACACAGTAGGAATGGCTCCTCCAATCCTGCCAAGAGGTACAGAGGACACGTGAAACCAGGTCCTGCATAGCCGTGTGAGATGCAGATGCAGCTTTAGCAACACATGCTCTCTCTCTTAGCATACCGAGGAATGTATATATGCTATCATTTTATAAGTTTAATATTATAATCTCTATGTTTAGGATAGGTTTTGCATCCCTTCAAAACCTTGAACCTGCAATTAATCTATGTTACCAAAAGGTGGCAGCAGTGACCTACCCATGTGGTTTATAGAGCTTAGCATAAGATTCTGATGGGCTTTCTGCTGCTCAGTGTTGAATATTTCACGATATTTGTAAAAAAAAAAAAAAAAATCAAAATATTTGATTGATTTAGCAAACGTTTTAATTTTAAAAAGATACTATGTCCCACTGGTGACGTGGTGACTGTGAAAACAGCTTTAAACACTTCTGGGAGGCTGTCTGCAACTGTACTTCCTTGCTGCTACCCTGCAGCAGCTGGTCCTGTAGCCCAAACAGACTGATGTATCGACAAACATAGGATCGATGGAGTTACTTCTTAGATTCACTGCTGAATGAGTACATATCAAAGGGGCCCTGGTAGAATCAAATAAGGAGCTGTTGGTTTAGATACCAACAGAATGGGGTACAATGCTTCCTTCCAGTCAGAGTAATTATGAGATGCTAGCTGAGCTCTGGAGAGACAATATAATCAGTGGTTTCTATTCAGGCTAAGGGTTCTCAAATGAGGGTCTATAGAATAAAAATTTGTTCATTTTAGGGAGATGAGCCATAGAGCTAATGGTCTCTGAATGTGCTGGGTTGGCACAGAAAATGAGATTGCTATATTGATTAGAATGCATATGTTTATTTTGAGTACTCAAGATAGAAATAAAAGAACACTCACTGGTCACCGAACCAATCATCAAATCAAGAATGGGGATCTCCTATCCCCAGTAGCAGTGCTAAAGGATGGGTAGTTTGGATGGCTTTAGTCCTCTAATTGCCAAAGCCACAATTTAAAGAATAATATTCTTTGATATGGGTAATTGTTATTTTATCAATATTATATAAACTATGACTAGAATTATTAGTGGAAAGTGACTATTCTAAAAAAACATTGAGATGTAAACATATAATTTGGGTAAAAGTGGTGTTTCTAAGAAAATATGGCTTCAATCCAACTCCCTTAGGCCTTGTTTGTCATCAGATTGGTGCCTTAAACACCCCTCCCCGCCACCCCAACTTATAGAAGTCTATGCATCCACAGCAGCTGGGGGAAAAGGTAGAGTCATAGATCAGGATTCTAATGCTTCCTGGGAAAAAATTAATCATGCTATTGAGAGAGCTGGAAGAATGCATTCATTCACACAGCACCTAAACGGTATCACGAATACAGATAGTGATGATCAATATGATAAACTGCAAGAAATGATGATAAAAATATGCAGAATTTTCCAGCTACTTCCTGTACACATCTACTTAGCCATTCCTCTACTCACCCTCCCACACACCTGCCATTTACCCATCCATTCATCACCCTCTCAGCCATCCCTTAACCCAGCCAAACTCTAGGCCAGGTACACCACCAGTTGTTGGAGGTACATACATGAAGAACACAGTTCTTGTCCTCAAGGAGCTGACAGAGTCAATTCTAAAGAGGCAATTGAGGCATTAGCATATGGCTAATTTTTCACAATTACACATTGTGAGTCTGAAAATTTTTTTGCTCTATTACTTCTCTCTTGATATCAACAGCACTTTTGCCAAAGGGTATGCTGGGAAATAAAGTATGCCAAAAAGGTCAACGTGTATGCTGGCCAGTCTCATAAAAGGCATTGTCTAAGACAGTGCTTTCCAATAGAAATACCACACGGGCCACATATATTTTCTAGAAAAGACAATAAAACATGGTGACAAAATCATGTAAAGTTAATTTTAATATATATTCATTTATATATATTCCATATAGCCAAATATTATGATTTGACATGTGATCAGTAATTAATGAGATACTTTGCATTCTTTTACATGTGTTAAGCCTTTGAAATCTAGTGCTATGTATTTTGCACTTATAGCACATCTTAATTTGGCCATATTTCAAGTGCTTGGGAGCTACTTGTGGCCAGTTGGACAACATGGGCCTAAGAAAACATTGACTCACTGTTTATAATTTAAGTTTGCAATTATTTTTGGATTAAAGCTAATTTAGTCTGTTGCCTCATCTTCCATATTGGGAGAAGTCTTTCTATTTTGATTCTCTAAATCAGAAATCTTCCTGAACTGGTCAGTTCAAAACATTTATTTAGTGCCTATCATGTGTTATATAAAATCAGAGATATTTCTTGTTGAATCTGAGACAGCACGGCCTGGTGATTATGAGCATAGACTATGTAGCCAGATTGCCTGGGTATGACTACAGCACCTACTGTATGACCTTGAACAATTACTTAACCTCTCTGTGCCTCAATTGCCTCATCCATAAAGTGCGTAGAATAAATAGTATCTTCCTCATAGGGTCACCATAAGGTTTTTGAGTCAATATTTATAAAGCGCTTAACACAGCCTCTCTCACAAGGCAAGCACTATATAGGTGCTTGATACAACATACTTTAAAAAATTTGAAACATTTTAAATGGGTCTTCATTTTTCCAATAATGATAAGGAAGTAAAACATATCTTACGAGAAAGACTACTTTGAAGAGAAGCATTATAGTTTAGAATTAGACTAAAACCTCGGGGTCTATTGAACATTTGGAAGTCAATCTATCTGTGCCTCAATTTTCTAGTTTAAGAAAGGCATAATATTTTTGCATATCTAATTATTTTTTAAATTTGCAGAAATAAATGAGATGCTACATACAAAACATTTTGAAGGATTCCAGTTAACGGTGATCATATTTCTACAAAGCAAAGGCATTCTGGTTATTGTAACTTAATACAGCGAATGGATAGATATTGCAAAGAGCTGTGAAGAATGCATTTGTGAGGTTCCATTTGCAGAGGGAGAAGTGACCATTCACTTACGATAGACAGACACATTGAAATTTCATTTTAATGTCTGTTGCTGTTATATTTTTTCTCCTGACCTTCATGCTCAGCAGTGCCAGGCCATCCGTGAGCAGTTCCCAACTCTGACATTGCCCAGCATCTGAAGCATTATCATTCCCGTAATTAACAGTGGCTGGAAACAAATAATTTAATTCCGGGCAAATGAAAATGAATCAATGGTGTCAACTCCATTTCCCATCTTTCTAATTTTCTGTAACAAAAGAGGAGAGGGAAGTATCTGTCCCTTGGAGTGAGATTCACTTACAAAAGTGAGAGACATGAATAATTGGTGATGTCCTATACCTCATTCCTACAAAACACTGTTGTCTCTGGAAGGAAAATCATTCTTTGTATTGAATGAATATTTAAAGTCACACAGAATTTGGCAACTGGACATATTTATGTTTCTAAGAAAATATATACTCATGACTTGGTGTGGTGAATTAAGAGGAAAGCACATTTAGAGCCAATGAAACCATAAGCCCAGGTAGACTTCAGGCTAAAACAAGAATCCCTTCCAGTCATTGTTACCTGCAGAAACAGGAATATAACATAGTGCTGCTAATGATGCTTCAGTAATGAAATAAGATAGAGCAACCTATGGCACTTGCAATAAAATCAACATAAATATATCTTAACCCTGGATTCAGAATGCACAGTTTACTTGTTTACAGAGTCGCTAGTTCAAGAGGATTTAATTGCAACTTAAATCCTAGCTGTTCATTCCTGTTTCTATCACTAAACCTTAATCTGCAAAATGAAGAGTTTGGACTATGCCCCAGAAATTCTCTTTCTCCTCTGAGATTTCCAGTGAGCGGAACTGGTGAACAGGTGCTGTATCAATGTCAAGATTCTGTCAGTAGAATGGTAACTGGGAAATAACCACAGGATGGATTCAGGGACTCACTGAACCCACTTTGAGGCAGACCTGAACTAAAACTCCATTGATCACCCGACCTCCATAAGTCCCTATTCTGATTGGTGGACCACAGTGACACTTTGGGTCTCCTGGAATTAGTGTCAGTTCAGAGCTAGTGCCTAGTTAATAAGCCCTGAAAAGCCTGATTGTTTCCTTTTCCCTCATGAACAGTAAACCTGGTAAAAGGCCATAGGTCCCTTGGGAAAGGCTGGGAGAAAGATTAACAGCATAAATTTTCAGAAGTGTACCAGGGCCCTTCCTCAAGGAGACTTAGTATCCCCTTCATTCAAGGGGTTCTTTATAAACTGGCTCAAGTCTGGGAATTGATTGAGTGTAAGTGAACTTGGGTTTCTGGACTCCCATTCCTGTGCCAACTTCCCAAAGGTACAGTGTGTTCACCTCTGGTATAACAATTTAGAGAGCCTAGCTGAGTTAGCAATACACAGTCTGTGCTTTGCCAGGTAAATTATGTTATTTAGAGGTCAGCAGCCCTGAGCTGACGGCTGAAAATTTTTTTGTCTGTGACAGGGAAGAAGATGATGCCATGAGTATACCCAAGTAGTCTCTGCTTCTAGTAGAGACTGCTTGGATTTAAAGGCTGATCTTTATATTTCTATACTGCCCTTGAATTAGCTTCTGGACAGTCTATTAGTTTCAAATATTTTGCAGCCACCATAATGGCCCTTTTCTCTGCAATCAATTGGGTTGACCATGTCGCAACCCAGATTGGCAATTAACATAGCCATTATAATTTGACCACAGTCAGGTAATTTTGAGTCTGTGGATATGGTTTGAAATTTCCTGGATAAGACTGTAAATGGAAAGGACTGGAAAGTTTAGAACACAAGCTATTAGCTTTCTCCTGACAGGCATATGGTAACACATAGATAATAGAAAGCAGAAGGAAGTCTTGGCCTTTCTGGTAGCGAGGTTGTTTTAGCCTATGGACCCTGAGAAGGTACTTTAACAAATAGCCTCACGTAACACTTGTTTTTCCTTAGGTATTTCAATTCACTGAAAATTAGGCCCATTGAATCCCCTTGAATCCATGAGCCAAATTACCTCCCCAAGTCTTCAGTGTATGTAGCCAATCTCACACAGATCTCTGAGCACCAAAGGTCCCCTCTTCTGAAAAGACCCCTTTTTCCATCATTACAAAGCAATTATTGATTCTGATCATTTTTTTCCAAGGGAAAAATATTTTTACACCTTTGCCAAACTTTCCAACCCTCTAGATTTACTAAAACTATTTACTGAAATGCATTCACACTGAGGAAGTGTCTTGACATCTGTGCAGCTTAGTTTCATATTTGCAAAGTACTCACTGTGAACAATGTAGTATATGAGGGGCTATAAGAAGATTAAAAATAACATCAGAAAAATTTGTGGCTAATCCACCAGTCTCAATGTGTGCACAAATCTTGTGGCAGAAAACGATATAAATTATTTTGAATGAATTATAAAAGTGACCATCAGTCTGCATGGGGAAATCTTTACACTCTTGAAGCAATTCACTTATATAGTCTTTCTCTCTGGTACTGTACATCCTTACTAACCTTAGCTCTAATTTGAAAGTACTACTATATATAATTAAGAAGACATGTGGTAGTTCCCTGCTCCTCTCTTTTGACAAAATTGTGTTTTGTTGTGTGGGTACCATCAACAACCAGAGCTGATGTGCTTCTCATATTCATCACCCGGTATTGTCTTCTTCCCTTTCTTTTTTCTCTTTCTTATTTTATATGACACCTATAGATTCATCTTATGCTAGACACCTTAGAATGTCTCTCTAATGAAAATAAAGTTCTCAAGCACGAATTAGAAATTTAGATTTTTACTATTTTTCCCTTATCGAAGCAGTTTCTTGGACTCTCCTAATTTAACTATTGGATATTTATAAGCTGAGGATTCACTTAGAATAGCAATAAGTGATTCATGTTCTCTAAAGAAAATGACTACACCATTGGTTATACTATGCCATTGCACTTGGCTAACAGTACAACTTCCGTAATTCAACAGAAGTCAGGAACTTATTACATCTCAGGAAGCAGACTTCCTACCTAGTTAAATATGCTGTTAACATAGATCAATTAAAAAACAAACAAACGTTTATTTGAGACACTGTTATCATGGATTTAAGAGCATGTCTAAATAGTTTGAACCTTTAATTAGTTCTTAATGTAGGACCAGAGCTATTTCTTGCTTAAATTAAATTTTCAGAAGAAAAATACATTTATAAACGTGCTCTCTATAGAAACAGCATTCCATTTAAAACAATACCAATTTCCTAAAAGTAAAACGCTAAAAGAATCAGCCACGAGAACACAGACGTGTATTCCCTTCTCTTCTGGATTTAAAGGCTGATCTTTATATTTCTAAGAACAAGCACTGTGGCTCCTAAGAGTGACAATGAAGATAAGGAAGGAGATGTTAAGGGACAATTTCTTGGTAATAGGGTCCTCTAGGGTAGAGAACATGTACAATTATGAAGAATAAATGCATTACTATAAAATATGAAGGAGAAAACCTTACCCGAATCCAGAAAGTAAGCGACAGAAGAGAAAGAAGCCATAACCTTGAACAAATGAAGAAAGGAAGGCAAAGAATCCGTTGACAGACATGCAAATCAGAAGAGACTGTTTCCTTCCCACTTTGTCTGCCAGTCCTCCCCAGAAGAACGCCCCCACCATCATCCCGAGGTACACTATGCTGCCTGCAACACACAGAAAACAAAGAAACACATAAGAGATTGAGAGTAAACGACACATGTAACAGCAAATAAACAAGGGACAAAATACATTCCAGCATTTTGCATGGGGAAAATTTTCCTTAAAAATATACCCTTTAGGACTCACAAATCAGCTTTCAAGTTGGAAAGTAAGCTCTGTGGGCTACCTTCTGCTGCCACGATCAATGGCAAAAACGAAAGACAAAACGATCATGTTCTCACCAGCATCATGGTAACGGGTAGGTATAAAGAGTCCCCACACAGAATAATCCTGGAATTTGATTCATGGTCATGTCACCTTTGGTTTGAATGCCATGCTCAGTACCATGACAAGGCCAAGATGGAACAAGGGCTCTCATGTCAAAGCAGATTCTTCAGTTTGCTTGAAGTGTCTTTCTGTAGCAAATGACCTGGGCTAAGGTCAGGCCCTTAGGGATCTTCTAGAGGATTCCATGGGTTCTTTCTCTCTATTCCCTTCTGAAAGCCCTGGCCCTTTCTTGGGAAGGAAAACAGGGAAGGTGAGTTTAGAAATTACAAGAATTAATCTTAAAATAGGCTCAAGCTCTGCTCACAAGAGAAAACTTTTTCTTGGAGTCAGGAGTTTAAGGAGCCTGAGGAGAAGGGATATAGCTGTCAGTCATTTGGGAACTTAACATGGTTGGCTTTTCTTCTAAAAGGGAAACAAACGGAAAATCAAGAGTTAGATAGCTGCCCCTCTTGCGTCACTGTGAGTATACACTTGAATTTTCTAATTTACTTGCTTCTAAAAAACCAGGTCCCTAGAAGCTCTGCCCAGAATCTGTCTCAGGAGGAAATAACGTTAGATATGGCAGATGTTACTCCAGGGAGGTTTCTAACAGAGTGTGCAATGTCTGGGGGAAATGGCATAGTTAGTAATGAAAGTTTGTTATTTCTGGATGTGGTGTTAAATAAGCTGCTACATCTTTCATCCATTTCTGCTTTCCCTTGCTTTAGCAAAGCACCATTTGAACAGTCCCTTTTCAAAAGCGCATTCAAGATATCCAGAAGCATCTAAGTAAGAAGCTTAAAAAAAAAAAAAAAATCCCACTAATTTATTTATTGCTTTAGACTAGTTTGGGAAATACTCTTTTTAAACATTCACCCCAAATTTGTTTGCTTGACACACAGTTAATGGATCAACATGAGACCAAGAAGGAAGACATTTGGCAAAGTCTGGTGATCCTCACATCAATGACGTGCAAATGGTGCTTTGCAGATAGATAATCCAGTGCAGACAGCTACAATGAATCAGTGAATGACCAGTGTTGGAGCAATTTGTACAATTAGACAAAATAAAAGCTGTCTTTATTCAGACCGGGGTACTGCAAAGAGGTGCTGGTCATCCTTGCCTGAGTGCAGATGGCGTATTTTACTCTGTACTACGGGGCTGACTACATACCGTGCTTCTCAATAAACAGATTACTCATATTATGAGGCCCGATTCATGTCTAAAGACATTTCAAAGACTGTATCAGCAGAAGACAAAGGAATTCCAAAAGCAGACAGATTCACTTGGAGAAATGCATGTGCAGCATATCTCTTATTTACCGCAATAAGAAGCTCAAGTTTGCCACTTGTGTCTTTCAGAATAATCAGTTGCTAAACTTGTTCATAATAATGTATGTATCTTTAAGGATCTGTATCTGTAATCTGAAAACATGGGAGTCTATCTTGGAGCTCCAGGAACAAAAAATGGTCCCTAGCACTTGCTGAACCATTACCAGTTCTAAGTGTTTGTGTGAATTATCTTATTTAATCCTAATGACAACGCTTGGAGGTTAATACCATGGAAGCCCAGTTCGCTGGTGAGGAAACTGAGACACAGAGAAGTTAATGATTTGACCACAGAAAAGTGAGTGGTGACTATATCCCAGTTTGTCAGCAGTTCTTTGTATAATGTGGATCCTGGCTGTCCTCCTGTGAAAACATCCCAGTTTGTCCAAGCTCCTGTATGCGGGTGCCGTCTAGAACTGGAAGTAGTACATCAAATGTCTCTGAGGTGCCTTCTCTCTGGGCACTATACTCATAGAGTTAGTTAAGTCTGGAGTAGCAGAAAATGATAGACAGGAGCTAGGGGAAAATGCTGCTTCATTCTACCCTGACATAGGACAAGAGGTGCACTACTCCTTCTAAAACGTTCCAAATGGGCGCATTAGTAACCCTCAGTGGGGGAAAGGGGTAGTAAGGGGAGTCAATGCTGAAAATAGCTCAGCGACGCCAGAGGAAAAATCAAAATCTAATCTCTTGCTAAAAAAGAAGAGGCTCCGGCACTACAGTCCAGAGGAGGGCAAGTCCCTGGCTTTTCCCGAATGGGAGAGATGATGCTTCTGCTGAGGGGGCCTCTCTTTCCTGTTATTTCCCTTCTTCTCTGCAGTCGTCTGCAGCCTCTTCGTCTTCACTAATCCATATCATGGCTTTATGAAGCGGTGATTCCAGCACTTTAAGGGCTCAAAGTTGGGTGTTGGATCTCCCCGCCCAGCAGAAGCGTGAGGACACGGCCCCATCCCAGGAGCTTCCACAAGCTCAGAGGTAGTAGAGGCTGAGCTCACTGAGCTTGCCCTGGACTTTGGTGATGGAGACAGCATAGGGACTTGACAGGAAGCAGAAAACCCTCATTTGTCATTCTCACCTTGTACTTAAGCCATTTGAAAAATAAAGCTTAAAAATAACATTTATAGGAGTTTTAATATACAAAAGAGTCAAATGTAAACGGCCCATCCTTCAGTTCCCCCAGATATCCCTATTAACATATATTTAAACAAACAAATATGCCTACATGGCCAAAAATTCAAACCATGTAGCAATGTATAAGATGAAAATAAAAGTCTCCTTCTCTTTCATCCTGACCCTCTTCTCAAAGGTAACTATTATCATTTTCCTCTGATTCTACCCGCAAGTTTGTACATATAAATTTATAAAACTGGATACCCTATAGGAACTGCCTATTAAATACAGGCGGTTTTATTTTTTCCTCTGTAGTGTTTATCTTTTCTCCTCTTGTGTGTAGCATACTTAAACTAAGCAAACCAGAAATAAATCTGTCAGAATTTGAATAACTACTTCAAAATACATTTCATATATTTCAGAAAAGCTATTAAGAGAAAACCAAAGAATTTTTCTCTTTCTTGTATTATTTCTATGCCTAAAATAAACACATCTCAATTTCTTTATGAGAGAGGATATTAAATTCAATTTTAAAGAATTTGTTGAGTGCCTACTATGCATGACTTTTCCTGAAATGCTAGAAATATAAGGATTTATAAGTCGTGATCCCTGGCCTTGGAGAAAGTAAAACACAGCAAACGTGTGTCCGATGCCTACTCTAAGCCAGGAGAGGAAGGAGACAGTTTCACTCTCATTACTTCCTACAACCCTCCCAACAACATCTGATCATGGCCATTACAGAGAGGGGCATCCAGACCAGAAACGTACATAGCCTCCTGGAGACATATGACCAGGATAGGATTGTGCCGAAGTACTCACTCAGATACCTGGGCTCCAAGTACCCAAGGTCTCTTTCTGCTTCATCAAGATGGCTTAAAGAGCTCGTAATTCAGTGAGTGAGACAATAAACACATAACTGAATGAGCCTAACCGAGATGCCCTATTGAAGGAAGGCGTAACTGGGAACAGAGGGGCAGGAGGTGGCTACTAATTGTGACTGTGGGCTCTGAGAAAGTTTCGGTAAGGAGGAAATACCTGAGCTGATTCTGAGGGATAAGGAAGATTTCAAGATGGAATTAACTTCCTCCACAACTGACAGATTTAGAAAAAAATAATGTAGTATTAAGCTGTGGTTCTACTTGGGTTAAAAATATGTTTCAGATCTAAAGATAATAATCTTTTGTGCCTATGTTGGATTATTATTGGTGCTTAGACTGTTCCACTGAGCATGCTATGAACAGAATTAAGCCTACCCAGGAGCTTATTTGAGACAAACAGCACAATTAGAAGGGTCATTGATTGATCATGTGATCTAATTAAATTCAAACCTTTCAATGTTAGCGAAGGCACAAGGTGAATAAAACTGGAAACACTCTGAATTGTCAGAAGACAAACTGTACTTCCTGCCTTGTTTGTTTTATATTTTCATGTAGTCTTCACAATGTTATGATGGGAGTCCTTGAAAACTCAGAGCAAAGATGTGTTCTTGATATAGACCATCCTTCTTAGCTTTCCACTCTTCATGATGCTGCTAATGGTCAGAATTAAAAGGTATTTTAGTTCAAAGTCCCTTATTTTACATGTGGAAAAACTGAGGCTGTGAGAAGCCAGTATTTTAAATCAGGTTTTCTAGATCCTTGCTCCTCAGAGTATGACCCCTAGACTAACAGCACCGGCACACTGGGGGAACTTGCTAGAAATGCTCTAAGGCTCTACTCTGGTCCTACAGACTCAGAATCCGCATTGGAACAAGATCCCCACATGATCTGGGTGCACTCAGATTTTAAAGCACTTTTAGGCTGGTGTGCTTTCCATTATAACACATAATCTATGTTTTGTTTTTGTTTTCTACTTAAAGTTTGTATTTGTCTAATACATATTTGAAAGGAGAAGATGCAGGCTCCAGAATATGTTAATGCCAACAACACAGAATGAGCAAGATCTCCCTCCAAAGGGCAAGCAGCAACTCCAGGCCCCTCCTAGGACCTGCCTCCCTCAGGACTAGAGGCAGGCCTCCCATGTTGAGAGGCCAGGCTATGATTCCTGGATCCCTTCATGAATCTAATGAAGATTTCATTTTAGCTAGGCTTTCAGGATGTTGAAGCTGACCTGAGAAATAAACACAGTCTGAGGCTCACTCGACTCCTCCCCACAGCTGGGCTCAGGCCATTCTTGGCAGCCTAGCCTCTTGCCTTTCAGAAGATAAAAGGGGCCTCAAGCATGACTTCCCCATTAAGGTATTTCTAACATGGGGGCTGATTCCATTTTATTTAATCATACCCTCAATTCTCCTGACAAATATTATATTTCCATTTCTGTCTCTTTGCTAAGCTGCTTTAGATTCTTTCTGACAATCCCTAAGGGGCCACATCTTTTCCCCCAGCACCATTTTAAACCATATTTAAACTGAACAGAACATTTTAAGAAATGGTCTACATTATGTTTTTCTCATAGTGATTTTTAGCCTGTAAGCTTTAAAAAATTATTTTAAGTACTTCAGTTATCCATGGATAATGTATTACTCTATAGTTCACTGCACTATTTATTCACAAATTGATTTTCAGTGAAAAACATTTTGTGCTGGTATTTTAAATTCAATGATAAATAAATAACGTCCACGAGGCGATGATTGCACTCACCTTTTATAAGGGGTTTTCTTAGGTTAAAAGAAATTATAAGTCAAAGTAAAAAAAACATAAATCTTTAAGAATAACAATAACTGTTCTGGAAATGGTTGTTGAAATGAATAATATCATACAATCTATTGTAGTCACAGAATTAAGAAAAAACACTTTATTGCCTAAATTGTGCTCATTACTTTTTAGATATTACTCTTTACACAAGAAGCAGCTGCATTTATCTTCCCAAAGGTAGGGTTTTCTCCCACAAACTTGAGTTATACCAACAGTAGAAGCCCACTTAGCCAATTTTTAACCAACTCAATGGATTAACCAGCCCATCCACAAACACAGAAAACTACTTCTTTGAACTTTCTCCTTGAACTCACCGTCTTCCTTCTGCTTCCACTAGCAGCACTGTAGGCTTACTGTATTTACACTCGACTTGTTTATGTCAGTTCTGCGTGTTATTAATTATGTATTTCATTTAACATCAATTACGTGAATAATGAAATATGAGTATGAAAGGAACTGGAGCTACTTCTATAAAAACTAACTTAAGAAAGATGTGGGGAAGACTAGATGCAAAAGGAAATTATTGTTATTAAATAAATGTGATTAATACAACTCTAAACTGAAAAAGTTCACAAAATTGAAAGATTCTGTGCTCAGATTGAGACATCCATGTCTTTAAGCCCTCACTCCACTTTAAAAAAATTAAAAATGAAAATCAAAGCCATATAATGGCTATGGTATTACAAGAAAAACAATGGGGCACTTCAGCTTGAAAATCTCTTCTCAGATAAAAGTCTTTGCTTCTGCATCCAAAGATGGTCAAATAAATGTATGCTTGTATATTTAAAACACAATATTTAAGTACATATATATATTAGATATTTTCCTGCTTTTACCAACTGTACTATTACCTTTTTTTTTTAACCAATCGACCAATTACCACTCCAGATTTAATTAGAAGGGGTTTCTAGATAATGGTGTTGGTCAGCACTGCAAAGCTGGCTAAGTCTTTGTGTTCTGTCTGGGGGGTGGGGTGGGGTGGGGAGTAAGATGAGGGAGGGGAATCTCTCTTCCTTGCTGCCCCCAAAATGGGTGACTATGAATATGGCCATCCTTCAGCCAGACCCCACTGCAGTCCATAAAAGGCTGATTCCAGGGAACACTATCTGTCCCCAGCTGCCCCTGCACCTAGCTAACGCAAATAAGGCTGCAGCATCTCCCTCTGTGTCTACAATATACTGTTTCTCTTCACCACTGGTTTCAAATTCTGTGCTTGAATTTTTAGAAATTTCACTGAATATGCTGAAAAGTGGACCCATTATGAAAGCAATGGGGTCGAGGTCGGGGAAGAAAGAGAACTGGCTTTTGTTGTTGTTGTTGTTTCATAACCAAGTGCAACACCCTTCGTCTTCATCCCACTACCGTTGATCACTCTGAACTTCAAGGTCAGGCAACAAATAGTTAAGAGCCCAGGCTTCTGAAACACACGGCCTAGATCTGACTTTTTGTTCCACCATCTACTAGCTGTTCAGTCCTGGGTAAATTACTTAATTTCTTTGTGCCTTAATTTTCTCCTCTGTATAATGGGATCAAAAATAGGACCTACCTCAGAGGGTTTTTGAGGTATTAAGTGGGATAAAGCATTTAGCACTTTATCTGTAAAACACAGTTATTCAGTACAAAACAACAGCTAATGTAACTATTGGTGTGAGGGAAAGAAAGAAAAGGACAAAATGGCGATGAAAAGACAACAGGAAGAAAGGGAGTGGCCTTTAGAATAGTGTAGAAAGTGAAATTATAGCTTTTGCCTTCCCTCAGCTCAACTTCTGAAAAGAAGTCACCTGAAACAACATTGGAAAAGTAATCTAATTTTTTAAATCTCAGAGACTTATTGTTTTGCAACTTGAAACTATTTAAATAATCGATAAACTTCTCCTACAGCCGACCCTTCACTTTTTCCAATTTCTAGTTTTAGTAGCCACAGGTAAGTGACATTATGTGTTCAAATACATCTATGGACTTTCACAAAATCAAAATAAAGAAAGTAATAATATCAAAGGCATATGTACAAATGAAAAAAAAAGAAAACCTTTCTAATTTGCAATGGAGAATATCTGCAACAAAAGTCAGCTCACCTTTGCTAGAAAGAACTGTAAATATCAGATGCAGTCTACAGAACATCTCTGACTGTTACATTTGGAAAGTGTGACATTTAAGTTCGTTGGTCCAGGCAGAGACTGATGCATCTGCTTGCATAAGCGGGTAATACCATATCAAGCGACATCACTACTTGTTACCTAAGTCCTCCTGGGCGCTAAACAGCCTGTGAAAGCCCAAAGACACTTTCACTGAATCCAGTGAGCCAACTGCAGAAGAAGAGTTCTAATAAGGAAGCCCAATCTATCCTCTATATCTTTTCTCAAATGACTAGTATACAGCATGTCCACTGGATAGGGGAAGAGATATTAAAATATTTTCTGCATGTGTGGCTCTGCAGCTCACAATTACAGCTCACTTGGTGTTCAAAACAATAAAGAAAGAAGTATTAGGAATCAAGAGCATTGTAGTGAGTCACATTATGGTGTGCTATGGATATCACATATCGGTTCCACACAATGGGATCCCTGTCTCTGCAAACTTCCCCCACTCCAAGGCCTGTGCTGTGGGAGACAGGTGGTAAGTGACTGAACCCTTTTCCAATAACCCCAATCACTGACCTACAAATAAAGCGGATGGTCATTAATTCCACAGCTCTTGTTGAGCTCCTGCTGTAAGCCAGGCATTTTGCAAGGTATGAGGAAAGGGGATGGGGAAGAAGGGCATGGAGCAGTGGGAAGAAGTCCAGAAACATGGAACAGTTGTGGCCTTTACTCTCAAGCAGCTCACGGCCTGGTGCAGTGGTTTCAGTCAATAGCTGCACAGTAGAGTCACCTGGGGAGCTTTAAGAACAACAACACTGATGCCTCAGCTGCACCTCCAGACGTTCTGTATTTAAGGTAGGACTTAAGCAACAGGACTTTTAAAAACTTCCCACATGATTCTAATATGAACCGGGGGCTTTAAACCTTTGGTTTCCTGGGAGATCAAAAATAGGTAAATCACCACCACCACCACTAAATAAAACACATGGTATATAATTAAGGTGAGTACATTTTGCTTAAGAGGAAAAAAGAAAGGAGTGACTTAATTAGTTCCAGGGAATTCTGAGAAGCTTCCCATAGAAGATAACAGTGGGTCATGCTGAGTTTTAAACAATGAGTAAGAATTCTCCATAAAAGGGGAAAGTTCCAAAGGCAAAAAGAAGATCAAGTTCATAGGTTTGGAGTTGTGTCAGAGCACAGTACACCAAGGGGACTCTAGGTTGTTCAGTATGGGTGGAATATTAGTTCTTCTGCAGAGGTGAGAGCAGCAAAAGTTGAGGCTGGAAGACAAGTTGGAGTCAACCCAAGGAGTTGTCCTTTGTCCTTTGGTAATCTAAAAATAAGCCTGGACATTATCCATACCTGAGAAGTTCATTTTGGCAACTATGTGAAGGATAAACTGCAGGGATTGAAGACTGAGGGGAGGGCTGGGGAGAAGAGAGCCTGGACCACACCAAGCGATTGAGGCCCGAGGTGCTTGGAGCACAAAATTTAAGGAAGTGCTCACTCTTAGGTGCCAACTCTGCACTTGCCTGACCCTGAGAGTGGGTGCTTCCTTAAACTTTGTGCACTAGGTACCTCACTCTCTTCACCCTAGTCCTGACCCTGGGTGGGGGTGGGGGATAGCTGATAATGTAAATTTGTACAGCCACCTTGAAAAACAGTATGGAGGTACCTCAAAAAATTAAGAATAGAGATACCATATGACTCAGCAATCCCTCTTCTGGGTATCTACTAGAAAAATTTGAGAACATTTATTTGTAGCCACTCTAGCCTCTGAGGGGAGCCAAAGTTCCCCCTCATTTCACCCAGCAAAGAAGAATTCTCAGTCAACAAAATAGAAACTTTGAAGACTTAAAAATAAGGCCAGAGTAGTTAAGGTGGAATCATTTCTTATCCATGGAGTGTTTTCTCTTGCATCATCTTCAGCTCCCACACCCCTTATTTGAACATTATAAATATATATATACTCCTATGTTCATTGCAGCATTATTCATGGCAGCTAAGACATGGAAACAACGTAAGTGCCCTTCGATGAATGATTAGATAAAGATGTGGTACATATATACAATGCAATACTACTCAGCCATAAGAAAAGATGAAATACTGCCATTTGCGACCACATGGAATGATCTTGAGAGTATCATGTTAAGTGAAATAAGGCAGATGCGAAAGGACACAAATCATATGGTTTCATTCATACGTGGTATGTAAAATAGAAAGCAACAAACAAACAAACAAAACAATCAAACTCATAGACACAGACAACAGAATGGTGGTAACCAGAGGCGAAGGGAGTGGAGGGGGAGGATGGAGAGGGTTAAGGGGTCAAATAGATGGTAATGGAGGGAGACCGGACTTTGTGTGGTGAGCACACAATGCAATATACAGATGATGCATTATAGAATTGTACACCTGAAACTTATAAAATGTTATTAACCAACATCACCCCAAAAATTAAAAAAAAAAAAAAAGACTTGCTAAAGGAATATCACTGAGAAGTAGCCCAGGAAAGGAATAATGGCAGCCTGACTCAAGGCAGAAGTAGCGGGCTTGGAAGAGTGACAAGGCTGGAGGTACTTTTCTTAGTCAGAATCCACAGTTCCTGTAAACTGAGCGATTAGGCAAGGAAGAGTGAAAACTGACACTGAGGATTCTGGCTTGGGATAAGTTGTGATAAAATTAAGAGAGAGAGAGAATAAAAGAGGGGGCAGGTCTGACAGGGCCAATGTCATAAACAAGTAAGGAAGATGTTTAGATCAGGCCACAGTAGGACAGCAGACACTACATGCAAATCAATAAGGCGATGATCAATATAGCTGATCATCAGGAAATGCTTATTGAAAGAAGCAGGGCTTTAGTTGAGTGTCAAAACAAACAAACAAACAAACAAACAAACACCAAAAAACAAGGAGAATATAAAGAAAAGGATGGATGGGCAGGCAGAATGGCATTTTCTCTTATTCTCAGACCTATATATAACAGTCCCGGAAAGGCCTGGAGTGGGAGAGAGCGTGAGAAGGTTGAGAAGGTTAGAAGGGTAGGAGCCTGGGT
>NW_006436298.1:10550879-10566333 GCF_000325575.1 Pteropus alecto | reverse complement strand
ATAGGCCATATGTAAGCTAACCCACATGGCTGTGCTCCAATAAAACTATTTTAAAAAGAGGGGGACAGTTGGATTTGGCCTGTAGGCTGGAGTTTGCAGACTCCTGCTTTGAGGAAAAGTTTGCCTGCAGCAGTGCTGAGGGCAGGTATGTAGTGACAGAGCAGGAGAGTGGGAGTCCCTGAGAGGCGATATAAAGCTTAACACCGAGGCTGGGGTGCAGAAGAGAGAAAACAAACTTGGGAAGGGGCAGCATCGCAGAGCAGTTTAGAGGCTTGTGAAATATGGGATTTCTCTGCAAGGATGAATGAATAGGAGAACAAAGACCCAAGGATCAACTCTGGAGAAAGAGCCACTTTTAGAGAAGGAAAAAAAGTCAGAGATAAGAGACTGTGGGCAAAGAAATAAGAAGAGGGTCTAGATAGAGAGGCGGACACTCAGAAGAAAAGAAAACAGGAAAGGCTGCTCCACAGTGCCAGGAACTCCGAGCCGACCTTCGGGCTTGTCTTGGAAGAGGTCGCCAGTGGTCTCTGAAGGGGCAACTTGGTACAGCACTCATGTTGAAATCAGAGAGCAGGAGACGAAAGCAGAGTGGCAGTGAGGAAATGAAAGCAGGGCGTGTTGCTAAGTACAACTGCAATTCGCAGGAGCAAAGGGGAGCAATGTCATTGGCTGAAAGAAAAACTGGAACAAATGGTAGAGCAGTGAAAACAGAAGAGAAACATTAAGCATATTAACATGAACATGAGTGCCCTCGAACCACAGCCACAAATACAACGGATCACAGCAAAAGGGCTCTGCTACCAAGAGAGGGAGCAATTTTGGAAGAACAGTGCTACGTGTGTCTTATTTCCAGAAAATGATGAAAAACAGGCTTGTGAGAAGTTTACTAATTGCCTCAAGTTTAAGCATACTTGCAAGTAATGATAGGATGTTTTTTTTAGAGAAGTCTCTTTTATATCAGCTCAGTGAACAAATAAAGCATAAAAATCTAAAAGGAATTGGTATTTTAGAGGAACAGAACAAGAAAATAATCTTTGAACAATGTCCATATTATATCTTTTGATATTTTAAACAACAGAAAGATCTGGAGGGGGAGGATTTTTATGGCTTAACTCGGGCCATTTCCAGACACTGGGGACATGACTGTATGAAGATGGAAAGAAAGAGGTCTGAAATTTGTCTACGGCCATACCATCCTGAACGCGCCCAATCTCGTCTGAAAATGGACTCAAAGATCACATTGTGCTTGATTGATATTGATTGGAAAATGATTACACAAGTCCTCTGAGACTCCTTTCTTGGAAAACTACATGTAAAGCTTTTCGTTGCTGTTTTTTTTTTAAGTGTAGGTGGTAGATACCACAATAAAAAACAGATTAGATTATAACAGATTCCAGTTAAATATCTAAAAGGAAAATTCAGTAGTCCATTTCTGATGCTCCAACATGACCTTTTTTTCCCCTAAATAGGCAGATACCTAAGCTGCCAGACCAGAGCCATGCGTGAGTAAATACCAGAATTGGCCTTGGACTAATGGATATTGGTCCTAATCGATTACTGCTGACGAAGCCAAGGCAGGGCAGCACTTCTTGACACTTTAGATTTATTTTTTCATTAGTGATGAAACATCATCCAAGGGTTCTTCAATCCCAAACTGTCAGGAGTATTCTTAGGTATTTCAGGGAAGGTCACCCAATACTCAGGTGTTGACCCACAGTAGTGAAGCTGTTATTTAGTGGCTGATTATCTTTATTATGATTATAAATGATTTGTGCCTAGCATGAGCAGTTAGCCATCTGCTTCTCACATTAGGAAGGAAAAAATGTGATCACTTTGAGAAAAAAGTAGAAATTTTAATCGATTATATTATGGCTCAAAAACAAAACAAAAGAATATTGAATCTACTTTGTTTTCTCTTCTAAAACCTAAGACAAGGCATGTTAAAAATCAGCTCACCCAAAAATCTCTTGATGTACCTTAAATACTCAATAGTCATTTTTATCTTTGAACCCTTATCCAATTAACCTTACCCGAAGTATCTTCCTCCTGTCTTTCATCTAAATCCTCTACCTTGAACTTCACTTCCACATTCTTTGTGAAGTTATCCTAGACTACTCTAGTTTTCATGGGCAACTTCTACATAATTTCTACATATTCTCACCCACATTCTGACTTACTATTTGCCAGTCTTATCTGTACAACTGATTTACAATTTGACCCCTTATTCTGAAACTTATTCTGAAACTCCATGAGACTGAGATTCCGTGAGACTATGTTTTAAATAATCAGTAAGATCTAGCTAATTTAATTTGAATTTAATTTAGTAGGTTTCACTCAAACCCTATAGTCTATAACATATAACTATGCAATTGATGAAACTAATGTGAATCTAAAATTTAGATCATAAAATCTTGAGTGTCCCAAGAAAATCTAATAAATAGCATACTTGAGAACTTTTGTCTAGAAGAGTGATTCCCAAATGCACATTTACAGAATAGACTTCATGAGAACATTTTCTTAGCCTATAGTAAAATGAGAAAAACAAAGAATATACCTTTTTTCATAAAAGTACATTTATTCAATTTAAAGGAAGTTTCTTTATTCTAAGGACATGTCCTTCCTATTTTTTGATGAGAACATGCCTTTTGTTTTATGAAATGGCAGTGAATATAAAGAGTCATGTGTGTATTGTTGCAATTATTATTTTTAAGTGTTTTTCCTTAGTAAAATTAAAAAAAAAATGGCTTCCCTATGTCAATCCTCATTTAAAAAAAAAATTGGACTTTAAAATCAAGAGATGGGATTTTGTGTCCTTTATATACTGGGAGTCACTAGTATGAAACTCTAAATGTTGGGAATAATATCTTAGAAATACCACATTCTGAAAAAGGCCAAGGAAGGAAATTTCCTAAATCATGGTCATAAAATAAATGTCTAACATGTAAGAGGATAAAGACGTTTCCTTTGGGCATCTGTGATGATAACACAACGTGGCTGCAAGTTCTTTGGCATTCTTCCCATGTTGTCTCTTCTTGATTCTGGGTAACCGTTTGACCAAAAGAATATGACAGACGTGATGTTAGGTGACTTCCAAGATTGAGTTGCAAAGGACCATGTAGTTCCATTTTGCTCACTAGAACACTTGCTGTAGGGTCCTTGAGCTACCATCTAAGAAGTCTGTCCACCCTGAGAATGCCATGCTGGAGGGGTCACAGGTAGGCCTGTCCTCAACAGTCCCTGCTGAGTCCAGTCCTTCAGCAACCCCTGCCAAAGTGTCAGCCATGTCGGACCCCCCAGAACAGTCTGTCTACCAGCTGAACACCACTGAGTGATCTCTGCCGGCACCATGGAAAACAGAAGGATCACCCAGCCAAACCCTGTCTAAATGTCTAACTCACAAAATGTGATATATAACAAAATGGGTATTGTTTAAATCCACTAAGTTTTGGGGTAGCGTGTTACACAATAACACATATCTGGAATAGCATATTCCCTAAACACTTCTAAAAACATTTAATTCACTGGGATACCCAGACTACAAGGAATATAGTATTAAGAATCATATATATTTCTTCACTTTCAGATTTAAGGAAGGTCAAATGGTTTAATTTCCTTTAGTACTGGAAATCATTTCAAAAGAAGAACATAATAAGCAAACCCATTAAAGTATTCCCCTTGCCCCCCTATAATTCCAGCTGTAAACTAAACAGTGAGTGGGGGACCAGAAATAAAGCCAGAAAACACTCCCTCTGGCTCCTGTCAAGTCTTTTTCCAGGAAATCCCAGGTAAATTTGCTTGGGATTTTGTTTTGTTTTAATGGGTGGGTTTTCTACATGGAGGGAAGAGAGGAATTAAGTAAATGGGAGCAGGACTGAGGCTGTCCTGGGATCGTGGTGGCAGTGGGTGACTTGCTTTTAAGACGGGAGACTCGATCGTTACTGCAAGGGGAAGAAACATGTAGAGAGAGCGCTTTTTCCTCAACATAATATATTAATTAGCTCCTAGAGGGAAGAGCACAAGGACATAAATTCTGTGTGCTCTGGAGCATGGCAACTGCAATGTGGCTGATTAATAAAGCTTGGAGGCAGGATGAAACTGAACTGCAATTCTTGAGAAACTGGTTTTTTCTGAACAACCACTCTCCCCCAAGCTGAAAGCCTCTAGGACCCTCCCATCTTTCCCATCTTGAGTCTCCACAGTGGGGTAAATCAGTGGTCATTTAAATCTCACAGCACAGATTAGACTAAATATGTTAAACTCTGACTCACTTTATTTTTTGGCGGGGAGTGATGTTGGTCAAGAAGAGAACACAATGCACATAGGGTTGTCACAAATAACAAACTGCTCTTTGGGGCCAGGCTGTAGCTTCACAGCTGTGCATGTAGATAAGCAGAGCAGTGTCATGTGTAGGGATCAGAGTGCTTTGTGCTATATTCATGTTCTCATTCACACCCTAGGATGACATCACATCATCACTCGCCCACCTGTGACCCATCTCATCCCAATGGAGAGATGCTGACAGAGGCACAGGGTGGGTGCTATGGGACAAATCTGACAGGTTTGACTTGCTTTTATTACTGATTTCAGCACTGCCTTTCTCAGCAGTCCATATGCTGACTTTTCCAAAGACAATCTGACTCTTTAAACCTCTAGGTTGTATGGCCAGTTCTCATTTCAAAACTTCCAGTTTCTAGATCTTATGTTTTAATTGGTTAGCAGTTTAAAATACAATTACAGACAATTTTTCTAAAGTTGTGTGCACTCAAGATTAGTGTTAAGAGTATCTCATCAGCAAATCAAGTCTCACACATAAAATTGTCTAGAATGTGGGGAAAATGTAACACTAACCTTTCTGTGTTAGATCCAACATTTTTCCTGTACTTCAACCATTATAACTGTCACTAATGTCTAAACATTCACAATTATATTGTGTCAGTTTTTCTTTTTTAATTAAAACTGTATAGATCCTCCTACTTTAAAGGATAAATTCTCTTTTTAAGTTAATTATATCCAATCCCTGGGTCATGTGAGTAAAATCTAGTTGTCGTCAAATTTCCTATTGTTTTATAACAAAGAATGACAAGAGATTACGATTTGTGTTTTAGGTACCTAACTGTTGTTGGCAAACTCTAGCCTCTAAGGGGAGCCAAAGTTCCCCCTCATTTCACCCAGCAAAGAAGAGTTCTCAGTCAACAAAATGGAAACTTTGAAGACTTAAAAATAAGGCCAGAGTAGTTAAGGTGGAACCATTTCTTCTCCATGGAGTGTTTTCTCTTGCATCATCTTCGGCTCCTACATCCCTTCAATTCTCCTCTCTCCCTCAAGAGCTGTGAGATTCTACCCTGCTTGAAAGCTAAGAAGCTAGCCTACCAGTTTCACATATGCAGATAGAAGATAGGAGGCAACTGGCTCTCTGACAAAGGGCACTCACACTCACAGTAACCATAACCACCCGATATCAGCATTTGGCATTTGTGCCGACCAGCAGGGAAGGCGGCAGGAGGCTCTAGCCTGCTCTAGCCTGGTGTTACGCTACAGGAAGAGGAGCCAGCTCTTCAGGGTAGGAGACCACACCCGACTTTGGAGAGAGTCTCACCTAGTAACCGAGAGTATACAGGTCTATAGTAGAAGTCGACAAACTATGTTTTTGTATAGCTGAGAATGATGAGCTCAGAATAGTTTTTCACATTTTAAAAGGGTTACAACAAAGAATATGTGACAGGGACCATAAGTGGCCCCAAAAGCCTGAAGTATTTACAATCTGATCCTTCATAGAAAAAGTTTGGTGGGTCCTGGTCTATAGCATTCTCTGTGCTTGGGGGCCTATGTCGGGGGAAGGGGTGGCAGTAGAGCAAACAGAGGATTCAGGGTCCCTCTTCTCAACCCCCTCTCCATCAGACCCCCAAATGGCAACCCTCATAGAACAAGTACATTATGAGATTATCTTGCTCTTTCATTATTACCTGCCATCCATAAACACCAGAGGCAGGTAGGTATCATAAGATAGGGCTGAGATGAGGGCTGATTGTCCCACCAGCATTGTTGTGGGCAAAGGTTTTTTGACTAGCATCCTTCTTGTGCAGTTAATTTCTAACAGCCCCCATCCAGCCCTCTAGAAGAGATCCCTGACTCTCTTTTGGGAAACCACTTCTTTCCTACCAACCACAATATTTCTTTATAAATCAACACCACTATTCCACCAGTACAGTTTTCATAAGCAGCCAAATTATTTTGCTACCTAGCAAGCTGATTCTCCAAGTGCCACCTTTCCCAAGCCCCTCAAATTCCATGTATTTTTGTTGCTAGGACTGGTTTCCAAGCAGCATCAAGAGTGTCTGGTAGCCTGGTTAATTGGTTCCATGTAAAAGAACTAGTTAACAACATCATTATCACAAAACTTCAGTTGTCACAGGTTTTACCCAAACTTTTGCTAATCTGGTAACAGTTGGATGCAGTTGATGGATTCTCCTGAAGACTTATCAGTTTTGTTCTATCTTCTTTGATCCAGTAGTTCTCTCAGCTTCAGAAACAAAATCCTAACTGACAAGCCTGAGATAAAATACACCTACTTAAGCCTTTGTAATACCCCTAATTCCTAATTTTTCACCACCCTGCCACCGTTTTCTGCCATAACTAAGAAGGTACCTCTGAATATTATGTCATGTTTAGACGCTAAGTACAGTGCACTAGTCACAGCGATCTGAGCCAATCTTGTCACACCAGTAAATTCAAATGACAGCCATTACATTGCCACAGTGATTCTGGGGGTTCGCATGCTTTTAAACGGAAACACTAGCCAAATCTCATGAACTATTAACCATCTAATGTTGATGGATTAGTTCATTTTTAACATATATTCAGCATTCTCCCCCAAAGGGTTTGATAGGACAATTGTCCATTCTTCATCTATTTTGTTCAATACAATTTATTTTATGCTTGTATTATGTTTTTCTTTCATGCCCAGTTAGTAGAATTGCCTGACACGGAAACCCAGTTAGGTCAGCAATACTTTAAATAACATTTCATTAATTAATAGTGAAGAATAGAGAGAGGCTCGCTAGAGTACTTACCACAGCACCAAGTTGGTTCCTCGAGATTGATGTTATACCAGAAGAATTAATTAAGCAGTGTGTGTATAGTGTGTCTGAGAAAACAACAAAGGAACAGAGCAGGGGCTTTCTCTTCAGTGTTAAATTCCGTCACTGGAGCATCCCTGAAACACCATTGCAAAACTACTAAAACACCCAGAGCCCACATAGTTTCAGAAAAGAGAGATTGTTTTATATTTTATGAGAAAATCTGGTGGGAACCTTTGTTCTCTGAACTTTGTGATGCACGCTTATTAGAATGCAATTTAGGGGAGAGAGGTGAAGGCTGACAAGAGATAGAAAATATATTCACCTCAGGGCATCGTGAAAGCAGAGCAAAGAGACATGAGACATGCCACGCAGAAGAGCCAGGCGTCTCCTGGGGCAGACCTGCTGACGGGTACCGAGAATTGGGTCACGGAGCACCATTCATGACACCAGCTCCAAAAGGAGATTGGGAAGTTAGTGAATACTTTTTCACTTAATTACTCTTTATGGATCTGCCACACTTGAGCGTTTCTGAAATTTTATAGAATCTTCTCACACTTTCTGCTTTTTTGCTTGTCTGCTTTTGTTTTTGGCCGATGTGATTAAAGGCAGTAAAGGAGTTTTATCCATTATCGTCTGGCCTGGATCCAAGATAAGGATGTGATCCAGGGTGAGTAGTTCTGGTGGGCAGTAGTTCTGGTCTGGCAGCTACTATAGTTGGGCGAGCAAGGGAGTGAGTCGGCTAAAGCAGGGAGCATCAGATAAGGCCATGGGATGCAGAGTCCTGGAGGTCAAGGAAGCCAGGAAGAGCTGCACTAGCAGGAATCTTCCAGCAAAGGCCAGACAGGACTGGGAGTAGGTAACTCTGGAACCTAGAAGAGGTCCATGGTTTACGCACAGGGTCTAGAGGCCCAGGGGCATTTGGGCACTTGTACCTTTATTCGGGAAACTCACCTTTCACCAATATGTTCCAGCTAGGACTAAGAAACTATTGCCTTTTATTGTAAAGATAAAGCAATTGCAGGCTATATATAACAGGCACACACATCATGGAGCTGGATTCCATGAATGTGGAGTCTGTGAATTCTGCCTCAAAAGTAGTAGTTTTCTCTGTCCTACGTAAATGGAGGCCCACACACTGCTACATCTCCAAATTTGAAGGTAAGGAGAAAATAACTCAATGAAATATTTTTTTGAGGCAGCATTTAACAGGTACAGCTGTTGATTAGCTTGATCCCAGCTCATAGACATTTGCAGGATTTGTTTACTATAATATCAAATGTTGACTTCTACAAAGGTGCTTTTTATTTTAATTTGTTGCAAGTCCCATTCCTTCTATCACTTGACAATTGAATCTAGGCTAAGCAAAGATGTTTAACTGCTCAAGTAGGGGGCCTGTTGATTCTAATTATAAACTTGGAATTAAGAAGCACAGTTTCTACTTCTTTCCTGTTCTCTGCCTGTAAAAAGGCTTTGGAATTTGAGCGGAATCTAAATTGCAGGGATGTGGAATACTGCCATGTCATTATGTGTGGGCCAATTGATAGGAATTTCCTTCACTTTGAAAAAATACCTAAAACTCTTACCCATGAGAGTATTCAAACCCTGACACCTTATCTTCATTTCTACTCTGGGCATGATATTGACACAAGATACCTTGGGGCAAAAACAATATTAGGAGCCTCAGGGAGAATAGTAAGTAGGTTTGAGGCCCTGGGGTTAATCAGAGACAGGTGGAGGAGACATTAGGTACTTATTAACCCCCATCTTTCTTTCTGGCCACACCCAGTTCCAGACTGTGAGCTTGATCTTGGCACATCTCTGCTGCAGCTCTGGGCTTGGCAGCATAGCCCTATGCCTCTTACTCTGGGTCTTGATTTCTACCTCAGTCCATCCTGCTGCTTCTCTTCCTGCCCCTTAGCCTCACCTCATTGTCTCCCAGTTTCTGAATCTACTAGGTGATTGGCTTGATCTTTATGACTTTGGTCTTAGTCTAACAAAAACCAAACAATAAACCTGAGTTCAACAGGTACTAGTCATACTACTCAGAAATAAATAGGAACAAATAGGATCAGTATATGCAATCACTGATGGATGTCAAGGGCATTATGCTGAGTGGAGAGAAAAAAGCCAGTCGCAAAAGGCTATCAACTATATGATTCCATTTCTATAATGTTTTTGAAATGACAAAATTATTGAGATGTAGAACAGATCAGTGGTTGCCAGGGGTTAGGGTTAGGGAGATGGTATGACCATAAATAAGAAACATGAGGGACTTTCTTTGTGGTGATAGAACAGTTCTGTACCATGATTGTGTGGTGAGGTTGTGCAAATCTATATATGTGATAAAATTTCTTAGAACTATACCCACCCCCTAAAAGAATGAGTATTTAAAAAAAGCTGATGAAACTTGAATAAGGTCTGTATTTGAATCAATAGTATTATACCAATGTCAATTTCCCAGTTTGACAGTATATTAAGATTTTGTAAGACATCATTGGAGTAGGCTGAGTGAAGGGTAAACAGGAACTCTTTGTGCTATTTTTGCAATTTCTTGCAAGTCTTAAACTATTACACACACACACACACACACACACACACACACAAATATTCTCAATAGTAAGGTAGTGAGTTCCATCCCCAGCAGCAGCACATCTCAAGAAAGAACAAAAAAATGACAAGCGAAGTGCCAAAATGATAACTCATTTAAATGCATGGCATTCATTTTGATTTTGAAAATATATGAGATTTAGTGTCAAGTTGAAAAAGACTTGGTATTAAAACAGAAACAAAACTGGTTAAGTCATATGATTTAACCTTTGATGTCTTCAATGGGCAGAACTCAAACAGTGGGCACAGAAAATAGAGATGATAGTCAAATTAATATATGTGTCACATCACTCAAATCTGGCCGGCTTCTCCTTTGGCAATTGTTTTCTATCATATAATTCTTATTCTACTGCGCATATTATAAAGTCCTCCTGATACAAACAGCAGTCCCTAATATACATTACTATTATATGAAAAATGATCTTGAGACTATCTAGAAAAGGAACAGGGTAATTCTGTAACGATTCATGAGTTCCTGAAAGGTATAAAAGAAGCCAGAACAATAACTCTTAATACTTCTAAGTAAGGTTAGAGTATTTAAAGAAAATATGGTGTCTTAAAAAATTAATTGTTCTTACTTTAAGAAAGGAGGTGGCTGGAGTTTTACTTTGATTTGGCAACTGAGTTAAGGCATAGACAATCTCCACCTCTGTCTGCTGAGGGAAAGGCAAATATGGGTGAACACGTTTTTCCAGTTCTCAGAAGACAGTACGGTAACAGGACTGGAGGCACACTTATTGAATGTGAAGACTGTCGGAGGGGCGTGTGTGCTGGTCAAGAAACTTTCCAACACTGCTGTCTGCCTTCCTGTACCTAACCCAAGGCTCTGGAGACGTTTTTCCTTGCATTTGCAGAGCTTCCTTCCACATGCACTGAAAGTGAGTTTATAGAAAATCTAAATGAATATACATAACAGTTCATTCCTCCTTCTGAGGACAGGGAGGAAAACATGAAGTTCAAGAGTCTAAAGAAGGTGTTAGCCTTGCAGTAGAACATTTATAAAGATGGTATCATAGGCCTAATTTAGTTTTTGTTATGAAAGCTCTTAGAGTTTGATCTGTGTGAGAGAAAGAGCTCAAAGAGGAGAAGGAAATCTGTTTGTGAGGCTGAAACTGCAGGGCTAATGAAGAGCCAAGATGGAGTTGGGGCTGGGTCAGGCCAATGACATGAATAAAGTACATGACATTATTAAAGAGGGTTATAAACTAGCTGGGGTGACAGCACCCTATAGACTTCAAACATGAAACTCAGAGGAAAACCATTAACAAGCAGAGCTCATTTGTATTATGCAAGATTAATGCATAAATATTGATTAGAAGAGAGAAGAGCTGGATATAATCCACCACATACACATCCATTTGTTCATTTGATTATTAATTCTACAAACGTTTCTTGAGTAACAAATATGTCCCAGGCACTGGTGACCCGAGGATGAATAAACACAGAGCAACCAATGAATGTTCCCTGGAGTCAGTGAATTTTGATACCAGTTTAGAGGTGTCCAAGGCAGAGCCCTCTAAACTGGATTCCTAGTTCAGTAAAGTATTAATACCTGCCCAGTGAAGTATAAATATACATTCTATGAAACAAAGGGCTTCATAGTCAAATTACTTTGGAAATAGTGCATTGATTGTCTCAGTTTTGCATATTATAGCCTCTGAGAAGTCCTACAGTAAAGATTTTAATACCTCACGGGATCCAGTTTGGGCAACACTGCTCTTGGGACGACAGCTGGGCAAAGTGGTGAAGGAAGCACAGGCATCCATAGTGAAAAGACAAGATTAAGCAAGTCATACTTCATGTCCAATGAAACATTCCAGGGTTCAATTCATGTAAGCCACCTACCTCTCTAGAAACGTCACTGTTATCGAATTATCTGATAAGATGCCATGTGATATATATGTAGTGCTATGTTTTACCAACTTTCTTTTGCTTAAGACATACAGAGATCATTCATCTTTCATACAATCTCAGCATCGTAGAAGGCTGGAGCTGATAAGATTGTTGGGAAAACTTTAGTACTATCCTCTCATGCTACCGATGGGTCTGGACAAAGCTAATCAGTGACTGGACTCTCAAAAAGTTTTGGGCTCTGATTTCTAGCCCAAAGGCCCTACTGAATAAATACTTACCTATTATGTGCTCTATATAGCATTGAGTGTGGTGCTGTGGGTGCCAAATGACAATTACTAAGTCATTAAAGTCAATTACTAACATCACACTGTAAAAATAAGAACAATAATAAAATATACAGCCATTTCCTTAGGAGCATTCATGGAAAATTTCAGGGGAAAAAGTAAAGATATACTAGGGCAAGAGTTAGCATGACCTCAGAATATCATTATCTGATAGTACCTCTTCTTATCACAATTTCAAAGAGATTTTTTTTTTTTATTGTATCTTCAGTGTTGCTATAATCTTATTAACCTACTGGCTCATAGAGCTTATTATTTTGAAAACAGCTTTTTCTTTCCTTCCAAGCCAAACCTATCCAAGAGCATCATTCTAAAGACTATAAATAGCCCAAGTAAAATTAACAGTGGTATGAAAATGTAGGCTACAGCTAATAGAACTGAGTAACAGGTTTAATTTAAAATTGAAGAACCAGGTAATAAGATCCTACCTCTTCCTAGTTTCTGTCCTGAGTTTTATATAGTCATTAAAATAGCACTGCACACAAGAAATATGTACAAATATATATGGCATAACTTTATAAAGCAAGCCAGTCAATTTCCCAAGCAACTTTGCATGTCTCTTTCTTTTTTAAAAAAATCAGCTTTATTGAGACATAATTCACATACTATCTAATGTTCCCATTTAAAGTATAAAATTCAATGTTTTTTAGTATATTCATAGATATGTGCAACCATCACCACTCAATTTTAGAACATTTCATCACTTCAAAAAGAAACCCCATACCCTTTGCGTATCATCTTCCTCATCCTCTCATCAGCCCTAAACAACAAATAATCTAATCTTTGTATCTATAGATTCATCAATTCTAGACATTTCATATATATGGAAAGGTATAATGTGTAGTCTTTTATGACTAGCTTATTTCATTTAGCGTAATATTTTGAAGGTTCATCCAGGTTGTAGCAGATACTTCATTCCTTTTTATGGTCAAGTAATATTCCTTTATATGCATATATCAAATTTTATTTATCCATTCATCAGTTTATAAACATTTTGTTTGTTTCTATCTTTTAGCTATTATCAATAATGTTGCTATAAACATTTGTGTACAAGTTTTTGCATGGACTTTGGTTTTCATTTCTCTTAGGTATATACCTAGAAGTAGAATTGCTGTGTCATGTGATAACTCTATGATTAAGTATGTGAGAAAGTGCCACTTTTTTCCCAAAATGGCTGCATCCTTTAACATTCTCACCAGCAATGTGTGAGGATTCCTATTTCTCCAAATCCTTACCAACGCTTATTAACTGACTTTTTGATTCTAGCTATCCTAGTGAGCATGAAATAATGTCTCATCTGGTTTTGATTTGCGTTTCCTTGTGACTAATGATGTTAAGCATCTTTTCATGTGCTTATTAGCCATTTGGAAATCTTCTTTGGAGAAATGTCTATTAAAATCCTTTGCCTGTTTTTTAATTGGGTTCTTTGTCTTTTTATTATTGAGTTGTAAGGGTTCTTTATATATGTTGAATACAAGTCCCTTATCGAATATGATTTGAAAATATTTTCTCCCGTTCTATGGGCTATTCTTTCATTGTTGTATGATATGCTTTGAAGCACAAATATTTTTAATTCTGATAAAGTCTAATTTATTTTTTTCTTGTGTTTTGATGTTATATCTAAGAATCTTTTGTCAAATCAAAGGTCATGAAGGTTTTAATTTCTTCAAAGAGTTCTATGGTTTTACTTCTTACATTTAAGTCTTTGATCCATTTTGAGTTAATCTTTGTCGATGGTATGAGGAAAAGGTCCAACTTCATTCTTTTACATGCAGCTATCTAGTTGTCCCACCCAGCACCATTTGTTGAAAAGACTATTCTTTCCACATTGGATGGTCTTGGTGCCCTTGTTAAAAATCAGTTAATGATAGATATATGTTTATTTAAAGATGTTTAATTCTATTTCTAACGTTATAGGGACATTCCTCAAAAAATTAAAAATAGAACTGCCATATGATCCAGCATCTCATTTTTTGGTATAGACCCCAAAGAATTGAACTCAATATCTCTAAGAAATTGCTGTACTCCCATGTTCATTGTAGCATTATTTACAATATAAAAGGCATGGAAATAAGCTAAATGTCCATTGACAAATGAATAGATTTTTTAAAATGTGGTATATACATACAATGGAATATTATTTAGCCTTAAAAAAGAAAATCCTGTCATTTGCTAGGATGTGGATGAACTTGAAAAATATTACGCTAAATGAAATAAGCCAAACACCATAATAACAAATACTACACGATCTCACTTACATTAGGAATCTAAAATAGTCAGACTCATAGAAGCAGAGTAGAATGATGGTTACCAGGAGCTGGAGGAGGAGAATTGGGGAGGTGTTAATCAAAGGGTACATAGTTTCAATTATACAAGATGAATAAGTTTCAGAGATCTCCTCTACAGCATACAATACAATATTGTATTGAATACTTACAAATTTATGAAGGCAGAGGTTGACGATAATGGGGAGATGTATTTATTAGTGCTGTTCTAGTATAGGTGCTTTTCATACATTGTCTCTAATCTTACTACAACTCTCTAAGTTGACATTTTCTAATTACGACTGGCCGTAAACTATTTGTAGTTGGCTGGTACAAGGACAGAAGAAACATTTCAAGTCACCCAAAGTCAGTTTTAAGTTGTTCATGATCACTAGCCAATCACTAAAAGAGTTTGAAAGCCTTCACCCCATTTATTCTTGTCTGTGTGCTGATACCCCCAGATCAAGAACATAGGATAAGAGGCCCTGGAAAAGTGATAATTACAGGTTTTTTAAAAAAATCTACAAGATGAAGATACTATTTATTTTATTTTTCCAGATTAGTTAATTCACAGGGAAAATAGTCAATAATATTGTAATAACTATGTATGGCGTCAGATGGCTACTAGACTTACCAGGGGATCACTTCGCAAGTTATATAAATGCCTAATCACTATGTTGTACACTATTATATTGTGTGTCAACTGTAATTAAAAAATTTTTTTAAAAAAGAGAAACTTGTTCAGAGTCACACAACTCCTAAATAATAGATGTAGGATTCAAACCCAGCTCTGCCTCAAAGCTTCTGTCCATCCTGTGCTTCTTTCCTGCACATCCTAAGAAGAATATATAACCAGACATTTGAACCACAGACCTGGAAATCATCAGAAAAGTCTAGGGTTGCTTCCATGAAATCTTTCCAGTCCTGCCTTCTTAGAGCACTTCTTTTGAATCTCCCTGTTATAGTAAATGTAACAATTAGGTGCCCCAATCTGTTATATGTCTGCCTCCTTCTCTGGCTTGTAAGTGTCCAAGAGCAGGGACCTGTTTTAGTCTGAAATCTGACACAGAGAGAGCACTAAGCAAGTGTTTGCTGAATGATTGTGGAAAGAAGGACAATTTGAGTCACAAAACACACAGGTAACAAAGCCTAGAAGTTAAGTTTGGGGGAGACACTTTTTAGGGAACAGAAAAAGGCAGAAGGAATATTGGGAGAACTAAGAGACATCCAAAAGGACACTGAGCTGCTGAGGCCAGGGGAAGATACAATTTCAGGAAGGAGGGGGTAGTCAAGATATTCCTGGACTCAG
>NW_006436298.1:10542888-10550835 GCF_000325575.1 Pteropus alecto | reverse complement strand
AGGAAATCCTTTCAGGTACTAAGCTGGAGTCTCTACCAAACAGGAGGAGCTCAGGACGCCCTAGGGGGTCAGAGGAAACACCTTCTCCACACTGGGGAGAATTTGGCAATCCCCTGGCCTTTCTTGGGCTTTTCCCTGGGCTTCATGGTGGTCTATCCAAGATTCATTCCCATGTCATAGCTATAGAATTTATTTCTCCCTGCGATGGGGAAATGACATCTCTGGTGGAACAATGCATTGACTTGTGACTGAGAAAATATGATCTGGGATTGCACACAACATGCTACGTGCAGGAGTCTGAGGGAGCCACCATCACATGTCTGGTTCCCTACATCATAAATATAGTATGCTCAGTGTGGGGAGGTGGGCGGTGATCCAGCAGTAATTTGATGGGCAAAGTTGTAGTGTGTCGTCATTGAGGACCCTCTGATTGAGTCAGCTCACCCCAAGGTAGTGGCTAACTGGGAGCTGCCTTTCTCCCTCTGAACACCTGCCCTGAGCGATTCTGTATCATTTAGTATTGTTAATTGCTTAAATGTGAACATTTCAACAGAATCTATTTTATTTTTAATCTAGAGGTACCAGTAACCGAGACAATTTTCAATTTTGAAAAATAAATAAAATGAGATAGCAGCAGCTAACTCGGTCCTCTCCTGATTTGCCAATTTATCTCATATATATATATTCTGGATGTGAGTTTTTACAGATAATCACAGATGTACTAGAGTACTAGATGATGGCTACAAATCTGCAATTTTCCCCTTGCAGATGATTAATATTTTTTCAGCTGCTCTAGTCTATGGTATAATTATGTTATTAGAAGTACTACCCAAAACAAATTTACCACAGTACCTTATAATCAATTTTTAAACATTGGTTTGTTTCCTTCCCTTTAAAAATATACATTAAAACTCGATTTAGCAGTTAACCTGACATCCGTCCTTTCCACTCTCTGGAACAATTTTCACATTGCCATGGTCAACTTCCTTTTCCGGTCACGCCCCCCATCAGTTATGACCACCTCCTCCATCCTCAAACCTCAAACTGTCCTCTTGGCCTCCAAGAAACTGAGACTTTTCCTACCTTTCAAATCATTTATGACTTTTCTCCTCTCACCCCCAAAAGCAGTCGCTATAGACCTGTGTTAGCCAAACCCTTCCTCATGTTCTCCCCATCAACACGTCATCCTTTCCTGTGGGCTCAAGATCTCTCCAATATCCGTCTCTAGGGCCAGTTTCCTCATCAAGCCCCACTTCCAAATGCTCTCCTGGATCGGTTTTTCCTGAGCGGCCTGGTTGACGCCTCATACTCAATAAAAATTCACTCCCCACCAATCCCAGAACTCCAATTCCTATTCAAGTCACTGCCACCCAACACAACACCAGGGCATGAAGTCTCAGTGCCATATATGTTCTTCTTTCCAGCTCCCATAACTAATTGGTTGTGAATTTCCAGACTTCTCTCCTCTCCTCCCTAGTTCCCTTCCCTCACCCACATAACCTGTTGGCTGGACCATTCAAATGCAAATGAATCTTAACTGCTGGCCAGCTGCTCCTCTGCTCCTCTCCAATCCATTTCACACAGCAGTATCCCCAAGGAGAGTTCTCACCACATCACTCTCACACATCGACCACCCCACGCCCTCCAGAATAAGGCCATGTAAAGTCTTCCAAGAACAGGCAGGTCCCCATCCACCTTTCCAACTGCTCCCATTTCTGTATGTTCCACTTGAACGGAATTGAACCATAATCGATTCACAATACTCAGTCCAAGATTTTCATGCCTTTGTGCCTTGGCTCAGTCTGTTCTCTCTCCCAGAAACATCTTTTCTCCACCCCCATCTTGGCAAGTCCAAATTCTACCCACAATTCGAAGCCTGGTTCAAATACCATAGTCTCCCGAAAGCTTACTTATTTATTTAGTATTTTTAAATTTAATCATTCACTCATTTTTTTTTTCAATTATAGTTGACATTCAATATTATTTTATATTGGTTTTGGGGGTATAGCATAGTGGTTAAACATTCATATAATGTATGAAGTGATTCTCCCCGATTAGTCTAGTACCCACTTGGCACCATACATAGTTATTACAATATTATTGACTACATTTCCTAGGCTGTGCTTCACATCCTCATGACTATTCTGTAACTACCAATTTGTACTTCTTAATCCTTTTACCTTTTTCACCCAGCTCTGCAACCCGCTCCTCTCTGGCAACTATCAGCTTGTTCTCTGTATCTATGAATCTGTTTCTGTTTTGTGTGTTTATTCTTCAGATTCCATACGTAAGTGAGATCATATGGTATTTGTCTTTCCTGAAGCCTTTTTTAAATCCACTCCTCCTTCCGACAAAATTAATTTTAGTCTCTAGTTCCCATTCCATTTTGATGATAAGTATCTTGTGTGTGTGATTTTATCTGGCCGATCTTTGTATTTGTCACAAAACAGAGGTCAGTGTCCTGCATTGGTCTGGTAAGAATTTGATGAACGCATGGACAGTGAGCCCCTGCTGGTGTCCTTTCTGTGTGAGAACTGCTAAATTTGAAAGGCGGCACTCCACAAAGACATCTCTCATCTATTAATTAGAAAAATAAATACATACTTAAATAGAGGGCACTGAGAAGCCAATCACCTCTCTCTCACATATATAATCTGCCTCATTTGGGTATATATGTTTAAGACTGAATTGATTCCCACAGCAGGACTTTCTTTTGTCCCTGTGAGCAATTTGGTTAACTTTCAGTTTTCAATCGGTTCTTTTGGTACAGTAGTATTTTAAATATTTGATTTAACTAGATTCCGCTGAGAAAACTAAGCTACTCTCAGAAAAACCATTTAATTTCATGTAGATAGGAAGAAAAAAATCCCAGAGACATCACATTATAATTTTATCACCATGGCTCTGGCACTGAGAAACTATTTCCACAAAGCAGAGTCACACTGTGCCCTGCACATCTGGGGTCCATTCTGGGATGTGTAGCTGTAAATGTGGTTTGGCACTGTGATGCCCCATACTGTGCAGGAGAAAGACCAGCACAAAGAAGTCAATACCCATTTCAGTGGAGAAAAAACTAAATGTAATGTGCATCCCCCAGCTATGGATAAGACATCTGCTTTTTGGAAAGAAAACCTTTCCTCAAATATGGCACATAAAGCTCCCTTGTAATACATGTTACTGCATATTGGTGAATAAGGAAAACACTTGCATTTACATTATTACCCCCCCCCCATTGTTTAAAGCCATATCATTTATAACCTTAAGACTGAATCAATTCAGTCTTAAACATATATACCCAAATGAGGCAGATTGTATATGTGAGAGAAAGGTGGTTGGCTTCTCACCCCCATTGTTTAAAGCCATATCATTTATAACCTTCTCTATCATAATTGTTAGGGATGCTGCTGCTTCTTGGCTGTATTTAAGTATGTATTTATTTTTCTAATTAATAGATCATCCCTTGTTAGAGATGCTGCTGCTTCTTGGCTGGGGCGCCTAAGACAGTGCTACTCAAAGTGGGTTCATAAGCACGAGTGTCAGCCTCCCCTGGGAGCTTATTAGATGAAGGCTCTCAGGCCACTCCAGGTCTGCTGTATTAAAACCTGTGACTTGTTGGCACATTTATGTCTGAAAAGCACTGGTGTAAATCATAGTGTTTCTGAAACTTCCTTTTGAATAAGAATCACTTGAGATCTTTATAAAATATATATAGTTTCCCAGGGCTGTCCCCTAGTATTGATTCAGAAACTGATTTTGACTAAATGAGATAATGAAATTACTATGACTGATATGATGACTGACACAAAAGGCAAAGCACTGCGCCCCGCCTGCTGTCATCACCACTCTCATTAGGGTGGCTAGATTTAGCAAATAAAAACATATGATGCCCAGTTAAACGTGAATTTCAGATAAACGAATAATATTTTAATATAAGTATATCTCGAATATTGCATGAGACATACTTATATTAAAATACTATTTGTTCCTTATTTATCTCAAATTCAAGTTTAACTGGGCATCTTGAATTTTATCTGGCAACTCTGATTACCCTGATTTTGGAATATCTGGAAGAGGAGACTGGGTGGCAGACATGGAAACATAAATCTGGCCCAGATGGTGGAGAGCTTTGCATATCATTCTAAGGAGCTGAAAGCAATCTATATGATAACTAGCAAACATTTTGAGCAAGGACATGATGTGACCCGAGCCCTCTACCCCATTCTCCCCAGGAATGATCAGAAGAGCAATAGTAAGTAGGCTGCAGAGTCAGGAGTCTCCATCTCAAAGGCCCTTTAGGAAGGGAGCCCAGAGGATGAAAGGATCGTAGTCATGACCAGTGACCATAATAAAGAAATTAAAGAAATTAAAATTTCATAACCTTAAATTTATTTTGTATTAATTCTGAACTCTTAAACCATTTATTTATACCCCATCCTGACTCATAAAATGAATTTAACTTAGCAACTTTAGACAGTCAGGTAAAGTGGACAAAGTATGAAAGCTTTCATGTGCTAGATTCCCTAGCACCCAAGAGCACACCAGCCTGGTCTGGTCTCCTTCAGAGGCTGAAAGGTGGCACTTTTTTAATATGCCCATTCCCCTACTTATAGATTTGGTGCACTTGCCTTGAAGATGTTAGATACACTAGTTATTCTGGGAAGAAAAAAACCTAGCTATGATCAATGATCAGGTCAGATCTAGAAATTCCCTCTTGTAATGTCCCATTTGGCATCTGGGTGTGCCCTAAATTTTAAGACCCTAAAATTATATGCTGCAGGTTTCAGGATCAGCAGCTTTGTACCCTACCCAATTCCTTTGTTCTTGACCATCTGCCTCAGTATCTCTCTCAGAGGGAGGTTTGATCTCTGCTGTGAATGTGCCCTCTGGCTCTGTTTAGCCTCCGTTTAGCTGTCACAGTGATCCTAATTGGAATTAGAACGCACTAGCTCCTAGAGAGCATCCTGTCCACCAAAGCTAGCAAAATCTTATTTGAATTCATTATTGCCAAATTGTCCTAGATTTCCACCCAGAATCTCTGGAGCACCAGCCTCCCTTCAAAAAAAATGAGAAGTAGAGGACTTAATACTCTCTCACTCATAGAAGGTGGGGTGGTGGCTCTGAGGAAGCCAAGCACCTGTCAGTCCTGCTGATCCAAGCACAAGCCTCAGGTGGAAGAGACTTGGTCACCCTGCCTTACAGTCTAAGGTGTTTCTACCATATCCTTAGAGAGAAAACTGCTAGTGTTAGAATTTGAAATTAATGAAATAGGAACCTTAAGATAATGAAATCTCTGATTGATGGAAGTTGTAAATGTCATGCTGATAATGTTTTTTTCCAAAACAAAATTTAGCAATTATTGGACCACAAATGCATGCATGCTCCCTGGTTGGAAGTGGGACTGAAACCTTCTGACTGAAGCATTTTTTATAACTCTGAGTCCTTTATAGATCCACTCTCTCCAATTCTATTGTTCTGAATCATTAAAATGCAGTACTTTACAGGCACATTTGTCGCTTACTTCTCCAACTTTCCTAAATATTTTAAGCTAATTAGACACATGAGGTCCTAAAATAAACCTCATACTAATCTTACTTAATATTCTCCAACTATAACTGCTTATGTGAATGTTTACTGAAATACATTTGCACTTAATTTGTGATTTCCCTTTGATCCTTTCCCCTCTTCCGAATATTATGAATCTGCCCTAAACCAAGCTAAGACCATGGTTTCTTATTCCCTCCTCCTTTTGAATCTCCTCAGGTTCCCCACTACCTGATGTTGACCCTCTTGGCATAGAAAGCGCCTCTGTGTGACTGGGAAAAGGGGCTCATCTGGGTGGACGAATGATAAAAAGGAGCCTTTGGAGTAGGAGAATTAGCAAATCGTCCCTTCCTTTAGGCAGGTGGAAACAGCCCCAAGGTGAACGGCTTGGTGAGCGGGAGGGCTGGATTCCAGCACCTTTCCATAAGGTCACACCTGGCACCACTGAACAATGTAAGTTGGCTACGAAAAGTGCTTCCCTTAGGGTTTTCAGCAGTTTCTCAGCTGTCAGCTTCTCTGTTTCCAGGCTCAGTCTCGAGAGCGAAAAAACTAAATTTACTGGCAGAAATAAGCAGTGTTCGAATATTCGGAAATATCTGCTCATCCTTAATATGCAGAGAAGACTGTATTTTTTTTATTGTGCTAAAATACAATTTGATTAGACTTTGTATTTGATTAGACTTTAATTTTATAATTGAAAGTAAGAAAGATATCTGAGGACTTCTTTTAGTTTTTTTCTCACAATCTTAAAGGCCAATAAGAAATTTCTAACTTTGAGGTAAGAATGCCAGTTTGCAAATAATATGGATTGAGAATACTTACTTCAGTAATTTATCAGACTAATTCCTCAAAATGAATGTAATCAAACAGTTTCCTATTCTCTGAAGAATTCCACAGGAAGCTTAGGTCCTATGAACGCTCTTATTGTGTGAGAACATTGAGAGGTTAGATTTCCCATGAAAGGGTGCAATTGCATCTTGATGTTTAGAATTCATACCTGCAAGTCTGTATTATTTGTATTTGGCTTGATCTGGTTATTCGGTGATTAACAATTCAAATTGCCTTATTTAAACCAAAGTCTACAATTAACAAATTCTCCCAACTGACAACATATTACCAAGTTCTCCAGTGACTTCAGGGAAAGTCCCAGACTGAATTAGGACACAAAGGTCAGTACTCTCAGTGGATTGGAATCCTCAGGAGTGTTCTAGAATATAGGGACACAGAGATTCAGAATATAAGAATCTGTCTTCAGGTTTAAAGCTATATTGTGAGAAATCCCCAGTGACCCCCCTGGTGACAGAAGGACATTTACTATCACACTCTTATAGTCCCAGAACACTGCTTATCAGTAAGTTTCAGGAATGCAGCAGAGAGTTTGGTTCACTCCTGTCCTGTGAAAATGGATCACAGACTCTTTGGATGGAGGCATCTTTTCAGACTACTTGTCCCAACTCTATTCAGGTGTCAGAAACCTCTCTTCTCTCAAGAGGAGGAAGTAAGACCCAGGGATATAATGGCAATGAATTATTGAGTCTTCTTCTCCAATTTGGCAATAATGAATCCAAATAAGATTTTGCTAGCGGTGGACAGGATGCTCTCTAGGAGCTGATAACTTTCTAATTCCATTTAGGATCACTGTGACGGCTAAACAGAGGCTAAACAGAGCCAGAGGGCACACCCACAGCAGAGATCGAACCTCTCTTTGAGATACCGAGGCAGAAGGTCGAGAACAAAGGGATTGGGCAGGATACAGAGCTGCTGACCCTGAAGCCTGTAGCGTACACTTTTAGGTCTAAAATTTAGAGTATGCCTAGATGCCAGATGATCAAAATCTTAAAATAAAACTAAAAAGGAAAAACTCTGTAATACTCTTTGTTATCAGCTTGGACATGCTGGTCTACCAGGGCAGCATTGGGCAGGTGTGATACACACCCTGAAAAGATTGGCTCAGTGCACAGTGAGCCAGTCACTGATCTCTGCTTGCAGTCTAGTGGCAAACAGTGGTCAATGGGACAAAAGAAAGGGGGATTATGAAAACTTGAAGCTGAATTTTAAAAAAAAATACAGAGATAAAGCAGCTAGAAATTCCAGCAGAGTATTCCTTCTTTTAATACCTAAAGAAATATGGGGAAGGGATAAAGGGATGGAGAAAGATAAATTAGGTATGATGGTTCAGGTCATATTTATCCACCTTAGCCTTCAAAGAAACTCAAGAGGGAGGGGCAGTGAGAGGGAGTAGTGAGGATGGGGACGGAAATGAGAATCCGCGAATTCCATATGTTCCAAAAAATTCCACCATCCAGCTAAAAACTACAGAGTATAGAGGTTAAAAGTCATGCTTAAGCCCCACTGTTTTTTTTCTGTTTTATTTACTGTTGTATCTCTAAAGTCTAAAACAGTGCT
>NW_006436298.1:10541379-10542819 GCF_000325575.1 Pteropus alecto | reverse complement strand
GAGTAAAATGAAAACCTGTGTTCCATTTCTAGCCAAAAATATATTTTAAATTTATATTTTTAAATTTATATTTAAAAATCTATATTTATTTTTATTATTTAAAAATATATTTAAGAACTTTCAAGAGCTTCTAAAGATAAAAAAAAAAAGTCAAGTAAAATTCCATTCCTATGTACAAATATATTTAATAGTTTGATGTTCTTGGTCTATCTGTTTTTGCCTAATGAGCCAATCAACTCTAGTCAATATGGTAGATATATTAGTAGGTACAGCGGATAGGATATTTCCCTTGGAAACCTAGATAATGACCCAAGTAGGCCTCCCAGGGTGCTAGCTACTTCTTCATAGTCGTAGTCTGGACCTTTATCCTACATGTTCAGAAACCAGACATGTCAGCATACCAAGGACAGGTCCATCTCTCAGGACCAGACTCCCAATAGTCAATCTCACCAAGACTGATGGAAGAAGCCAGAATGCCAATAGATTAATTAAATGAAAAACAGAATGGCTAAGAATACTGACGTCCTTTGGGAAGCACATTCCTGATGGGTAAATTCTAGAGAGCTGAGTTTGAAATCTTCATGTTGCTTTGGAGCTTAGAGTTAGAATGAGAGGTCTTAACTATGGGATTCATATCTTCACAGACTCTAGGCCAAGACTGCCTAATGAAGCCATTGCTCTAATAGGGACACATATGGCCCCCAAACCAGAGGTTAAACCCTTAAGTTAGAGCACTCCAACCCTGACCAGCATTTAGAAGAGCACTGCCAACATCTGCATCTATGATTTGCCCTGTTGTGTTCCTCCACTACTGATGAATCCCATTGAAACTAACACATCTTTACTTTAGGTATAGCAGGGTCTCAAAGTATTAAAAATCTCAGAGACTCTCATTTATTCATTCAACAAATATTTGTTGAAATCCTATTTTGTACCAGGCACTGATTTGGGAAAGGGGGATGCAGTAGTGAACAACACAGATAAAAAAAAAACAAAAACAAAAACACTGGTACCCCCCAAAACCCTTCTTTTATTTTAACTCTGCTACTCTGTCTCTTTAAGATGACTTTGCACTATGGGCTGATTTTATAGGTTCATTCTCCGAGGCAATCAAATTTCTCATTTGTTACTATTTCCATTACGTACTGCCTATAAATACAAAAATCCGGCAATATCTTCAATCAAGGTTTTGGAAAAGGGACAAAGATGCATAAATTTAATATGTAATGGCAGTGTTGGAGTCCACAAACAGAAAGTGAATTGCTTGAGATACCAGAGTGGTATATTTCCACCAATAAGTGAGAGCCTGATATTCTTTCAGGAATAAACCAAATCAAGAGGATTTTAAATGAAAATGTTAGAGAATTGGAAAGAAAATGGGATTGAGTTGGGAGAGTTGGGATATGTGTTCTATAGACTGTCTCAGCCCATACCCAGCCA
>NW_006436298.1:10531857-10539398 GCF_000325575.1 Pteropus alecto | reverse complement strand
TGCTCTAATAGGGACATATATGGCCCCCAAACCAGAGGTTAAACCCTTAAGTTAGAGCACTCCAACCCTGACCAGCATTTAGAAGAGCACTGCCAACATCTGCATCTATGATTTGCCCTGTTGTGTTCCTCCACTACTGATGAATCCCATTGAAACTAACACATCTTTACTTTAGGTATAGCAGGGTCTCAAAGTATTAAAAATCTCAGAGACTCTCATTTATTCATTCAACAAATATTTGTTGAAATCCTATTTTGTACCAGGCACTGATTTGGGAAAGGGGGATGCAGTAGTGAACAACACAGATAAAAAAAAAACAAAAACAAAAACACTGGTACCCCCCAAAACCCTTCTTTTATTTTAACTCTGCTACTCTGTCTCTTTAAGATGACTTTGCACTATGGGCTGATTTTATAGGTTCATTCTCCGAGGCAATCAAATTTCTCATTTGTTACTATTTCCATTACGTACTGCCTATAAATACAAAAATCCGGCAATATCTTCAATCAAGGTTTTGGAAAAGGGACAAAGATGCATAAATTTAATATGTAATGGCAGTGTTGGAGTCCACAAACAGAAAGTGAATTGCTTGAGATACCAGAGTGGTATATTTCCACCAATAAGTGAGAGCCTGATATTCTTTCAGGAATAAACCAAATCAAGAGGATTTTAAATGAAAATGTTAGAGAATTGGAAAGAAAATGGGATTGAGTTGGGAGAGTTGGGATATGTGTTCTATAGACTGTCTCAGCCAATACCCAGCCATGAACTGGGCAAGTCACCCAAACTCTGCAGGTCTCCTATCCTCATCTTTAAGATGACAGAGTTTGCCTCATTCACTTAGGCACCGACACCTGGAAAGTACCATGATTTCCTCTGGTAATAGGAACCAAGCCTTATTCATCTCAATCTCTCTTACAAGGCCTTGGACCATGTGCCACACATATAATGGCCACTCCACAAATACTGCTTTATCAAACACTGAACCTATTATTACACCAGCATGGCAGCTGAAGTTGCTGATATTCCAGATGAATTGTTTTTGTTGTTTAGCTTATAGAATCCTTTATCTGCATAAACTGAATTATGTAGGAGATGACTATATGCATTTGCTTTGGTGAAGGAGGGTGAAAGGATGTCAGAGGTAATTCCATCACCACTTATCTCCACTCCCACCTATCCCGAAAGAGGGCTCCGTGGAAACAATGTTTCTAGATGAACTTATACATCAAATTCCAAAGGTGTTCTCATAACAGTGAATTTAATGCTGGCTATTAGATATTTTGGGACCAAAAGGTTCTTCAGCATCTTGCTAAGCTGACAGATACCTTCATTTGGTCATTTTCTACCTTCTGTTCAGCTGCATTGTCTGTCAGGTTCGACCTCCTTTTCCAGATCCCACATCTGTCCTCTGGTCCTGACCACTCGCCTACATATCAGACCAATACACTCCAAATGGACTTCACTGGTCTCTCTGCCTGCTCTGCTTCCTCTGTTTTCAGTCTTAGTTACCCATACCAACACCCACACAGCCTCTCAAGCTCGACTTCTGGATGTCATCCTCAATTCTCTATCATCTTTCTCATTCACCAAATTTTGCTATTTCTCTTTCAGAAATGTTTCCCAGTTCTCACCCTATTAACGGATTTTCTTTAGGATTTCATACTTTTTTTTTTTGGTTGGGCTTTTGCATTAACCTCCTAATTGATCATCACACCTCTAAATATTATAGCAGCTATCACTTATTAGGGTTTTCTACATATTAGATACTTTGCTAAAAAGCTACACATACTTCCCCTCATTTAATCCTCCCAGTTTAATTGAGTATTCTTATTCCCAATGCACAGATGTGAAAACAGACACAGATAAATTTCAATTACTTGCAAATCCTCATATCAAGTAAGCGGCAGAGACTTAGATTCCATGTCTATTTGACTTTTTATGTCTTTTCCATCTAATTAACTTCCCACGCCGCTGCCAGAGGTAATGGCTTTCTAAAATATAGATCTAGTGACATCATTCTTGCACATTCCAGGATAAATCCCAAAGCCCCCATTTTAGCATTAAGGTCTTTCACAATTTGTCTACAACTTGACCTGTCTGCCCCAACACTATGCCTGGCTATGGTGAACTTCCCATTACTCCCTGCAAAATTCAGGCTATTCAACAACTTTAACATCTTCCTGGAACACCATTCTTCCTCTTGTCTGCCTGGTAAATTCTTATTCATCTCTCAAAACTCTGTTAAATGTCACTTCCAGATAACTTTTTACCAATTCTCAAAGGCAAATCAGGTGGTTCCTTTTTTTCTGTGGTTCTGTAGCATAGATATCTCTGTCACAGAAAAAAAACCATAATGTACTTAATCTCTTTACAAGGTATTTGTCCCACTGGAAAAGAAGTTCCTGGATGACAAAGATCATGTCATACTCATCAGAATATCTCCTAATGCACCTTGCCAGGTATCTGGCTCACAGTTGGTGTTCAATTAATGCTTATGAAATAAAATGCCCTTGCTATCTCCATTTTTGTTAACACTATTCACTTTTTATTTGAAAGTAACCTTGCTTTGTCCCTACTATGCTACCAAAACGTCTGTCCTGAAAATTACCAAGGCATGTGAGAATTAGGTGTTATAATTGATATTTGCCTTGCAAAGAATAACATAGAGGATGTTTAGTTATTATTTAGTTTGGGTTTATTGTCAAGTATATTTTGGTTTCAAATATATTATTTTCATATTCTTTTGTACAAGTCAATACTTGGCCATAATGTTTTAGGTTCTAAATATTACTAAGCTTTATAAGCCCCAGCGAGTAAGCAGTTAAACTAGTAATGCTTAGGTTTCCTGCCTCACTAGGCAGGTCTTAGGAGGAAACAGGCATTGAGCTAGAAGCCATCCCCTCTGAAGGGAGAACACAGGGGAAGAGTAGCCAGTGAGGCATTTACCCTGCTCTGATGGGTGGGAATTGGGGTGGGGCTGAGCCTGGTTACTGCTTGAGGCTACAATGATCGCATATCTAAGAAGGTTATCTTAGAACCCAACCTGCCTCACCTCTGTCCCTGGTTACTGCTTGAGGCTGAAATGATCACATATCTAAGAAGGTTATCTTCGAACCCAACCTGCCTCACCTCTGCCTCACTCCCCCCACAACAACAACTCTTGGACAGGAGCTAAGATGTGGTCCAAGAGAGCTCACATAGCATCCACTATAAGGCACAGCAGTTTGAGGGAGAATGCCTGATGTCTGAGAAACCCCTGCCCTGTGATGGGGACTGGCAATTGGAGGGTACACTGTCACTTTGCTCAATATACAGACTCCTCCCTTTAAAAACTTCCTAGCCTTGATCATTGTGTTTGTCCTAAGAGCCATTTGCAGCAGACAATAACTTTTTAATTAAATTTATTGAGGTGACATTGGTTAATAAAATTATATAGGTTTCAAGTGTATAATTCTATAATACATCATCTGCATATTGCATTGTGTGTTCATTATTCAAAGTCAAATCTCTTTCCATCACCATAGATTTAACCCTCTTCTTAAATGCGCGAGACCTGAGAGACCCATTTCAGCCTTTACTATAAGACTCTGAAGCACCTAAGAGTTATATATCCCTTCCTTCTTCCAGCAACTTCCAGACCTCCCCTCTGTCCTGGATGCTCCTCCTTCCCTGGCTTCTCCTTCTCAGTCTCCTTAATGAGATGTCCCTTACCACCAGCCCCATAAATGATGTTTGGCAGGAAACCACCCTTTCCCTGATTAAAGTCATTGGCAGGTTCATCATAAATGAGATGCCTCCTAGCCATTAGGTGCTTCAGCCCAAATAGGAAGTGACCCATTGGGCATTCCTCTTTGGATGCCCCCAAGGATCTCAGAGTGTGAAGTCTAAAACTAAATGTCTTTCTCTGCCATACTAACATTTGTACTTTGCATTACTTAATTGATGAATATCCTTCCGTTCATTAACCAATCACCCCCTTCTAAACAAATCCATGACCACATCCCTACTGACTGCACCCCAAGAACAGCTCTCCAATCCGTGCCTTCTCTCCACAGCCTCAGTCAGGTCCTTACCCCTTACATGGTCTCCCGGCCTAAAGTTTCTTTATTTACACTTTTTTTTTTTTTTTAATGGCTATTGATACTTGCTTTCTTGTGCTGGTAATCTGCAGAAACTTGTGATTTCTTCATATTAGACTATAACTTCCTTAGATACGGAAACTTTGGTTTTTTTCTGTCTTAATATTCTCTGAGGTAACACTGTGCTTTGTGTGTAATAAGTGCTCAATAAATAGACTTTGACAATAAAGTGACTGCTCTTCTTCCCCCAAAGAGCAGCTAATCAGACATTTAAATATTTACTCTTTTTGCCAGCCCGATTAACAGTGTTATAGTAGCAGACAGGACATACACATAGACACGTGCGCGCACGATATGCCCTTAGCTACTTTTAAGTCAATCGTCTAGCAAACACAAAGAGAAGACCTAGCTCTCAAATAATGAAAACATAAATTGGTTCATATTTTTCATTCTTGGCCTGCCTTGAGAAAAATGGCACAATGCTTAGTAGCAAACGAGAAATTATTTTGCAAATCTATATCCTCAAAATACCACCAAACATGGGTCATGCATCTTTTCTTCCTGCATTTTTGATCCCACTGCTATGACTTAGTGTGGTAATTATATTACAAAGCTATTATTCGATGAAACGAAAATGGCAAAACAATTTAAATGCTTGTCTAAAAAGGACTTGGGTAGTATGCAATTATAAGTGAAATTACAATGGGAAAATAATTGAAATACAAGTCTGGAAGGCACAGTTATGAAACCATTAAGATGCTTCTATTTTGGACTCACAACATTGAGTGAAACTCTACACTCCTAGGATACATTTTTAATTCACTAAATTGGGCAACATTTATGGAGAAATGAAAATATTTGTACTCCAATTGTTCCACAGCATTATCTACATTTCTGAATGCCACCTGGGGGTGTGAAACCTCATCAGGGTTGAAAGGTTTATAGGATAGACAGATAAGAGAACCATAGGGTATTCTATGCTTCCACCTAGCATCAAGAAGATAAAGGCACAAGGACAAGCTCAGCTTAAATTTTTCACAAACAGTTCTAATATGAAAGCAAAGATCATAACATGAAAAGATCTGTGTTCTAAATTTAAGCCTACGATTGTTAAATATTTCTGTGGATAATTTCTAAGGATCTATCTTCTTAAAACATTCTGCTGATAAATTCCTTTAGCAAAATTTTGATAAATATTTTGATGCCAAGGCTTACAGTGGGTATACTTGCTCTCCAAAGGAAAAAAGGTACAGTGCTAGATATGAAACAGACATGCTGAAATGATCAATTGGACGAATGACCAAGAACCCTCCTCCAAACCATGCTCTGCATTTTGATAGTTGAACATACAAATGAGTCTACCAGCAAAAACCATGCAAAATATGCTCTCCCCTCCCCTCTTACAGCCTGCTTTCATAGATTCATCTTTTTCAGTTAGGCAATCAAAGAAACAAATGCTAGGGTGGCTCATATAAAAGTAATAAGTGTTAAAAGAATAAGATGTAAATCCTTTTCTCATTCATGACTATCACTCTTACGTCATCACAGAGCAGGTTAGGAAATGGTATTTAATTGTTTTTCACACAAAAAATTTCTAAGCATCCATGATTATGACATTACTTAATAAAGTGACTAGGTTTCCACAAAAGAGTTGTATATTTTTGTTTTTCAAGATTTAGTTTTTAAAAGTCCCTTGGAAATAGAGATAACAAGTATTCTTACTCTCTTCCATAGACTCTGAAACACGTAAAGATTTAATATGCACATGAATATGTTCTGTGAGGTATGCTTAACAAAAGGAGTTAATGACAATGCACCAAGAGTTTGAAACAGACTCTTAAGTTGTTGGAGATATTCCACTATGTGGCTGGTTCTCGGCCTTCTTATATTCACTGCACAAGGGAAATAAGTGAGAGTATTAACTACAGCTTTGTAACAATATGAACCTTGAGTGCATGGCAACTTTAAAACAAAATTCAAATCTGCTATCTAGAAATTTTATAGGGAGGTTGGGAGGTCATATTATTTTTAACACACGTAATTTAACTATTAATGTGATTTGAAATAGATTTTTAAATAATATGAGGAAATGAAGTTTTTCCAGTTAATGCACAAAGGTCTGAACTTTGAAAAAGATCGAAAAAGTCATGTAGAGACAAATCTATGAATAAGGCTAATTAAAGAAAATAAACAAGCAAACATATACATAGATTATAGGAAAAACAAAAATTAGCATGGTCCGAAAAGTATTTAAGCCATAGTATTATACATAAAATTTGAAATTTAGAATTTGAAATCACATTCGTCAGAATTTCATAAAATTAACCTCGGTATTTATAAAAATGTCAAATAAGTTTCATATAATGGCTTAACTTCCAAGGGCATATCTTTGGTAATTAATTAAAGATAAACCAATGTAACATAATAGTATAAGTTAAAATATATTACTCTTACTTTGAAAGGCATAAAAATATAAATTGGATAAGTTGGATTGAAATACTTTTCAATCAAAGGCTGTGACTTTGAATATTGAAGGTAGGTAGGTGGGTAGGTGGATGGATGGATGGGTGGGTGGGTGGATGGATGGATGGATGGATGGATGGATGGATGGATGGATAGATAGATAGATAGATAGATGATAAAGAAAATAAAGTAAACGTTAACTCTAGAATCCAAGTAGTAGAGATATATGGGAGGCATATTACTATATAATTCTTTTTATTCCTTTGTATGTTTAAATATTTTTTTCACAACTAAGTGTTGGAAAAAATACAGTGCTCTGGATGAAAAGTATCTATTTGTCGACTTTGCTCAATAAATAAACCAGTTTCAGAATTTGTCTCTCTGACATAATGTACTCACCTAGCCATCCAGATCCTGAATTTGGTATGCATAAGTCTGTCTCAGCACTGGGCAACACGAAGCCAACAACAAACACTTCCACACCATCTGCCATGAGGGCCATGCCCAGGACAAAGAAAAGGGCCCACTGAAAACGGCCATGACCACACTCTTGGATTATCAGCTCATACTGCTGGGCTAGTTCTTCCTCGTCAGCTTTCCTCTCTGACTCTAGCTCCTGTCGGTCCTTGTACTCATCGCCCTTGGGCTGTCCCACTGACACAATGCTGTCTTTTCCTTGGTTCATAGTGGGGATGCCCTGATACTCTCCTTCATAGATTTCATCATCTTCATCATGACCCTCAGTAGCCTCACTAGAGCCTTCATCATCATTGGCCTCCCCATCATAGGTTTCTCCGGGTGGGTAATAGTCATCATCCTCTTCTTCATCCTGGAACCGACTATACGACCTCTGGGTATATTCATCCTGGGCCCGGTCCACTGCTTGATTCACCTTCTTTACTGTTTGTTTCTTCACCTCTTTGGCAATGTCCTTGGCACCCTTCACCAGTGAAGTCCTATCCTTGTAAGAGTCTTCCATCTTATCTCGACTGATGG
>NW_006436298.1:10513624-10531811 GCF_000325575.1 Pteropus alecto | reverse complement strand
ACAGCATCATCTACTTTGGGTTCAAAATGGAACTGCAAAAAAAGAAAAACCAAAGGAGATATTTATTACTCTTTTCGATGTCTTTTTCACCATCTATTTCTTGGTGTCTTTTCACTTTGCCTGCCCACCCCTCCAAGACTAAGGCACAGAATTAGCTTTCCTTTCTTTTATCTCACTGCACACATGCACACCGGATGCTGGTTCTCTGCTAAAGCATGATCAGCACTTGAAGTAATCAGGGTTTTTACTGTTGTTATTACTGGTTTGTTTTTAAGAAACTCTGGCCACTAGGTAACTTAGCATAGAACGTACAGGTATTCCCCTGAGAGTAAAACAGACCGTCTGCCCCCTTTAAAAGTACATCCAACACATTCGAAAGTGCCACAAAGGTATAACATGATTGAGAAAAATAATTTTGCTCACAGACATATACACACTACAAAGGCAAAACCAGAATATGAGAAGGATCCTGTCTGACCTTATTTCCCCACATTGAAAAAACAAAAAAGCAGACAAGTAGCCCTATAGTCAGCACTATCAAATCATACATGCATATTTGTAAAATGCATTTCTCCTCTACTTTCACTGTATTTCCTTCCTATAAATGACATGGCGCCCAGAACTGACAATGAGTATTTCCCACTAGTATAGCAGTCGTATCTGTAGGAAATTGGCAGAGTTCATCAGATGATTTCATAGATGCCTTTGATAATCATTGAATTAGAACATTTGGCTTGTTTAGTGGGGGGGTCTGCCTTTCCAGAAACCACCCACAAGCCAGCAGGGAGAGACAAGTAAGCCACATGTAATGTCCCTTTACAACCCCACCCTATAAATACTCCAGGCTTTGTGTCTACCATCTTCAATCTGAACCCCCATCCATACTCCCTCCCACCTTGTCCTGCTGCCACTCCAGTTAACTGCTGTCTTGGATAGCAGAGTCGCCAGTCTCCCTGGCCCAACATTTGGTTTTCATTCTCACCGACAGCCTCCTAGATCTTAGCTCATTCCATTCAGGCTGACCTCATGGTAACTGATCTTTCACTTGTCCACTAGGCTGTCTCTTCCAGTGGCTCAAGTGAGCCAGTGTTAGGCTCAGCCTTGTACATGGATAATATAAAGGTGGAAAAGTCACTCTCCCTCATCATGAATCTCCAAGCCCTACACTGTGGCAGCATTCCAAATAGTGATTTATATAATCGTCATTTCTACTTTTTCTTTTGTACTCAGTATAAAATACTCAGTAAGTAACTATTACAAAAATACATTTAAACTGCAAGCAAAAATGACAAAAAGATGTTTGTTTATAAATGGACTGTGCATCACTACCAGTGAATACCTACAAATGCCCTGCAGGCAAAACAGAAGCATGACTCTACACGGGCCTGTGGCTTGGAAGATGACAAAATGAAATTAAAATAAACATGATTACAAGGCTTTTTGCCAAATGTCTTAATAATGTCTGTCTGTTCTCCCTTTTCTTTCTTTTTGGAGACCTGAGAGGGAGGGAAAGGGAGAGATAGGAGGCTCTGTGAGGAGAGTAAGAAAAGATGGAAAGACGGTGAGAAACGAGGCTGAGAATGGAGAGCTCAGAAACTCCAGGAGGAGGCAGGAAAACATGAGACGAGAAGGGAGAGTGATGATAAACATTGTTGGAGATGGAGAGATGTTCCCTACTTTAAAAATTAAAAGCAAAATTAAAACATTTCACACAATAAATAAAGCCAACTGCATAAACTGATGATCACGTCAGACACTGCACACCAGCGGCTTCTGTCCATGGCAGCACCGGAAACACCGCGGAGTGAAATCCGAAGACGGGCGAATGTGAGAGCAGAGCCTGAGCAGCCGTGACGCGCGCCACCCAGGGATGGCAGTGCTTGCTAGCGGTGGAAAGCTGCTGCAATAGCTTTTTCTAATCAACAGTAAAGAAATGGACAGCATTTGGCTTTTCTGTCCCTCCTCAGCCACAAATATTCTTACCATATGGTTTAAGGAGCTTTCACTTCCAACAAGGTCCTTGTGGGAGAGTCGCCTCTGGACAGAATACAGGCATGATGTCTTGAATGTCATGATTATGACAGAAAAGTGGATAATTCTAAGTCACTAAGTCATCTCATACCATGAGCAATGAAAAAAATGTAAAATAATTTTACAGTTAAACATTTTGATTTTTAACAATGCCTCCCATAAAAGTCTAGTTTTAATTCTGGGGCAAAACAAGGAATATGTGTATACCAGTTCTTTTTTTGACTCAGGGTGCCTCATGCCAAAAATCGAGGTACCAGTTGATTTTTAGATCCTTGACAGAAGAGACTAGGTCTTGTAGTTTGTAGTCTCACTAAAGCAAAGAAGAGTTTTTTGTGCTTTTGCATAAATAAGAGCAGGTATGAATAGTCATTCAAAAATTCTGTTTAAGATCAGATATCTGTAGATGTTGCCACTGGCGAAAACTGGGTGAAGGATATAGGGGATCTGTCTGCATTATTTCTTCTAACTCTATGTGAATCTATGATGATCCTCGGGTCAAATGTTAAACAAGAAGACAAGTTTGTACCAGCTTTACTAAGCAATCTTGGAAAATGTTCAAGATGCTTAGCTAATGGGTGGATTGTCCAGGGGGCAGAGTTGGACTCTATGTCTAATCCTTTCTCTGGTAAATGCAAAAAATCCACAAAGCTTGGCTCATTCCAGAGATTACCAGGAAAATGGCAGATTGGTATCTGAATTGGAAGGTCACGCCTACATTAAAGCAGCGGTTTGCAAGATGGGACCAGCCACCAGTGTGATCTACGAGGAGGTTCAGGACCAGCCAGATTGCATCATCAATGCTGGCAAACAATATACCTCTGTTTTGGGGCGAGTTACTGAGTTACACCACATAAAATGTGCCACACACCATCTTAATAAAAAATGGTTTGATTTAGTGCTTACTCTATGCCAGGCATTGTGCTAAGAACTTTATATACGTTCTTTCATTCGATCCTTACTTCAGTCCTACAAAGCGGGGATTAGGGTTGGTGTTTACACTGTGTCCAGGACAATATTTGACATATATTAAATGTATTTAATTAGAATTTCCCAGAAGCAGACCCTGTGAAGAGGAATCAGGTATGAATCATTTATTAAGGATGAACTGGGGGAGGCGTAGAGGAAGCAGGCAAGGGAGGGGGACAACTGAAGCAAGACTGCAATTGTGTGCAGAGTCCCATGGGCTGAGTGTCAACCTTATCCTCAGTTATCATTCCTGATAACTTGGGAACATAAGTTATGCCACTCAAGGCAAAAGTGCTGGACTTTCATTCTGCCGCTATCCCTTGTTGACTAAGGGCCACCCAGGAGTAAAGGTGGACTAGGCACTTCTAGCTCTCTGCACCAAAAGGCAAAGCAGTTCCAGTAGCCCAAGGGCAGTCCTCTGAAGAGGTACAGGTGCTGGCTGGTGAAAGCAAAGGCACACTGAAGCCAGGGGAGGAGAGCTTAGAGACAGCACATGAAAGGTATCCAAGAGTATCCAGGCAGAACATTAACAGTATCTCCTACAATAAGTATTTAATAAAACTTGTTTAGATGACTGGCTGATCATGCTAAGCCATAGGACCCACAGTTGATCAACAATTATATTTGTGGTAATGGCTGCTACAACAGAATAATATTTACTGCAAAGATTATGTGACATATTTAATGATGTATACAATCATTGCACATATTCTGGCAAAATGGAATTTTAATTTTTTTCTTTGATGGTCCATGCCAAACGGCATGTATCCACAAATACCACATACTATTTCAAAACCATCTTACACATGTTTCCATCATGCACAAGCCACAGGCACACACAAAGATGTTTCTCTCAATTTCTCCACACTGTGCCCAAACCTTCAATCCCTCCTTTGGTTTTACCCCTCATAACCACCATCACTAAAATATCTTGGATAACTCCTCCTCTTCAAAACATTCTAGAATCTTCTGGATGCTGGAAGAGTCCGTAGTTTTAATAACTATGTTTGTGCACCTTTAAAGATATTATGTACTCATAGAGTAATGATAGCAATACTAATAGATCACCTATTATATTGGCCATGTGCTAAGCACTTCAAAGGTATTATCATACAACAATAATTCTCGCAACAGTCATACACGGTAGGTACTTTTAATATCCCCATTTTACAGATAGAGAAACTGAAATCTGCCCAGTAAGAATTCAAATCTAGACAACCTACCCTCAAGCTCAACTGCTTACCCACTACATCTATTCTTAGTGGAAATGGGAGTGTGTGATGGAAATACAAAGCTGAAACTATAAAGCTTTGGTAAAAGACAGCCCCTACCTCTCACGCCTGGATAAAGGGATCCTCTAAAGTACTTGCAGATCCTAGCGTGTTGGGATTGGAGGGAGGGGCTCACTGTATAACAACCCTCTTCCCCTGCTAATCTACTGGAGACCTTCAATCCAGAAGACAAATAGCAATCCAGTGCCAGCTGTTGGAGAATTGTATCCACTCTTCTTCCTTAATGCCACACTTTCTTCCCAGTCCAGCCATGCTGGACCACACAGGGCTCCTTCTGGGGAGTCGGGGAGGGAGGCTGTCCAAGGAGTTTTCCATGATGCAAGCAGAAGATCTGAGTAAGCACCTCCCTTGGGTCTGAGGCCAGCAGGCCAAAGTCTTTCTCCCCTTTCACCAGAGAAATTGCTCCTTTGCTGGGGAGGAGTGAGGGGATGTGTAGGGTAGGTGAGGGAGAAGCTACAAGTGTGTTTCCCACATTTGTCTCTCCTGGGGAACAGTAAAAATGCCTATACCTGAGTGGAAACCTGAGAGGTAGAGAATAACGTTCCACCTTGGTATGGTATGGTTTTGGTCAAGACTATAGAGGAGCACACCAGCCACCCCAATAAAAGCCATATCACTTTCCATCTCTTATGAGATATAACATAAGACTGATCGTATATGATGACATAATAATCTCACAAAATAGGGCTTCATTAAAATACAAAGACAAGGACGTGAACATCTGAAATTTTCAATGAGTCCAGAAATATTTTGAGGAATACTGTAATGAATCACTCTAAACTAATACAGATTTTTATCTATGATTAATGTCAGAAAGAATAATATTCCCCACCCATATTGCAAGTAGGGCTGGTTGTAAACAACAGATACTCAAAGCAATTTCATATATGTCTGAAAATGATTTTTAAAGAAAGCTTAAAATCAATTTCATTGAGGTATAAATCACATTCAATAAGATGCTCTAGTGATTATTAAAAGAACACAGTCTAAGAGATTTGGTGCAATATGCCATCTAGATTATGAATATGTTTATTTGGGGAGGGAACAGTTGTTGAAATGTTAATTCAACACAGGTTTGAAACCTCTGGACCTTGTGTTAACTGTCCACAAAAAAAGATCAGCATATCTGAACTCTGGACTTGGTGGCCTGGAGACAGGCTCTGGAGATAGCAGAAAGATGGCAAGGTGGACATGGTGCAGTAGGAACGCTGAGCACCTTGTAAAAAACTCCTATTGCTACTATATATAGTCTAATCTTACATAATAGTGAGGACACTTGAAGATGACCAGAGTTAAAATGTAGAACTACTTCTCTACAGTGAAACAACATTCTGAAAAGAAGTTTTTGGGAGGGAGGATCGCACATTTTGAAATAAAGAGATACTGACCCATCATCCCAGCCTGTCCAAATCTTTGACATCAGACTTTTATCACTGAAGGATGCCTCTTGTCCTCCAAACCTTTAAACTTATACGTAAATATGAGGAAATCCCCATTCTTTGTGGGGCAATTCAAAAGTCACCTTTTACATGAAGTAATTTCCTTTCATTATTGATTAACCTAATCACATCTTCTCAGTTAAGCTTAGTTGGTTTCCTCCTGGCATTCAATCATGTCTTCCTTTACGGTTCCCATGAATGCGATGGTATTCCTTATCAGAATGTAAGTTCCCTAAAAACAGGAACTTAGCAAAATATAACACTGTAAAGCAATGTTATTAAACGAGGACACAAGCACCATAAGGGGCCAACTCTCTCACCTCCCTTCCTTCACGAGGGGAGTGCCTGAATCAGCATTTCCTCAAAGTGCAATCTGCACTGCGTGCTCCTGCAAGGTGCTCTGAGAGGAAACATTACTGTGGTCAAATAGACTTGGGACGTTTCCATCTTCTCCATGAGTGTCATATGTCCTTCTCCAGGAGTGTCACGGTGCAAAGCTGTCGTAAAGAACCTGTTTAAATGTGTTACCCACTATTTCACAAGCTTTCTTAACAAGAGAACATCCCCAGCCTCAACATGACACCAATGAGTAGTCCTCATTATACACTATGGATTAAGAAACGTGAAGATTCTTTAAAATTCTAGTTTTATTATAAAATGCCATAAAACTCACCAACTAGAATTAATTGAGGGAAGTAGGATGAAAGGCAGAAAGCCTACATTAAAATAATATTTCTAAAATGAAGTACAACATTTCTTTCAAGTCTATGAAAAACTGAAATTAAGTTTCAAAATGTAAGCTCTTATAATTTTAGACTTGCTACAAAAATAAAGAATATTTAGCGTGACTTAAGTAATAAGTCATTCCAAGAGCCTGGAAATTTTAAGTATATTAACATTCTATTTATGCAATTTTGACACAATTAATTTGTTCTATGAAAAACAGCTCTCCTAAACCAGGACAGTAGTTGTCTAAATCTCTATAAATTCCACATGAGTGAAATCTAGAGGCCTATCCAAATAACAAACCTTTTTTTGTATAAGAACTTTTCTGAAGGTCCTAGACTTCTTTAAAGAAGAAATATTCTCCAGTGAGTCAAAGTGAGCAATATTCTCTTGAAGTATCCAGATTCAACTTAGAAAAGTAAACATGCAAGTACATGCTTAAGAAATAACTGGAAAATTTAGGAAGTCATAAATAATAAAAACCATTTGTATTTCTACCATCTAGAAATCCCCACTCTTAAAAATGAACAGTTATACTTTACTCTTTAGGCTATGCAGATGCTTGACCATCTTATTAATTTAGATCTTACTGTACAATTTGGATTTGAAACCCTTCTCAGATTATTATCTCTAACACTTCAGGTGTGAATTTCCTCATTCACTGGGCAAGCAGACTATCTCAAACAGAACAGAACTTCATTACCTGTTTAGTAATTCTTGGCTGTGAACATATCTTCCATACCAGTGGTACTCAAGGTATAATATGGGGATCCCCAGAAAGCCCAAGACCATTCAAGGAAACTCTCAAAGTAATTTTCATAAAAACAGAAAGATGTTATTTGACTTTTTCACTCTCATTTCTTACATGAGTGTATAGTGGGCATTTTCCAGAGGCTATATGATATGTAGTGACCATATTGTGATGGTTAATGGAATATTTATTTGTATTTTCATGAGTTTTAAAAGTTTATCGATTTTATTTTCTAATATGGTAAATATCAATAGATATAATCTACAAAAATGAAAGCTCTTTTGCCCTTCATAGTTTTTAAGAGTGAAAATGAGTCCTGAGGCCAGAACAAAAATTCGGAACTATGATTCTATAGGAATCCTCTCCTGCTTGAACTTAGAGTTGTAGAGGCTTCCCTTTCGAGTTTGTTTCCTGTAGAATTTTGAGTTTGCCCCTGCTACAACCCCATTGGTTTCACAAAGGTCCGAACCAGTTCTTCTATCAGTAGCTCAGCTCAGGATTTCCATCTCAGGTGGGGGTCTTTTTTCCAGCCCCATGTATGGTGGACAGTTTGAGACTGTCCTTTCTTCTAGGTGGGAATGGGCAGCGTGCTCGTGGCTCCCAACTTGCCTCTTGACCATGTGCTGGCCATAACCTGGAAGGCACAGTGTCAGCTCCTGCACACTGCTATGTATTCCCTTTCGATTTCCAGCACCTGAGGCCTGGTTTCTTTTGCAGTCAGCTTTTTATTATCTAAATAATATTTTGATATATCATCCATGTAGGTGGAATAAGGTTTAGCATGTGCTCCATTCTAACCCAGAGGTTGGTACTACTATAACCTGCTTTAATCATATATTTTATATTGAAAAATTTCTCATGCTTTTAAGTATTCTATCATTTTTATTTATAATATACAATAATTCATTTAACATGTCTCCTATCATTGGGCATTTAGGTTGTTTGCACTATTTCAATATTAATAATGTGGCGATGCAAACTTCTGGGTGTGCTGAGAATTCCTGAAGTCAAAAGGAAGACCTAGTTTTAATGATTTATATATATAAAATATAAAGGTTGTGGCCATCTATAACTTCCAGAAGCATGTAGAACAGTCCCTATTTCCTTGTGTTGAGGTTTTTGACAAATTAGAGAAAACTGGTGTTTTATCATTTTAAGTTCCATTTGATTACTAGTGAAATTGAAGATCTCTTTTCTTGTAAAATCTTTTATCCTTTGACCGTTTTAGCATTGAGGTTTATAGTGGATTTAATAGTGGCCCCAGAAAGACACATCCATGTCTCCTAACTCCCAGGACCTACGGATGTGACCTTATTTGGAAAGAAGAGTAATTAAGTTGAAGATCTTGAGATGAGATCATCCTGTATTATCTGGGTGGGCCCAAAATCCAATGGCAAATGTCCTCATAAGAGACAGGAGAAGACACAGACACAGAGAAGGCCATGTGAAGGTGGAGGCAGAGATTAGAGTTATGCAATCACAGCCAAGATGCCTGGAGCCACCAGAAACTAGAAGAGGCAAGGAAGAATTCTTCCTTTTGGATTGAGTAAAGCCCTGCAACATCTTGAATTGTGAGAGAAGAAATCTCTGTTTTAATCCACCCAGTGTGGTACTTTGTTAAGCAACCACAGGAAACTAATACAAGGTCTTTTTCTTATTAAATTTTAAGAGCTCTTTATATAGTAAAGATCTAAACTCTTTTGTCACATATGTTGTAAATATTTTTCTCAGATGGTCTTCTCTATGGTGTTTTTACCTTGCAAAGCTTTTAAAAGTATTTTTATAGAGTCTATTAAAAGGTTCTTCTTTCATGTTTTCTGCTTTAGTAGTTCATTAAGGTCCTCTTGAACTTCTGAAAACATTCGTCTATATTCATTCTAATTCATTTTAGTTTTATTGTTTAATGTTTGGTTCTGGAACTTATTTTGCTATGTTGGGCCAAAAAAAACCCACGGAATTTTAAAAAATGAATAATCAAATATCTCAGAAACACTTATTAAAATGCCCTTTTTATGAGAGCCAAAATTCTCATATATATTAGTACTTCTTCAGTTTTGAATTCTGCTACATTGATAGGTTTATCTACTGTTGCCCTCCTACCACTGAGCTTTAATTTTTATTACTTTGTTACAGGTTTAAATCTATCAGTGCCTGTACCCTTCATGACTCATCCTTTGCAAATACTTATATCTCATCTACTTTCTCATCCAAATGAACACTTCATTAGAATTTTAATTAAAATTATACTAAGAATTTTACATTAAAATTTTCATTTGAATTTTAATGAGAATTGTACTGTTTACAAATTAATTTTATAGGAACTAAAAGTCTTAAAATGATCATCTCATCCAAAAATATCTATTTACTCATCTTCTTTTATGTGACTAAATTAAGATTTTTTTCTTGTTATGACAGTTATTTAATAAACAAGATGCATATACACATATATATATACACATATATATTTTAAGTTTTTTATTCATTTGTATATTTGCTTATTGGTTCTTCAGAACCATTATATATATATATACACACACACACACACACACACACCCATATATATATATGTACACACACACACACGCACACACACACACACATATGTGTGATATATATTATGTCAGATCCATTTGGTTGGCCAGGAAGTATGCTCTCTCTTACAGTAAAACATTTGCTTCAATGGGGAAACAAACACACTGAATTTCAATCATGAAGTGGATCAAATGAGCTGCAAATGTTGGATTAGACTTCCTTGAGAATTCAGAAAGGGAAAGCTCTGAGCCATGCAGACAGTCTTAGTTCAGCTTTCTCCTCCAGACCTTTCTGTAGACCTGGGCTCTTCTCTTTAAATTGTGAAAAGGAGCAACTCTGCAGAACTGGCAAGAGACTTGGGTGTTTTCAGTGGAGCCCAGAAAGAGTGCAGTGCTCCTGGATTCCCATCCCTAAGTAGCTATCAGGATCCCTTTGGGGAAAACCAGATGCCCAAAGAGTATCAAAACAATCTGCATTATTAAGCATAATCAGTTACCACACTTCTTACCCTTATATAACAGTGAGATACTCTTTTCTGTGAAATAACCAAAGACATTCAAGCAGATGATTTCCCTGGCATTACCCAGAGGCTGACAGACTTGAAAGGGCCCATCTATGAATGTGATAATAACCACTTGAAGTGAATGTGGTCAGTTCTGCTTCTTTCACTGGGACTTATGAATCATGTGAAGGAAATTCAAAGAGAAACAAAGCCAGGAACTGAATTCCTTTCTGGAAGCACATGGGTTAACACAGAGGCTCTTCAGGGCTGGGAAGAGCAGGAGAAAAGTAACTTCCCTCAACAATTCTCCTTATCAACTCTGGAATTTAAAAAGCACCCCCCCTCCCACACACCGAAGAGCCAATCATTCATTCGTCATGTATTTATTAAGCACTTATTATGTGCCAGGCACTCTTTGAGGAGCTGAAAGTAAGAGATTGAATAAAACACACAAAGTCCCTTGTGTCTGACTGTATGGAGCTTTCTTTCTAGTGACAAGAGAGGTAACAAAATTAATACATACATAATTTCATGTAGTGTTGAGTGCTACAAATAAAAATAAAGTAGGGTCAGAGGTTAGAGCAGTACTGTCTCACAGAACTTTCTGTGACGACAGAGTTGTTCTATATCTGCTCTGTCCAATAAAAATAGGGCAAAATTTTACATTTTTAAAAATTTTCCATACTTTATTCATGTTTATGCAAAACAATGGGTGAGGAGAGTTCATTCTTTTTCTTTTTTTAAATTAAATTTATTGGAGTAACATTGGTTAATATAACTATATAATTTTCAGGTGTACATTATCATTTGACATCTATATAGTCTATTGTGTGTTTACCACCCAAAGTCCAGTTTCCTTCAGCTACCATATATTTGATCCCCTTTACCCACTTTACCGCTCCCCACCCACCCCGCCAAATTTTACATTTAAATAACTACACCTTGCTACCACATTGGACAATGCAGGGTTAGATTGTGCAGGAGGTGCTGTGATTCTAAGAGAAGAGGTCAGAGTGGGAGCCTCTGAGCAGAGGAAATTTGAGTAGAAGCCTGAGTAAGGCCCGAGCATAAGCCCTGCCGCTCCCCAAGGACTCAGAACTCTCCAGACACACCCAAAAGTGAGAGCGAAGGCCTCAGGTGGAGAATGGCAAGGATGCCAGGTGGCTGAGTGGAGTCAGGAAGGGGTGACAAGGGAAGTGGCTGCAGACAGATAGATCATCAAGGGCCTTGGGTTTCACTTTAAGTAGGATGACCTAATAGTAGGGATCTAGAAGATGTAGCTTAATAAAACCCCATTTACCTAACCATTGGAAATGTCTCTTCTTTAACTAAATCTCATTAGCCCTGTTCTTTCACATCCGATATAATATCTATTCTGACTACAATCATTTGATAATGAATATGACAACTTCAAAATACAGGCAGCACTTATGAAATGTCTTTAAAAACAGGTTTAAGGATGGAGTAGGACAGCTGGAAGAAAAATTCTTCAGTACAGACCAAAATATCAAGAGAAAAATCTGACTCTTAGTTGTACCTGGTAGGTGTTTAATAAGATCTGTGATCATTTATCCTTCTCCACATTCACTCAGTCTCTCACTAGAGCTATTATAAAATGAGACTAGTCTGCTTGCCCTGGAAGAAAAAGAAATAGACCCAGATAATTTCTAAACGAGATAGTCATATTTTTGGATATTTAAAATTTGGCTATGGAGTCAGTCAAATACTGGTGTCAGGCAATTACTTAGACCCAAAGATAAAACACTATGAGTCATGTAATCCATATACCATCTCAAGGGAACAAACATATGATCGTTCCTAAATTCATACAGAAACTCTACAACATCCCTTGAGCAAACAGGTGTTCTAGACGTATTAAAATGACCTAAATAATTAGACATAAACAGTGATCTTGTTAGTGAGACACAGACACCTGTGTTCCAATACTGCCTTTGCCATTTACTAGCTTTGTGACACTTGGCAAGTTATTTATGGTCTTCTGTACTCAATTGCATTATCTGTAAAATGGGAAATAAAAGTGCTCTTGGGAGGATTAAATAAAATAACATCAAAAGGCAATACTTGGTACATAGTACCTATTCAGTAAGTACTAGTATAGTTGAAATTAAAGAATAGAAGAATGTCTTTATAAATATAATTCATCATCCAGCAGTGATAATACTTGCAATTTCTCTTTTTAAAGGGAAAAATGACTATTAAACGTAAGTTGACTGGGCTCTTCTCTAGCGGGAGAACAGGCTGGGGAGCCACAAAGCAGCGTTTCTTTCAGAAAAGACTCACCTGGGTGTTTCCGACTGTTGCTGAGATATTCACCCTGAGGTTTAGCTATAAGGAAAGCGCCAAGAAGCTGACTATTCTCTGCTTGCCTTCTCAGAGCAAATCAGGCAATGTGATTAGCATACTTGCAGAGTTTTAATGCAATTTAAAGGTGGAGCCAGATTTATTAAGTCTGCCTCACTCACAGTATATCGATAAGAGCAAAACACTTTCTCTTGGACCTCAGTTAACTAACTCCCTCAAATGTCAATAGGATGAGGGAACAGACCTCCTGTCCCACCCTCAGGCTTGTACTGTTCTGGAAATGACATATTTTTTCTTTCTGCTTTGTCCTTGTTTTCCTAAGTAAATACCTCATTTTGCAAGGTTCCTAGGGCGATGGCTACAAAAGCAGCTGCCTTTGTTTACTTCAGTACCTACTGGGAGCGTGATAACAGCCCCCCAGAGAATGATCCCCACAGGGTGTTTTGCTCATTGTTCCCATTGCTTGTGCCCTCTAGGAGGGAGGCACCAGAGACTCCCTTAATGTCTCCACTAGCACTGTGTGGCTAAATGCAGCTGCAGCTTGGGGACCAGGGCGTTGTAGGGGTACACAAGTCCTCACAGCATAACCTACAAAGCAAGACAACTGGAGTGTTCATTGACTTGGTGTTCCATGTTCTGCCTGGGGTTCTCCTGGTACAAGATACTGCTGTGGGACCCAGGTAGCCACTGGAGAATGGGTGCCCTCGTCTCTTTTCCAACAAAACCTTCTCATTTACTGTCATTGCTGAAAAGAGTTGCTCAGCTAATTCACAGACAACACATGAATAAATGACTAAGGGGCTTTGAAAGCACTCCTCCCTCCTCTGAGGTTTTTCTCTTTTAATTCCCAGTCTGAGGAAATGTGTAAATTGTGGAATTTCAAGCTCGGCAATTTGGTTGATAAGTTAGATACAAGGGGAGAGGAGGGACTTTTTGATTTAAATCCTCGCAAATAGGCTACTGAACATTCCACCAGTGTATGAGAACAGATCAGGGCTGAAAGCCATAGCCACAACAGAAGTCAGAATTAATCAATCTACCCACCAGACTACTAGTTCTTTTAAAAAGAGACCTTGTTTTGGGTTGATCTCGTATTCTTGATGCCCAAGGAAATCCTGGACACTCATTCAACTTGCTAATTTTCACCTCCCCAAGAGTAGGGTCTAGACTCTCCCCAGACTATGCAAAAATAAACTAAAGGCACAGGTCCTGGTCATCAAGAAATTTTTTATTTAGTGGGACATCCAACAACTAAGCAGATAATTGTCTCATAATGTGATAAGAGCTACGTGCTGGCTCATGGTATTATATTATCGGGCAAAAGGTGGATAAGTAAAGCATTTACAGACCAAGGACTTAGCTTATTAGAGGCCACAAAAGGAAGTCGGTATATGTATAAATTAAAAAAACAAAATATGTAGTGAGAATCTTTTGCATACCTGCATTTGTGTCAGATCCAGAACAGAAGTGAAAACGAAACTGCATTCCCAATGCCTTTTCTGACTGTCACACCTCTGGGACCAATAGTCAAACTCAACCTGGACCATACTTGTTTCAACATTACAATGTTCAGTCTCTTCCATTAGCTTTTTGGTGTCTTGCCTCTCTGACATTGTTATCCACTATGAATTAGTACAGGGAGGAAGATACAAAAGCATTTTAATGATTGACAAATATATGATCAACGTCTGATTACAAGTGTTTTCTAAAATGCACTCCAAGAGATATTTAAAAAGTGTTCCTCAAAAAGAGTGTTTATAGACAAACAAAATGGGATACACCTGCCACTTTTCTACCACCTCTACTGCCAATCACCTGGTCCCAGTCAGCATCTTGTCTCACCTGGACACTGCAATGGCCTCCTCACTGGTCTTCCTGCTTCTACCTTTGCTCCTTAGAGGCTCTTCTCCATACATCAGCCGGAAAAATTCTTCCCAAAGGTAGAGCAGAGAATATCACTCCAGTGTTACGAACTCTCCATGGGCTTCCTTCTCCCTCCCTTAGTGCCTACATTATCTGGCCCATCTCCACTCTGGACTCACCTTCTCCCATATCCCCTTCACCCCACCCCACCCTACTCCAACATGCCAAACACTCTTCTGCCTTAGGGCCTTTGTACTTGTTATTGTCTCTACTTGGAATGCCCTTCCCCCAGATAACTGCTGGCCTCCTGCTCTCACTTCCTTCCATTGTCACCTCCACATAGAGCCCTAGACCACACTATTTAAGACAGTACCCCCAAATTACCATGCTCTGACCCTTTATACTGTTTTTCTTATCATCTATCACCATGTAACAACATATTATATGTATTTTTATTTGTTCATTGTCTGACTTCCCCACAAACTATAAACTCCATGAGAAAAGGAACTTGTTTTGTTCTTGGATAAATCCCTGGGCACATTCTAAAATTACCTGTTAAACAAATCACTGAACTGAACACTAAATTAATCAAAACCAAATTTCTGATGTTGTTTTTACAAACCTTCTCAGAGCCTTTGATATGTTAGTCTGCATGGTGTGAATCTTTCCCCCAAGAAGGTGTAAACTTATCTGACCTTGCAGTCCAAAATAGCTTCCAGAGTAAGCATTCTCAGGACTAGTGCTGGGGAACCTCCTCGGGGTGAGATGCATCAGTATGAGAACATGTTCACTAGTGCTATCAACAAGGAGAAGAAAGACATGGGCCTTCTCTTGCTTGTGAGCCTCCCACAATACAAAAGCAGGATGAACACGACTGCCTCTATGATCCCAGGAAAGCAAATTAAGTTTGATGTTTGTTGTTCTAATCTTAGGGAGGCAAATTAGTTTGATGCTATCACTGCGTAGTGAACCGTTTCTGTCATGGCCAGCATGGTCTGCAGAAAGCTGCTTGCCCCTGACTTCTAGTCTCCATCATCAGCACTGGAATTTAATTATAACAGTCTCAGAGGTCACTCTCCAAATGGAAATACACTGCTGGACATACTGAGTAGTGAGGGAGGACAAAATTCATTTCCTTTCTGAAAACAAGGCCTTACTTTACCTTCTCTCAATCTCTCTCACGTAATTCACAAGTTGTATTCATCTTTGATAATCACCTTTGCTATAGTCATAAGGAAGTCACATGTGATTCTTTAAGAAAGTCAGGTCTAGGTTCTCTAAGACAGATTTAGACAAAAAAGAGAGTCAGTGAAGAAGTTTATCATTCAAAGGGTCACTAAAAAAATAATGCCTGGGCTGTGGTAAATTTAATCTAGTGTCTGCAGCATGCAGAAGCTGGGAGAATGGGTGGTAGGGAAATGGTAGGGTGAGAGACCAGTGAGAAGGAGGTGCAGCCCGTTTCCTCGGAAGTCATTCTCTGGTGGGACTCTGTCCCCATTACAACTAGCTAGAACACGTGGCATGCTACGAGGGCCAGGACAGGAGGAGCAGGGAAGGATTCATCTCAATAGCCTGCTAGAAGGCACAAAGGTCTACAGGTGGAGTGTGGACTCTGCCTTACAGAGCTTCTATTTTCAAGCACTGCCTGTAGGTGTGTGAACCAGACTTTGAAAGACTCGTCATGAAAGTGACCAGTGACCTGGGCTTTAACAGAATATTTGGCACATCTGGGCTTTGAGGACTAGAAGGAGAAAACAAACAAAGACTGGAAGGAGAAAACAAACAAGTACAGTAAGTAGATTATTTTCCTCTTGGACGGAAATGGTTTCATCTATTCTAAATTGAATTTTTTACTTAAGTGAGAATTTTTGGTCTTAATGATTTAAAAGATCCTAAAAGGTTCTCTAAATGTAAGCAGAATCAGTCAGGCTTATCTGCAACCCTCCTCCCATCTCCAAATGTTTCCTCACTTGGGGTATAATACAGAAATTGCAGGACAATATTCAACTCCCAGTCCACGGGTGTTCAGGGATACGCATTTATGGCATGTCATCTGCATAGCACATTCACATTTATAAAGTAATTTCAAATACATTATCTTATTTGATCCTCATTTGTACATAGAGCAGATTTTATAGATAAAGAAATTGATGTTGAGAGACGTATTGGGACTGGCCCAGAGTCACAAAAGGCCTGTTCTAAGAAACGTGAGCCAAATCTAAGACCTCTGGCTCTGAATCCTGTTCTTTCAGCTGCCAGACAAACTGAACTTCAAACATCCAGGTTCTTATGGCAAGGAGGCAATATTGTGTCTGCTTTCTGATGTGTTTCATCCCATCCTGGCTTCCAGAATTCAGTTTCTAATTTCCCCATAAAATTCACATAAAAAGGCAAACTGAGAACAACAGAGCTCCATGGTGAGGTCGGTGCTGGTGGGCTGCTGTAGTGGCTGGCTCGTACCCCCATAGCTCAGTTCGGCACACCAGCCTCACATCCCTGGGATCAGCATGGTTACTACAAGGCAGAGGTTTAGGGGATGGCTGGTGACTGTTCACTTTCAAACGTTAATTACACAAACCCTGAGGGTCCGCTGAATTAGATTAATAGCTCCATCAGGAACATGCCTTTGCTTGAGAGAGCACCCTGCCTGCTAACTTTACATGCAAACACAGCAATTCTACCCAAGTGCGTCTCTATTGATGCTGCAGTGCCAAGAATATGCATGCCTCCACTTCCTGCAGCCAAAGAGAAGGCCCACCGGTGATACTCCATGCCCTTGATTTCAAATGGGGCCTCCTCTGCTTTTGTCCCACCTCCTCCACCCCAGGCTAGCCCTCCTAGCTGTTTTGACAAACCCTCACAGCTCCACTCTTGTTCAGCAGCATTCTCTTTCTAAAGATCTCAAGAAACATAAAAGATAAGTCCATGCATGTTAGAAAATACCTCACTATTAGGGAGAGAGAGAGACACCATGTATAGTTGTTAGGTCACTGAAAATACTAGGGGCAGTCATCCCTCTGAAGAACAGTTGGTAACAAGAGGTAACCCCTAACTGTTATTCTATTTCTATGGAAAATCAGAGTCGACTTAAGTCATTGTATCTTGAAATATCTATTTTATAGGTACAAACTATTATATTCATTTCCTAATATAATGTAACTTAGATATAGAAAATCCTAAGAACTCCACCAAAAAACAGTTAAAACAAACTAAAACTAATTTCAGAAATATATTAGTTTCCTAGGGCTGAGAGAGCTAAGTACCACAAACCAGGTGGCATAAATCAACAGACTGATTGTCTCACAGTTCTCAGGCTACAAGTCTGAAATCAAGGTGTCAGCTTGGCCGTGCTCCCTCTAAAATCTGTAGAAAAGAATCATTCTTTGCCTCTTCCTCACTTCACATGGTAGCCATCAATTCTTAGCATTCTTTGGCTGGCAGCTGCGTCGTTTCACTAATCTCTGCCTCTGCCATGAGAGAGCATTGTGCCTGTGTGTCTCTGTTGAAATTCCCCTCTTCTTATAAGGACACCAGTCATATTAGGGCCCACCCTAATGATCTTCTCTTTTTCTTTTTTTAATTTTCAATTTTTTTAAAATTAAGTTTATTGGGGTAACATTGGTTAATACAATCATATAATTTTCAAGTGTACATTATCATTTGACATATTATATTCTATTGGATGTCCACCACCCAAAGTCTAGATCCCCTTTACCTACTTCACCCTCCCCTTACTCCCCTACTTGATCCCCTTTACCCCATT
>NW_006436298.1:10504651-10513439 GCF_000325575.1 Pteropus alecto | reverse complement strand
GCCTATGTTGTTGCAAATGGCAGTATTTCATCTCTTATGTCTGAGTAATATTCCATTGTATATATGTACCACAGCTTCTTTAGCCAATCACCTATTGTTGCTTCCATGTCCTGGCCACTGTGAATAATGCTGCTATGAACATCAGTGTACAAATATCTTTATAGATATAAGTTTTCAAGTCTTTGGGGTAAATACCAAGTAGAGGGATTGCTGGATCATATTGTAGGTCAACTCTTAGTTTTTTGAGGAACCTCCATACAATTTTCCATAGTGGCTGTACCAATTTGCAGTCCCACCAGCAGTGTATGAGGGTTCCTATTTCTCCACATCCTCTCCAACATTTGTTATTGCTTGCTAATGACCTTATCTTAATTATATCTGCAAAGACCCTATTTCCAAATAAAGTCACATTCAGAGGTACCAGGGGTTAGGACTTCGACATATCTTTTGGGAGGATGCAATTCAACCCACAACACCCATTCTACTAGAAAATTGACTATAGCAAATAAACCCATATTTGATTCTACTTAAGAATTATAATGCATCTCATTAGTATTTTCCTGTAATCACTCTCTCTTAGATATCCAAAATGAGGTCTGCAGATACTTCCAGTCTCAGAGAGATACTATCCATTTGATCTAGCAAATCACGCAATTCTGTTAACCTCAAGAGGTTTAGCCCTTTAATCTCCAATATTAGAATAGAAAGAAGAAAATAGAATATTTATGAGCACATGTGAAACACTTCTATCACTTTCCTTTTCTCCTTTTTTCATTCCTTCGTCTTCATTGCAACCTACACACATCTTAAAATCATAGTAATAATACAGCAAGTAATTAAGATTTAGAAATTATTTCTTGAACACAAATTTTCTTCTGAGTCTTCCCCTTCAAGTAGTTGGCAGCAAAAAGGTTGATTTTATAATCATAAATTCACAGACATCAAATAGAAAAGAAAGTCAGACAGCCTGTGCTCACATGCCTAGTTTGCCAGTGACTAGCTGGGGGACGTTGGGCTAATCACTTCACTTCAAAAGTCAACAGGACTATGGTGAAAACCACAAGAAAACAACATAAGCACATAGCTCATTAGTTAGTCAACCTCTTTGTTTATACTGTGCCAGACAACAAAATCAAGTTCTTTTCACCATGATTAACTAAATTAACAAGCTGTCTCTATTTGCTTTAGGACAGGAATACTAAACTCAGATTTTATTTTCATTTGATCTCTAGGTCAAGTAGCAACAGATAGTTTAAAGCTTCAGCTTGAAACCAAAAGTCTTTTAAGTCTTAAAAGGTTAAGTGATTTTAAAGTTATTCAATATAAAGAAATTTTTTTTCTCTGTAGAATATAGATGTATCATATTTCCAGAATAGGAACACAGTGAATCATAGAATTTCAAGAAATTGTGCTTAAAATTTTTATATAAAAATATAGAAATTAAAACATTTCTTGTGTGTGTGGTTTACAATAAAAAATTAATGGAAAAAAACTTTCTCATCAGATTTTGCTCTTGGAAAAAAATTGTCTCGATCATGCAGTTTTCAAGGAACTATTCTTGGCTTGTTTTTAGTTACTTTTGACATCTGTCCTCTTTCTCTTAAGCGGAACTATTTTAAGCATGGCTTCCCAGGAGACACAGTATTCCTTCAAGTTACAGCACTGTTCCGGGAGCTAGGATGAAGGCTTCAGTTATTAGCATTCCCCACATCTCTGGTGCCTGCGTTCAGGCTGAACCATATGGAAGTGCTGATATTTGGCCACTTTTGGCAACTTCATCTGATACACCTGTTACAACATCACAGCATTCAAGCATGTCCCTCACATGCCTCTAACTTCCTGGCACAAACTTCAGGCACCATTCTGTCCAAAATTTCCTGGCCTGTGTAGGAAGCTATTGATAATGTAGACAGTTTTACATCCAAGTCTCTGAAATTTTGGAAAACATGGCTAAACAGAATATTGTGAATATTTTATTCAGTTATTTTTGTTTACAATTGAAACTCTGGGAATTCAAAATTAACGCTCTTACCCGTGAGCTTCTTGTAAACACCAGAAAAAGTTTCAACCTTGTGTTCATATTGTTCTGCTGTGCTTTATCCAAATGAACTTACATGAGCCGGCTGCCATCCAGTTTCATGTGGATTCTCTTAACCACAGTATCACTTGGGAAGACCAAGTCTCCAGGATGGCACTGTGCACAGCTGTCAGACTGCGGCTCTTGGGATGCTTTTGCCTATTTTTTTTACGGCTTTTTCGAGTTGGCTTAGGCAGAATTCTCCTCTGAACTGTAAAGACAACATGCTTCCTACTGAGCTTTTTCTCCAATTTTCATACTAGCTGGACTTGAATTTTCTGGAAAGATTTCAGTTGAAGAACAGGAACAAAGATTATAATAGCTTTCTGACCACCATGACCTTCAATTTCCTTGGCTGCTGTTATAGTCAGCTCCCATGGCTGGGCCTTGAGGTCCAAGTTTATTTCTAGCTCAAGGAGAGCCTGGAGATGCCAGACTCGAACTTGTCTGGCTTCTCGCCATTGGGTTTCTCATCATTCGCGCTTGAACTGAACGTGGCCTTCCCCTGGTGAGCACTGGCCCGAGAAGAGCTTAAAATATTTCTTTAGAGCAAGTTCTGCAAATGTTGTCCATGCTTCTAATTTCTGATAAGCTTAGTGTCTGAACCTCAGACTCTCTGTTCCCATATTACTATCATTGCCTTCCTGAGCAAATTCTTTTGTATCATTCCTTCTCTTTATGTCCTTCTTTATCCCTACATAGGGGATGTCACTCCCATGTTATCTCTTTTAACTGACCATATTATAGAAGTTACTTTATTATTTTCATATTGTTTAATTGCATGTCTTTGTTATTACTTTTTTAAAAGCAAGAATTAAAAAAAATCCTTATATTGTTTTCACATCACATGATCTTTTGTTGACTCCTCACCTTCCGCCAATCATGGGTCAGAAGCCCTAAGATAAAGTTCCCTAAGCTCAGTGTAGACAAATTCTCCCAAAAAAGTATCCTGAAAAACAAATATCTTTAATATTTGCCTACTGTGTTGCACAGACTAAATGTGAGTGACCTTTTCTAAAAATATGGTTTTTACATACTTAGTTGTAATGTAAAGTTTAAAAAGATCTGTAGATATTTTACTGATTTCAAGAATTAAATTTTGTTTTAAAATGGCAGATCTTAAAATGCTGTAAAAATTAATTCTTTTGATAAAAGTGCATCCTTTATAGGTCTTCAAATATTATGTATACATGTATGTATATATGCATATAATAAAAGTGCATCCTTTATAGGTCTTCAAATATTATATATACATGTATGTATATACGTATATATGTGTGTGTGTGTATACATATACATATACATATATATATATACACACATATATATAGTAATCAATTCTTAACTGCCAAACACAGTATTGAATGAAAATATAATTGAAAATAATCTGAAAACTATAAGGCATTATTTGCTTGCTATATATAAATTGTGCATATGCAAAATTTGACTTTTATGCTAGTTCATTATTTTATGGCAGCATTTCTTAAACTATGTTCAGTGGAATATAAGTTGAAGAAATATTAATAGGTGTTGCTGTATATTCACCATTGACCAAAAAAACAAGGTCTCATTGCACTCAAATCGTTGAAATTAAGCAAAAAGTTTGTAGTCATCACATTTTGCAACACTCTGTTACTCTCAAATTAGACTACTTCCAAACTTGATAATTATTCTTGGATCACATTAATTTTCTTAAAACAGTTAATGTTGGAAGTGTTTATTTTTTCCATGGAATTCTTAGGTTGTTTCTGGCAGTATTTAATTCCTTTGTGTATTCATATTCATGGTCTACTTTAACCTGAGTGTATGGCAAATTTCTTGAGTTTCTATTGGTGATCTGTGAATACATTCATTCTTTTAACATTCAGCAGGTCTTTACCATTTTTTTGCTACGTCTCAGGCACTATTTTAGGCACTTGAGATGCAACAATGACAAGATCCCTGACTTGTGAGTTTTCATGCTAGTATGGGGGAATACACAATAAACATGAAAATAAATCACATGAAGATTATCTATGCTATGAAAAATAAAAAACAAGGCAAAGAAGACTGAGAGTGGAGGAGAGGTAGGTTGCAGTAATAAATAGGAAATTGGGGTAGGTCATACTGAGATGAGATTGGGCAATAAATGACTTAACGAAGGTGAGAGTCATCTAGGAGGATATATGGAGAAAGAATGTTCAAAGCTGAAAAGACAGAACAAAAACCCCAAGTCATTCCTGGCATATGAGAAGAACAGCAAGGAGGTCAGTGTGCTTGGATCAAAGTGATATAAGGAAAGGTAGGAGATGAACTCAGAAAGGTAACAGGAGGCCAGATAATAGAAAGCCTTGAGATCATTTGTAAGGACTTTGGCTTTTATTCTGATGATGAGGAGCTATTGCAGGGATGTGAGCAGAGAAGGGACATGATCTGACTTCCTTTTAAGAGATTTCTCTGGCTGCTATGCTGAGGACTCTAGAAGACAAGAGTAGAAGCAGAAACCAGGTGAGAAGCTACTTTAGAAATTCAGGTGATTCCAACAGGTGGGGAGAACAGCAGTGGAGGTGGTAAGAAATAATCAGAATCTAGATATAATTTGAAGGTGGAGACACAAAGACTTCTTGGTAGAGAGGAAAGAGAGGAAAGGGAAGGATGGATTTTCCACCAACTGTGATGGGACAGGGTACAGAAGCAGCAGCTTTGGGTAGTGGTTGGGGAGAAAAGATCAAGAGTTAGTTTTTGGAATATTAAATTTAAGGTATTAATTTGACATCCAGTGGAGATGCTGAGTATGTAGTTAAAGTTCAGGGGACAGAGGTTTGTGTCAAAGTTATATACATTTGGGAGCCAACAACATATAGTTAGATTTTAAAGCCATAAAAATAAATGAGATCACTAAGAGAGTGAGCGTAGGTGGGGAGAAAAAGGGAGGGTTGCTCCCTGGATCACTAGGAGGTTAAGAGGTTAGAGAGAAAAGGATAAACCAGCAGTGTATATTGAGGAATGGTCTGTGTGACAGGAGGATGCCCAAGAGAAGGTAATTTCAATGGGAATTAATGCTGAGAGTACCAGAGAGGTTTCCATCAGTCAGGATAGGTCAGGAGATTGAATTGAGAGGATTTAATGTAAATAATGAAGTTGCTTATCAGGTAACAAAAAGGGTGAAAAAATAACTCTAAGATATCATAAAGGTAGCAACCGCAAGATAAAACACCCCCTTTAGGGCTGGAGGGGGGACAGAGGAACGAGATTTGATTTATTAAATAAACTTAGAGGAAGGGCTCTACTGAGCTTAGCTCAAACCCCTGGAAAGCAGGAGCTGCTTAGCTGGTGCTGGTGTTTCTGAGCTCAAATGAGGGACCCTGTGGGTCTGGAAACCCTTTTCTAAAATGAGGCTGCCAGCCATCTGGTGCTAATGTCTCTGATAGGGGCTATGATTAGATGGTGTATTGGTTTCTCAGGGCTGCCATACAAATTAAAACAAACCTGGTGGCTTAAGACAATATCCTCTCACAGTCTGGACTGGAAGCATGAAAGCAAGGTACAGTAAGGCCATGCTCCCTCTGAAGGCTGTGAGGTGATATCTGCTCCTTGTCTCCCTCCTAACTTCTGGTGGTTGTCAGGAATCCTTGATAGTCTTTCAATTGAAGACACATTACTTCAATCTCTGCCTCCATCTTCACATGGCCTTCTTATAAGGACATCAGTCATTGGATTTAGGGCTCACTCTAATTCAGTCTAACCTCATTTTAACTAATTACATCTGCAAAAACTCTATTTCCAAATAAAGTTATATTCTGAGGTCCTGGAGGGACATGACTTTTGAAAGGATACTATTCAACCTGATACAGGCAAGTTCTGCAAGTGCTGGAAAAACTGCAAACAGCAATCATGTGGCAACAGGAAGGAATTGTCACTTCTGGGGTGAAAAAGTTTTTCTAAGCCATAACACTCACAAGAACCACATGCAGACAGAAAGCCCATGGGAAGCTCATGAGAAAGAACAAGCTCCTTCTTCCTCCTCTAGCCTCCTAGTCTCTTCTAGTATCTCCTATTAGTAGAGCCTAAAATAGCACTATCTCAGAAATTTAGTTTGCAGAGTCTTACCGTCAACATCAAAACAGAATATTAAAAAGATTGGTTTGGAGCTGAGAGATCTCTTAACAATTAGCACAAGAGAGGAATGATCAATCGTGTCAAAAGTTGCTGATAGGTAACAAAAGATGAGAATTGATAACTGTTCACTGGATTTAGCTTCAATTGCTCCATGATCAAAGAAGTTCAGGAAGTGCTGTTCTAGGGCTTTTTGTAGGTCTGGCCAGGCATTTCAGCACTTTGGCCAGCTCCTTTCCAAAAGAGTGCAGCCCATTTTGACTGACACCGAAACAGTTAATAGTCATCATATACATGCAGCCATATACAAATGCTCACTGTGCTACCCACAGCCACCACATATCCTGTCACTTCCCTCTGCTGAATTTTATTTTGATGTTTGATGTTTCTGAATTTCGGTAAGAAGTTCATGGATGATTGAAAGCAGGTGCTTATGTTTTCATCTGTTTCTTTGGAGGGTGACAGAAGCAAGTAAAAGTAGTAGAAAGAAATTCTGTTGGTAAATATGGAGCAAACTCAATGCATATTTTAGAGACCTAGATGCATCCTTGATACCTCATTGATACTTTTTTGTGGATATTATCTGCCCTTTTTAAAGTTAAAATTTATAAAACATGGTAATGTCCTGAATATTAAAAAAAATACATAATACAAAATAAAAACAAAGAGGAGACAATATAAAAACAGCACTGAACTATGAATGAAGAAGGTTGGATTCCAAGACTACTTTCGTCACTAACTAGTTATATAGTTAGGCAAGTGTTTTAACAGCTTTTGGCCTGTTTTTCTTCATCTATTAATTAGAAAGCTGACATAAAAGATCTCAAAAACTGTCAGCTCTTGACTTGTATTATCTAACTACTAAAACTAGCAATGTATGATTATCAGTGTTATTATGTGATTACTATGAATTTTGAGAGTGGAAATTAGTAGAGGATTTTACTTCAATATATAAATTACTACTTTTGTGCTCTATAAAGAGATTACATTTTTCACAGAAAAGTGACAGTATTCAACAAATTTATAAGCTAATAGGAAACTAAAACACTGAAAGTGAAATCTGAAAGAAAACACCACAGTTGCCCATCACTGTTATTTGTTATTTATTTGATATCTGTGACTTTCTCTTCTTTCCTAGAAATTAACCAGTGTGTATGAAAAACAGAACCAGAGAGCACTTAGTGTATTTTGTTGCATTCATCAGTAGTTTCTTCCTTTTTTATTATTGAGTAAATAAATCATGATTTGTTATCCACTCACCAACTGAAAGACATTTGGATTGTTTCCATGTTTTGGAGATATGAATAAAGCCTACACAAACATTCACATACCGTTTTTTGTGTGAATGTAAGTTTTCATTTCACTTAGGTAAATATCTAGGATGAGGATCAATGGACCATATGGTGAATAGATGATAAACTTTCTAAGAAATTGCCGAAGTGTTTTCCAAATTACCATTTTGCATTTCCATCAGCAATGTATGAGTTTCAAATGCTCTGCATCTTTGTCAGCACTTAGTATTGTAAGTTTTACTTTATTTTTTATGTTAGTCACTCTAGTGGGTGTAAATCTCTATCTATACCTGTTTTAATCATCTCCCATAAATGAAAACACCATACAATAAATTTCTATCTGTATGTGCAAAATGTATAACAAACACATGTGTAGTTTTAATTTGCATTTCCCTAATGAAAAATGATGTTGAACATCTTTCTTATGCTCATTTACCATCTATATATTTTCTATGGTATAGTGTCTATTCAAATATCTTGCCTACTTTTTACTGGATTGTTTTCTAATTTGTGAGTTTTGAGAATTATTGATGTATTATACATACAAATCTCTTATTGGATAAAAATTTTACAAATATTTTCTCTCAATCTAGGATTTGATTTTCATTTTCTTAATAGTGTCTGAAAGGAAGTGCTTAATTTTGATAAAGTCACATTTGTCAAGTTTTTCTTTATGGACCATGCTTTCAATTTCATATCTAGAGAATCTCTGCCTAACCCTAAATCACAAGTATTTTATCTTATATTTTCTTCAGAAGATTTAAAGTTTTATATTTTACAATTACTTCTATGATCTATTTGGAATTATTTTTTTGCATTCAGTGTAAGGAATAAATTGAATGTTTTTTCTTTTCTTTTTCTTTTTTTTTGGCACTTGGATATCCAAAGTTTTGAGTACTGTTTGTTAAAAAGACTATTCTTTCTCCATTGAATTGCCTTTGCACCTTTTCCAAAAATCATTTGATCATATATGTATGGGTCTATTTCTAGAATCTTTAGTCTTTTCCATTTCTCTATATGTCTATCCTTTTCCCAATATGACACTTGATTCCTTGATTTCTATAACTTTAAAGTCAATCTTGTCAAGTAATATGAATCTTTCAATTCCTTTTTTTTTTCAGAGTTGTTCTGAGTATTCTCGTTCCCTTGTCCTTCCATATACATTTCAGAATCAGCTTGTTGATATATATATATAATATATATATTGTATTGTGTTCATGGATTAGAACATACTATATTGTAAAGACATCATTTCCCTCAAACTAATCTATAGATTCAATGCATCTAACCCAAAATTACAACTGGATGGATTATATATATATAT
>NW_006436298.1:10489192-10503332 GCF_000325575.1 Pteropus alecto | reverse complement strand
TTATTTTTGTCTATGTTCATGGAAAATATTGGTCTGAAGATTTCTTTTCTTGTAATATCTTTGTCTAGTTTTAGTAGTAGGGTATTACTGAGTTGGTAAGTGTATTCACCTTCGCTATATTCTGGAAGAGTGTAGGTAGAGTCAGTAGTAGTTCTTCCTTAAAAGTTTAGTAGAATTCACCAGAGAACACATTAAAATTTAACTGTACTGATCTCATGGAATTATGAAGATTAAATGAGATAGTATTTAAAAATAGCCTAGGTGCTATTACAAATACCCAGGCAATAATAAATATCTGCTATTATTATTAATCTATTAATCCAACTTAATATAGGTAGTTAGTATATTGCTAAAAGAGCACATACCTGCCAGGTGAAAAAGCTTATATGCCACAGGCTGACAAGAAAACCCATCTAGATTGGTCAGAAGTGGTAATGGTAAAAAAAAAAAAAAAAAAAAAGAAAGAACAAGAAAATAAGATATAAAAGAAAACTACAATAGATTTATTTGCTACAATCATTATACACTTATTTAAGATATGCAGTGAAGGAGCATTCATGTTTAAAAATTTCAGCATTACACTATTTGAAACACTTTGTTTCATAGTTGCTTTTAAATTCCTATATGCCTATCGCTTCTCAGCCTTTTGGCTAAGATCAAGTGTAGTAAATTCCTATATGCCCAAGGAAAGCATGTTGACTTTACCTGAGTCAAAATTAGGAATGCATTTAGGTGCAGGTGAATAATAAAGCAAAATTCCTATTTTGTCTAGTTTACGTTTTAGTGACAAAAAAGCCATGAGTACTAAATAAAGAATAATAAGTAATAAATCATAGTTGCTACAATTTTATAAATCCATTAAACAACATACTAAATATTTAGCAGTTTTGATTATGCATTATTACGCACAGCATAATTTTTTCATATATCTCTATATAGTTTTGCTGACTGACATTATGATGGAATAGGTGTGGTAGGAGGCAGTGAGGCATACCAGGAACTGTAACACTGTGTAAATGTCTAATAGCATATTAATGAATCAAACTAATGAGAAGCAAAATCTAGATCTTCCAAATGCTAAGGCTTCACTGGCTATTAACAGAGAGGACTCAGACCTTGGCAGTCCTAGGTTGGCGATAATCTCAGAAGCATTTCAATGAAAGAGACTGCTAAAGTAAGGTCTTGTTTCCTCTTTGATTAATAATTAATATCTATTGAAAACCTCTCAGTCTACAAGTAAACAACTAAGCCAAATGATTCTCTGTAATGCTCTTATAGAGTTCTACAGAATACACAGATTCCCTTGGTATATGAAGGGAACCTGGGTTTTTAAGCCCTACAGGTATAAAACCACTATTCATAGCTCTGTGACTTTGAGCAAGTAACGTATGCACTCTGGGCATCAGACTTTTCATTTCTAAAATGCATTACCCCCTACTGATTCATCCCACAAATATTTTTTGATTATGCTTGGCCCTGTTTTAACCTGCTGGGCCCACAAGGGTGAACCTTCAAGAACCTAGCCCAAGAAATGAGCATTCACCAAAGAGAGTAATTTGTGTTATCACTGGATAAGATGTACCAGCCGCATGTTGGAAAGGCACCTAAATTAGACCTGGGAACATCAAGTGAGACTTCCCTAAGGAAACTACCTTTAGCTGAGTCCTGAAGGATGAATGGGAGTTAGCTAGGTGAGCTGTGGGGTGAAGGGTGAGGTGGAGAGACTTCTGGCTGGCAGCAAAGCCCAGAGGAGGCAGAGGGAGAGCATGGTGCCATCAGGGACCTGAGGGAATTCACTGCGACCTAGATAAAAATTGCTAATTGATCTTACAGCAATAGGGAGCCCTTCGTGATTTTTAATATAAAAATGGATGTGGCCTTTTGTGTTTTACAAGTGTGTAATGGATTGAAAAAGGACACAACTGAAGTCCAAAGGGCCTTTTAGGAAGCTGTTGCATTATTCCAAGTGAGAAATGAAGGTGGTCTGGACTCAGGGTAAAAAAAATTAAATAGCAAGCGCCTATTACAATAGGATGACTATTGTATGCTGGGAACCCAGTAAGTGTTAGCTGCTTGCTTTCTTCTTCTCTTATAATCTGTCCCATTGTTTTAAAAGGGACTTTTCAAATGTTCTAGTAGCCATACAGGTAAAATCCCTTTCCAATGAATAAATTTTAAAAGAAATGTTCTTCATAGCAGATACTTTCATATGTCAACAGGGAAGAAATGCATTCTATTTCACCTCTATTTTTAGCTGTTTAGGAATGAGATTTCTAATAAATGTTGATGTAAATGAATTTCATTGCAACAAAATTGTTACTATGTCTTAATTATGAGTTTTATCATTATTATTAGCAGCCACTCTTGTCACTGAGATCACATCAACTGTTTTACTATCTTTGTAGAGTTTAAACACTATTTTAAAATTATTTTGATAGTTTCATCTTTATTTGTTGAGTATTTCTCTCCTCCCTTTCTTGAATGTAAGCTCCATGAGAATAGGGACTTTATCTGTCTTGTTTTCGTTTTGTCTCCAGTAGCTGGGAAGAGTGCCTAGCACTTAATAGAGGCACAATAACTATGTGTGGGCTAACTTATTCACAATGAATGAAGAATGGGCATCTGTTTATATGAAGTAACTGAAATTGGCCATTCTTAGCTGTTATTTCTACCTCAAGTCTCTCTGCACTCTAAGCCATTGCATACCTGATTTCAAATTCATCTCTTTAAATGTGCAGTTCTGATAAAGACAATCCCCTGCCATCAAACCAAACAGCTGTATCTGACCTTCAAGGATTCCCATCCATCCTTGCAGCTCATTCTCCCACTACTCCCACATTCCAGTCTTCACACAGCCTCTCTCTCAGATCAACAGAACCACTTGCCACCCGCTAACTGCATCTCCATCTCTACCTCAAACACCCTGCATCTCCCTGTCTACCATCTGCCCGTCATGGCTCATTTTGAATGTGATTGCTTTTGAAGTTTTTCTTTATTCCTTATGTCAGTGGTTCTCAACTGGGGCGATTTTGCATGTTCTCTGCTCCTACCCTAGGGACATGTAGCAATATTCGGACACATTTTTGGATGTTGACAACTGGAGGATAAAATACTACTGGCAACTAGGGGGTAAAGGCCAGAGATGCTGTTAACCATCCTGCAATGCACAGCACTGCCCCCTACAACAAAGAATTATCTGGCCCAAATGTCAATAGTGCTGAGGTTGAGAAACACTGCCTTAAGTAAATGTCTTAACCACCATGGAAAGTTGGATTGCTTATTACTGAACTCCCACTCTTTGTTTTACAGTATGTATATTTAAGCTGTCTGAGTCGTCCCTCACAGGTCTGTATACTTAAGATCCCAGGCTATAACCCAACCATCTCATTTTTCCTAATGAGCATAGCCTATCCCTTGCACAAGGGAGATGATCAGTTTGTTGACTGAAATTGAATTAAAATTTCTCCTTTATTTAAAAGAATATTCTATTTTCTATTTAAGTCTATTTTCTCTTGTTTCCTGTTAAGAAATAGTAAGCACCATCTTTTGTGTATTTAACCTTTAAATACTTAAAGACTGTTATTAAATAACTTATCTATCTTCTTATCTCCAGATAAATTTGACTACCTTTCATGATCCCACAGAAAAGCATACCCTTTAAGGGCAAAAACTAGTACTAAATTAGATTAAAGGTAGTTCTGATGCTAGTTTTCATTACATATTAGGAAGCTACATTTATTTCATTTCGCACATCTGTAGCTTTTGAGCTAATAAACAAACAATAGCCAATCTTAACCTCCAGTTGATTAAAGGTGGCTTTACATGAATCAGGACTAAATAATAAATGCCATGATTTATCTGAAGCTCCTCTTTTTCTAATTATGCTAATATTTAACAGAGTTAATAAACATTTGCTAATTGTATAGTTAATCGACATCATAAATATTTGCTGAGCATTTTACAAATAAAATACTATGGCCAATTGGCTGACAGGGCTGTACATTTAGAGACTTTTGGCACATTTCAAAAACTCAACTAAGAGCCAAAATCCACATCTGACCACCAGCTCCCAATTTTAGCTCTTCTGAGATAAGAGAAATCTATCAGCCTAAGGAATATACACACATAGACAGACACTAGTTCTTAGAGTGAAATGTGGAATTTTGAATGAAATTCAGCTTGGGTAAAAAGAAGTTAAATCTAATATGATCAGAAAAGATCTTCATAAACCACTCTCACCATTACTAGAAGCCGAAATCTCTTGAGTATCAACCCAAATGGCCTTCAGGCTGAGGACAAAGGCTGTGGCCACCTGAGAAGCTGTTACACTGAGAAGCTAGGCATCTTGATTCCCAAGGCTGTCAAAGGAACAGTGAAAACCATCAAGAAAGAGAATTTCATGTTATCATATGTCAACCAGACCGAAAATCAGTGATTAGTTATCCTTCGAGGGAAGGAGCAAACTCCTCCAAGCAGAAAGGCACAATGTGATCAGAAGACCCTCAGAAGGCACTTACCACTGTCATGGTTTCCTGAGATGTCACAACCCATCAGTGCCAGCAAGAGGAAATAAAGACAAGAAACACCCACACACAAACTCACACACACATACCAGCAAAAGAAAGTGCTAACATTGCCAGCAGGAAGTGAGGCAGAAGTAACTTCAGAAACATCACTGGGAACCCCAAGAACTCAGGTACACACTTTATTGCACTTTAATCTTAGGCAAAGATAGTTCATAATCTGATTTCTAAAAAAGTTTGTAGTACCTAATTTCAAAATCATCTACTAAGTAAAAATAATTTCTAAGCCAGCAATTGCATATAGCATGAACTGTGATGTTCCATCTTATTTAGGAGCTTTATTAAATGGAATATGCTACTGCAAATGTCTGACGTGATAATCAGCATAGCAACTGTGTAATATGGTAATAATTAGGGAGTACATAATACCAAAAAATTGGGAGAAACTGAATTAGTTCTCCATTGTAGAATATCCCTTTAATCTTGGCTCAGGCCCTATCAGTCTACATTTTAGGCAGAGATCAAATACCTCCAAATCTTCCGTGGCCAGTAGATTTTGTTGGTGTCAGCCTTTAAGGAAAATCATGTGATTCTCCTGATGTTAGAAAAAACTGTAGATATAAAATGGCCTATATTCCTAAGTCTCACATTCAATTATATTAATCAATGGCTTTTCTCCTTGGGTTTGCTGGGAAGTGGATGTTAACCTTTATAGGTCTGGATTTTTTTTTTTTGTATTCACTGTCTTTGAATATAATCAAAACTTCTTGTTCACACACATCTGTATCCAGGTATGATCATTACATTTTCAGGTTCATAGTAATGAATATTTGTATTTATTTACCTATGATGTATTTATCTATATGAGGCAAGCTCTGCCCAACAACGTCCTCTGCACATCACAAAGAGTGTGTGCCCTTATCAGTACTCCAACTTTACATTAAAAGGCACACAGAGCAGCATATATTATGTCACTCTTTCACTGTCTTCTGATTTATTCATATGTCACTCTTTCACTGTCTTCTGATTTATTCTTTCTGAATTACCCTTACAGCATTTTCAGTTGATATGAAAATATTCATATCCTTGAACTGTGGGCCAAGATAGGTCACCAAGCTTTCACTCCCTCTTTTGTCAGAGTCTCTTCTGGAAGCAGTTCAGAGAGCTCCCACCCTCATGCACAGAAGACTCTGGCAGGGGAATCCCACAGGAAACACTGTTGAGCAGTGACCTCAGAGAATAACAAGATTTTAAAAACAGGTTAGAAAGAACCACCAGATTCCTACTGGGCATCTCCCTCACTTGTTGGAGCAGCCACCTTTGAACATATCTGTTTGTTTCTTCTCTCCTCTAAATTTCCCCTGTCCTTACCCGTCGCTAATCAAGATTAGAGCAGCATGGTAAAACCTCAGTGCCTTCACAGCCCAGATCTCCAGATTGCTTGGATTTGGGATGAGCCTCAGAAGTAGAAGTATGATAAAGGCTTGTGTATTCTCTACAGACACACCATTTTGGTAGGCAGGTCCAGCTCACACTCTGCCTCCCTTCACAACCACTGCTAGAGAGAGAGTAATGTGGCAATAGTCACAGAAAGAGCATGGTCCCTTCAGATACAATGCTGTGATGGAGAGCCCTCCCTGTGTCACAACCTGTCCCTGCTCGCCCCCAAATACTTACTAAACGTGGTGCTAAAATATAGAGAATTTAGAGCGACCTAACATTACCTACTAATAACATATATTTTGCAATGCCTTATTAAATATTTTTCATAGATAAAATAACCTACCTGCACACATAAATTTAAAATATCTGTGTAATACCTTAACAATAAGAATAGAATAATAATAATTTATGTTTTAAAATACATAAATGTTCCAGTTAACAACTCTAGAATACAAAATGAAGACTTGAGAGTCTTGCTTCTGAATGAAGAATAACCATGAATGCAACAAACACCAATGTAGACAAATATAGGTGAGCTTATTAATAACTTAAATATTTCAAGTGTTTTTACCACTGCTGATGTAATTTTCGGAAATGATGAACAACACTTGGTAAGATTTTAAACAAAACAAAATATAATCTTCCCTTGATTTATAAGTAGTTTCATTATTGGAAAATACATTATATATAAAAGTTATGCAAAAAATACTTGTCTTTATATATAAAACAGAAAAAAAATCTAGGCTTAAATTGTTAGAAACAAAATTTTCACCTAAATCGATGTCTGATGGGACACTGGAGAGTTGTGCAGTGTGTGAGGCAATGCTTTGTTATGTGGAACTGTTCTGTATACATTATATATCTTTTATTAATGAAATGTGGGCTGTGGAGATAGTGCAATAGTTCTGAGCCTACACTTAAGAGGCACCGCTGGTTTCCACTCACCTTTCTTATACTTCTGCAATCGTAAAGCAAAAAAATATGAACTGCGTAGCCAATTATTCCAAGCAGGATTAAAAACCTGAACCTAACCAGTAAATTGGAGAAAACCCTGCAAACTCAACCTAGAACATGCAGTCCCCAGGCAATGCATAGATGCATGAGTGAAAATAAATTATCATTGCTTTAAGTTACTAACTTTTGGAGTGGCTGGTTAGCCAGCATGATATAGCAATAAATGTCTGACAAATGCTTGCCCACCCGACATAGGGGAGGAAGAATAGAAAAAGGAAGAATAGAAAAGTCAATGAGAAATTCATGATGTTGGACAGGGAATGGCTAGATATTGGCGGTGGGGGGCAGGGGAGGGGGAAAGAATGGATGGGATCCAGGGAAAAGGTAAAAGTTAACCAGTGCTACATAAACGCAATGCTCAGCCACTAGCCATATGAGTTGCTGGGATTTAGAAGAGCCCTCCAACAAACCACATCGGTATGTGTTTCATGAGTTCGCTCCCTTCTACAATCACCTGAAAGGACAGAATATGAAAAGTCTGCCATATCCTGACAAATTCATGAAAAGGCAGGCAGAGGTTTAATAAGAATTGATTAAGGCCCATGTTGTCACAAAATAAAACTCCTGTCATCAAAATTTAAATAATGGTTCATTTATCCTTGCAGATTATAAACACATATAGCAGTAAACCAGAAGACCCAGAGCAAGCCCATGAGTATTTCATTTTTACCAACATTTTCACCTTCAAAGAAATTGGTGTCTTTAACAAACCTGGCTTCTATCATTTAGGTATTTTTAATATTAATTATCTGTAATTCTATCTGGTACTAATGTTCTGATATTTTTAAAGTTGTCAGTCAATGATAAATAAAAGAAATAATTAGTTGAAAAAAACTTGCATACAACCACAGGAAATTATTCCATGTTCAAATGACATAGGAATGCATCTTAAATAATTCATACACATTTTTAAAGATTTTCAAATAAGCCACACTACTCTCAAGTTCTAGATCTGTACAAAAAACTGAGCGTCTAAGTATCCAAAGCAATGAAGAAAAAACGCAATTTGATACAAGAATCACAGAGTTCACAAAATGAAAGACAAACCAGTGATTATAAATAACTATGTGATAACTTGACAACCTGGATAAAAATTGACAAATTTCTTTTTTAAAAATGCAGCTTATCAAAATTGACTAAGCAGCAGCAGAAACTCTGGAGCTTTTATCCGTTAAAAAGAAATGATTTTTGTAACCAATCAGAGACTTAAAAGCATTAAATAAAATTCTGTACACATTCATAAGAAATTTTAGCAAATCAAAAACAGAAACTTATCCAATTTGATAAAAGTAAAGGCAAATGACAGAATTGCTTAAGCTGAAGGACTTAGGCTAAGGTCACAAACAGCGTTCTGCTGCAGCCCAGAGGCATGTGGAATAAATTAAGGATGTTTTCTCTGCCCCTGGTACTTCACGGAATGGAAGTTTGTGCATCTAGAGATAGCATCCTAGGCAAAGTCCTGACATTCTCATGTCCATTAGGAGGGGTAAGGCTCTGCCAAGCAGTTTTCTCAGATGGTGGGCAGGAAAAAAGTGGGCATACGAGCAGTATAGGAAGAGCTTTGTTAGGCATCACCAGAGGACTGAAGTCTGGAGAGTGGAAGGAGATTATGACAGGATAGGACATGCGAGGAGTTTCTGGGGCGCTGGGTATAATCTCTTTCATAATCTGGATGTTGTTTAAAGAGATGTGTTCAGTTTGTGAAAATCAATTGAGGTATACCCTTTTAATAAATGCACTTTTTTATCTCTGTATATTTCAATTATAAAGGTTTAAAAATTATGTAAAATATTTTCAACTCTATGTATCCAGCACCAAGAGTTACAAAGATCTCAGTCACCTGAGGTTCAAGGCATTCAGAATATAGCAGGGAAATACATGTAAAGAGGCCATAAAGACAAAGCCTGAGAAGCACCCCTACAGTGGTGGCTGCAAGAAGAGATAGAGAAAGGGACCCGAATTACGCCATGGAGGGTCATGAAATTTTAAACTGAGGCTTGAAGCACAGGTGGGAGCCCTTCCCGTAGACAAATGAGTATATGTTGGGAGTGGGGGAGGGTAAATGGTGGTAGGGAGGACATTCCAGGCCCATGGGAAGATAAAAGATGACCAATCTCCAATCCCATTAAATACACAGTCATAGCAGAATGAAAAATGTCCCTAAAAGCAAAATATTCTGAGCAGTAATACAGGTTTTTGACAGCTATTGAACGCATAAGATTTATTGAGAACAGAGGTGGGAGTGGGAGGAAGGTCCTCTACTTGAATAACATAAGTCAGCGAAGAGCCCTTCTTCTCAAGGGCCATCATGCTTAATGTCTATAATTGGGTTCCTTTTTTCATTTCAAATAAAAATAGCTTTATTGAGTACCAGAGTAATTCATATTCTCATGACTTGAGTTACCTTACCTATATTATGAACTAGAAAAGTATCTATGGGAAAAACTGGCACTGTTTTTTAGTCACTAAAACATTAATATTTAGACATTTTTGAGAAATAGCATCATAGGGACCTCTTGAAATTAATTTTTACCACCTTTACTGGTAGCTTAATTACAATAGTAGTATGTGTGTATTGTCGAAAACTCAAATGATTCAGAAATACATAAAGTAGAAAGTGTAAGGTTATCTCCATCCTGCTCCCAAAAAATAACTGTGTGGTCTTGATCCTTCTAGATTTTTTAAAATACCTTAATTTTTTAAAATAGAGACATGCCACATATTTTGATCATTAAATTTCTATATTTTAAACTAATAAGATATCTTAAAAACATTTTATGTTAATTATACATAGGTTCGCCTCATTTGTTTCAATGGCTGTGTAGCATTTCTTTAGATGAACCATAATTGATCTGAACATCCTCTGATGGACATTAAGGATGTTTTTGACTTTGCACTACTGTGAATAATGATGCAATAAACATCCTGTGCGAAATTCTGATAATTTATCTTAATATTGTGATACCTCTGAATATGTCTGGAAGGGAAAGACAAAGAAGTCTCCCAGGAAAGGGCTCACACCAAGTGAAAGATGATTTGAGACCTACTATTTATGGTCCTAGGACAATGGGCTGGCGTCAGAGGGGAAAACTGATTATAAACACAGGACATTATGTCACTTAAGTGTCTTCTCACCAGCCTCCATGCAGTCACACATCCTCTAAGCTCTCCAAGGACATGAAGAGCACACAGCGGCATCAGCAGATTTGACAATAGTGAAGCCAGGTACTCCAGGCAGTAGGAGGCAGGTTTGGCAGCAGTGCAGGGAAAGGGGATGAGGACTGTGGGGTGGGTCCCTGAGGACTCAAAGGAATTTGCAGCAGGCTGGGAATCCGTAACTGGAGTAGGAAAAGAATCAGAAAAATGATTGTGGACTCTATTGTGGATTTGTATTTCTACCTCCACACTGATAACAGCCACAGGAAACCCAGGCTGCAGATTTAATTGAATACTTTAAAAAATAATCTTTATATTTAAGCGACTCTTATGTTCAATGCAGCTCATGTGTTTAATTTACATTAACTGGGGCATGCTATCACGTGTTGTAAGGAATAACAGTATGAGGGCAAATATGAGAATGGCCCCACGGAATTATTAGAATGTCACTTCCCAAAGACAAAAACACAAAAATGCAAAATGGAAGAAAGAAAAATGACTTACTTAAAACTACTAAAAAGTAGTATTAAAATTAATATATTTAAACAAGCTAGTCAAAGCCTGAGATGATAAAATGGGTCACCTTCTCTACCCACTGCAAAAATGACAGCTATTCCCTGCTGCAGAAGCTCTCATGCTACATGACTCAGCTGGGTAATATAAAACAAAGATCAAGTATCTCAATGAATATTAAAGAGAACAACATAGTTTAAAAAGTCCATGCGTTCTGAGTCTGGGCCACACTGCCTACCTAGTTCAAGAGCTCCTGCAAGTCTGGTCCCTTAATGATGATACTCAATCCACTTGGCAGGTTGATAAACAGCATATTTTGGGCCCACCCACAAAACTACTCACTTAGAATGTCTAGGATGGGGCTCAGAAATCTCCACTTGAACAGCTTGCCAGGAAAGTATGATACACTATTTGAGAAGCACTGGTCTTTCTGGCTATTCTAGGATTATAATTCATAATATTTTCAAATAGTGGCAAAAGACATGAGAAAGCATTTGGTCTAATTTGTCATAAATCTCACTGTGCTCTTAAATTGTCAGAGGGCCCAAGTGCTATGAGAAGACTAAAGCTCATCAATATAGTTTTTGTGTCTGGTCTTAATCATTTATGTTACATACTGTCCATGGCAAAAGATATAGCAGGCATGGTGTGCATCAGGTGATCAACAGATTTCAAATGTTGTCATGTTAAATTGACTTGAATATCTGCTGTACATTAAGCTGAGATTATTATTTTTCAAAGTTGGTCTTTTAAAATGTTTTAATGTTCCCAATAGCATAATACAAAAACACCATTTACTCCACAAAAACACCATTTAGCCCATAGCTCCATGTAAAATTTCAGTGAGTTAAAAACACTTCTTATATTTTACTTATAGGCAAAGTTCAAATTTAAAATATAACTCGTCATGTATTTTTTGCATTTCATGAAGGGAAGGAATATTAGAACCAGAAAGGACCAAATCATCTAAATCTACCCTTCTCCATTTACTTTATTTTGTTCAACTTTTCCTAACAGGGGAGCCATCACGATATGCAACTACTACCAATTGTTCCTAATTAAGAGAAGTATCCATGATAAAACTAAATGGTATCTCTATATCTCATTAAGAATTTCCAGAAAGAATTAAAATAGTAATTTCTTTCCCCCATTGTATACTCTCAGCTGTCTCAAATGAAGAAGCTCTAAATTCCAACTACTGCAACATTTTACACTGGTTGCTCAACAGGGGTGGAGTTGAAAAGGCAAAATGAAAATAATTTAGCAATGTTGTACCCAAACTACACACAGCTGGGGGGCTGCCTCTCCTAGGTTTATCGAAATGATGAGTTTGTATATGAAATTGGCCATGATATACATGTTCTAAATCATGCGTGAGACAGAAATTTCAGCAACATGGAACCAAGACACATACTGGTGAATCCTAGGTCTTCCCCTAATACAACCTCATAGAATAAAAAGGACTTTTTAACCTTCCCTAGTCATAGAAATCGACCATTATGTATGAGTAACATGAATAACAACAGAGTGAGCTGGCATTTTAACAAATCAACTGCTTTTATTCATGAACTATGCCAACAAGCTTTACCTCAGAGTAAGAGCTAATATCCCTAATTATAGGAAATGGATTTTCTGGCACTTACAGTCACGTGATATGCTTCACATTATTATGCCCTTTGTAGTAATCTTCTCAAGGGTAAAACTAGCATCCTGTTCTCTGAGGCAACTTCCACACTTAAGGAATATTATAGGGTTAATAATGAATAAAATTTTCCCCTAAAAGCTCTTAGGCTAGTCTGTTGCTCAGACCAGAAAAGCTACTTTTACTGTCATCAGGTCATAAAAAATAAATTTGATTTCTCTACTACATCACCAAAACATTTATATGCAATCAGAGCTTTTCTTTTCTCTTACTTCTCCAGACAGCAGGTAATAACATTTGATTTTATATTAGACTGAGGAAAAGTCTATTGTCTGCATTCACTAAGACTGAAGGCCAAATTTCCTTAAAGGAACAGTGTTGAAGAAAGTCTCTAGAATTTTTTAAAAGATACAATTGTTTTCTTCTCCCTAAGGGCTTTGTTTCATAATATTCATAGAGAATTTGTATGCCCAAAGCTCTCTGAGACCACCTCTTTTGTCCTCAAAACAACTTTGTAATAAGAGCTAGTCTGAGCTATTTTTCACATTTCTCAAATATTCAGGATGAACCCAAGAGGGTAAGTTACTTGTCTAAGGTGACATAACATAAAACTTGGAAAGTGGGGACTAGGATCTTTGTCTCTGGGCTCCCTGATAACTGCCTTTCTTCCTTCCTTTCTTCTCTCCCCCTCCCTCCTTTCACTCTTTTTGCCACAGATAACTGCAGATTTAGGCTCACTGAGTAAGGCCAATAGAAAAACCTTTGCCATTAGGTTTCCAGAAAGTGGGGTATTTTAAATATGATGATGATGATGATGATGATGATGATGATGATGATGATGATGATGATGATACAATGAAATGCGGATTGGGCTTTATTTTCCTACCAGGAAATGATTCGTAGTACTGTTTGTAACACACGTTTTTACGCTATAAAGGAAGAATGCGGCACATTGTTTTGTAAGCCATTCTCGAGTGTCCTTTAGAGGCCAGGCCTCCTGACAAAACTGAAGAATGGTGAAGAAATGCTTTGGCTCTACAGAATCCCCTGAACCTCAACATCGAAGCTTTCACATGAAAACTTGCCGCGAGCACGAGGCCCTTTAGAATTTGCCACTGAAAATGAGTGAACGCCAAAGAGATTAACGCCAAATTCTCCTCTAGGATTAAGGATAAGAATTAAATGGAAACAACTTTCTCGGCGCTGTCAGTCAGCTAAGTATGCAGTAAGGGGGTTCAGCGAGACATAACACCATTCGGGCATCCTTGTTTTGGCGTCTTAAAAGATGCCCCATCCCTTCGGTCCCCCGGGGAGCGCCAAGCCGCTGGGGCGCCTTCCCAGCACTGCGGCGCACTGCGGAGCCGCTTGCCCGCCGGCAGCCCCAGCCCTGCGGGGCTTTCCTTGCTGCTGCTGCCGCCGCCGCTGCAGTGGGTCCGCCCTCGCCGCCCCGCGGGGTCGCTGCAGTGCGCTGCGTGGCATCCATCACCCTAGAGCCTCTGACGCACACACGCGCCCTCCCAGATGGAGACTCCGCGGCTTACCCTCCACCCGTACCCCCGCCCGCCCCTCGTGGGTCTGCATTTGCATCATTTGCACACGTAGCGAGTGACGCGTGCGCCCCCCCGCTAGGGCCATCCAGGCGGCACCTCCAACCCCTGTGACTCAGCCCCTCCCACTCCGCCCCCAGCTCGCCCACACGAATGCTCTGGGTAGTGCATCTGCGGCTGGGTGCCCAACGCCCCATGCCAAGTTCATCACCATATTCCGCAGTCCTCGTGGGCCCAGCCAGGGCGCTTCCCGCGACACGCTGGAGAAAAAGTCTTCCCAGTTCTAGAACCCGCGGAAGGGA
>NW_006436298.1:10487417-10489163 GCF_000325575.1 Pteropus alecto | reverse complement strand
CCCTCCAAGAGAAAGGGTCAAATGGATTAAGTGATCGCCTCCACAGCCCTCACCACCACCTGAAATTATCTCGGTAGTTGTCTACAGGTGATGGTCTTTCTCCGCCACTGAGCCTCCTGCCAATCCGTCTCTTCAGCCGCACCTGGCGCACAGTAGGCACTCCGTAGGGTTTTGCCGAATGCGGGCTCACAGTAGCGAAGCGCAAGCACTTAGAAACGGCCACCGCCCCGCGGATTTCCCTCTCTCCATCCCTCCCTTGCTCTCGCGTAGACACTAAATAGGAGCTTCGGGGACTTAGATGGAATAGTTTTTAAATTCCCCCGTGTTTCTTTTACGCTCCAGCAGCACCTACTGCGGCTGCCTCTGCACTTCCGCCACCTGCACATCTGTGGAGGGATCCCCGCGGAAAAGTTAAGACCAAGGCTGGGGTGGACGTACTGATCCCACACCCCGCCGGGGGCTCCAAACTGCTCGTTTGAAATCAGCATCCCGCATTTCCGTCGAACCACTCAAGCAAAGGATCGTGGAGGTCCCCGCAGAAGGAGGGAGTGGCTCCCGCATCCTAGCGGCTGCTCGCCCACCCGCTTCCCCGGTGAATCCCGCATAGAATAAGCCCATATCCCCTGACCTACTCCGAGCAACTGGGAGTCACTTCATCTGCTATACCCCGAATCCCCCAGTCCCGCCTCACCAAAGGCGCACGGCCGGGCAGCATTTGGCACTGAAACTGCTTCCCCGGGGGCAGACGGGGTAAAGTTGAGGTTCTACACGGCTGCAAAAAGTTCCCCAGCTGCACCACCTGGCCTCCGTGTCCCGCAGGAAAATTAAGCAGAGGCGGGAAATCCCGCCACCGTTGCCAGGGTCCCTCACTCACCGCTCCAACCGCCGGGGAACCTTGCCTTGGGTGCTGTCAGCGCTGCAGCCGCTGCCGTGCGGGCGTCGCTCCAGCTCGCTTCCCGGTGCCGCCTCCGTCTGCCACTCTCTCCTGCAGAGAGCGGAGTGGTGACTCTTCCAAGCGTGTCAGCGGCGAGAGGAGGGGCGGGAAAGTGGCTCTGGGCTTGCAAGCCGCGGTCCTCCTCTCTCTCCTCCGCCTGCGCCTCCTCCCCGGGTGCTGCAGTGCCCGGCGGCCGCGTGGCGAGAGTACGAGCCGTGCGCTGGGCGGGAGTCACGGCGCGCGGTGGAGGCGGGAGCCGCGCATCACTTGGTGCTGGGCCCGCAGACGCGCTCCGGGAAGTCGGGGGTGTTGAGGCGCTGCTGCTGCGCGGTTTGAGGAGAGTAGGGCCACCCCTAAGTAGCAAGTACTTTGGGAGGAGTCAGGGTTGTGGGCTCCGGGTTGGTGGTAGAGTACAGGAAAGGGGCACCAATACTTAGTCACTGAGTGTGACTATGCTTTGCGTACCTGGGGGCGGCGCCCCAAATCTGGTCCCGTGAGGCAAGGAATTCTGAGTGATGAACCCGGCTGGTGCCAGGGAAAAGGTTTGCCTCCTGTTTTTGAGCCTGGGACTGACCTGTTAACTTTGATTTGGCTTCCAGGAAGACGCCAGGCAAGGCTAGGTTGACCATTCTCCCCCCACCGTACCTCCACGCTGGCCTAAAAGTCGAAGGGAAGCTTGAGGTGCCAATAGGCGCAAACAGGAGAAAACTTTGCCATGTGTCTGAGGTCTCCTCAGTGCCAGGTAGGGGCAGACAGCTGGACTCACAGGCAGACATAGGAAGCGGCCCTTCGGCGGGGGGTGGGGGGGGGGA
>NW_006436298.1:10458154-10487380 GCF_000325575.1 Pteropus alecto | reverse complement strand
ATAATATATATGTACATATATATATGTTTTTTTTTTAAAACAGGAAGTGTGCTGATATTCTCAGAAACACTTCGCCCCCTGGCGTGCTGGAGACCCCAATTCGAGCTTCCTCATTCTAAAGCGACTGGGCCTGGCTTCTCCGGAGAACCCTGCCCCCGCGAGGCCGCACCCAAGGTTGGCGCCGCTTCCCCGCCGCCGCATCGGAGGGCGTAGCCCTCTGCGGTCTTGAAGCTGCTGCCCTTTCCTCTCCTTCACCCTTCACTCCCGCCTCCCACGCTGCCACTTAGACGCTGGTTTTTCCCAAGTCCCTGACCCTGCCAGCTCTGGCCTCACACGGAACTCATGCGGGGTGGGAAGTGGCCACATAGGCAGTTGCCTTCTCTGTAGTCACTGCTCAAGTGACGGGTGACCCAAAGCGAGACAAAGCGCATCGCTCTTGAGGGCTGCAGTGGGTGGAACGAACACACACACACACACACACACACACACCCCGTCTGTGCGCCAATGTGTTCTATTCGTGTAAATATGCCTGAATGATTGAATGGTTGGGTATGTGGATATATAAATATTACACGAGCACTTGCCGGGAAAGGGATCAAGCCCAGAGAAGCTAGTTGGGGTAAGTCAGTTCAGTTCATCCTGAGCTTTCCTGCTTGGTTTGTGCCTCTGTGCATGATACACGCCGGTGGAAAGAAAATAGAGACAATCCTAGGCCTACAACTTTTCCCTCTCTGCAGTTTAGGCACTCCAGAACTTTAGGTTATGATTCTCCTGTCCCATTGAGCCCATACTTACTACACTGGTCTTTGAAAGCCTGCCTGGGTTTGTTTTGATTAAAAGCTTTGCAGTTTGCAACTATATATGGTGCTGTGAGGTGGCAAGGTGAAGTGATAATGAGGTAACATGCTCATTTGAATTTCACAGATCCTGCATAAACAAATTATTTAAATCAAATAATTATTTAGGCTAAAATTATTGCGTCGTTATTATGAGAAGGAAAATATACTCCATGGGAGTGCCTATAAACCCAGCATTGGAAATTAAATTATGAAATTTAAAAAAATCATAAGTCTTATCCAGATTGCCTACATAGTATATATAAAATTTTGAGCTCTCAACTGCAAAATGTGCTCTTAATTCACTGAGTTCTCTAATGGATACCCTCTTGAGAACCTCCTCCCAAATGTCACAGAATAATGGATTTTCTCAAGTGATAGAAGTCCAGAAACTCATGAAACAAAACTTAAAAATGATCAGTGTGCTCTGTGCTATGCTATCTCTTCCTTAAATCATTCTCTGGTGCTGTCCATGGAAGATATTTAAAGAAGTGTATAAATTTTTCTAGATGCTGAGTTTTTGTTTTGATGCATTTGAAGATAACAGCCCCTACCGGAAAATCTCTGTTTTGCAGGAAATATTTAATTTAAGACCAGGTTGTGTTGGAGGAGGGTATTTTAATGTTGCGTTTTTGGAGCACAACATATTTTCTCTTGATGACAGTATGCGTAGGTTCCTCGGCTTGCCAGGAGCTGCTCTCATTTTAGGGTCCCTCGTGGCTCCGGGCCTACTGGATCCAGCACTCAGAATAGTCTTCTTCACGCCTTCAATTATAAGGACATGTTTTCTCTCCTAAAAACATTTGTCTTGTAAGGGTAAAGAGGACACTTGCTCTGTTCCCACAAAATCCCAGTGGTCTAAAGTTACTACCCCACTACAAATCAGAAATTTTATTCCTCAGTGCAGTGTCTGTATGTGATGCTAAAAAGCAAGCCATTAAACACACTTAAGGAGCATCAAAGATCTGTAGTGTGGTTTCAATAACAATAATTCATGCTGAATACAGATGCAGAGTGATTAAATTTGATAACATGCACAAGAAGCACAGTGCCTAGCATGTAGTAGGTATAGAATAAATGTTAGTTTCTTACTTCTTTTTGTAGCCGGAGTGAGGTTTTCCAAAAGCCGTGTCATGGAGAGCTTGTCCTAGGAGATGTTCCTACAAGCTAAGAGTAACATCTAGGTTCCAGAACAGGGGTCTGAAGAGAGCCTCATATACTTGGACCAAGGTCTTATCTGTCTCATCATCCTCACCTCCATCATTAGGGTTCAATAGCAGGACACAGACACCCACCCTTCTCACCCCCAATACTCACAGCTTCCCCAACACTCTGTTTTGAGTATATCAATGTAAACCTCGTTAAGCCCTTAATGCTTGTTTATATCAGTTACTACAAGCAGCCACAGAATCTCAAGTGTATTTCTCATCTCCTATATTCTAATGCTCATAAGCTTCGGCACATCCTTTATTCTGTCCCTTTCTCCCTCTCTAACTCTTGAAACCCTTTGACTAGACCTTCTAGAATGCATTAGCAAAATGCCCTTTATCCTCAGCCTCTTCTCTGAGTGTTTCTTTCCCTTCCTGCTCTAATAGAAGCCTCCCCCACCCAAAGAGCCTGCTCCCTCATAACCCTTTTAAGTGGTGGCTGTTCAGCTGTTTATTTCTTCTCCAACTCTTACATCATTGTGTCTGGAGGTAAGAAGGTAGGGTCCTTTTTGTTCCTCATTGCTGCTTCCAGAACATTTTTTGTCTCTTCTCCCTGACACCTACAGCTTTGAACCTCACCTCTTCGAGTTATTTCGCCCTCTACTTTTAAATGTTGCTGTCATACTCAGACCTCTAAGTCATTCTGTACCTTTCTGACTCAAGATCACTCCCTTAACACTAATCCTGCCTTAATCCTTGCAAATTTAACATACACAGAAATGTTCATTCCAACTAGCACTACCATTAGTCTGAAGCAAGCAAGGGCCCTATCCCTCTCCTCTCTGGCCCCTGCCCTGTAACTGAGTGGGCTTATGCTTTAGAGTGCCTTACTTAAAAAATTTTAAGTGCTCCTCTGGTGTCTGGGTTTGTAGCCCTAAATTTTCATTAAACTATGAATTCAATTTAATATTGGGCTGGTAATTTCCCAGGATGCTGGCAGAAAAAAATAAAAATCATTTCTGGAGGAGCACTCCATCCCAGACTTCCAATAAATTCCTTCAAATAAGTTTTTGGTGAAAGTTAGAAATAATGAAGTATATAAAACAACTGAGCACAAGGAGGGGTGGTACCACAAAGGAAAGTCAGCAGATAAACAGAGGAAACATCAATCTTTACTTAAGGAGAAACTTTAGATATTGGAATTACTGGTCACATTTATTATTATATTTGACAAAAAAAATAAAAGACAAGCTTAAAAATACTTACAGGCAATAAGAAACTACAAGGAATGAAACTACAAGGATTTGAAAAGGCACCAAATCAATCTCTGTCCAACTCTGCTGGTTGCCTTACCAACATCCAATCCAACTTCCACACATTTTCATACCCTACTCCTTCCTCAAAGAACCCTGATTTTTTTTAGGGATCCACCATTTTAAAAAAATTGCACTCATATATTTAACAATACAGTTTTATACAGAATGCTAAGAGCTCTTTTCTTCATATTTTACAGAAGGGCTTGAAACAATATGAATCTTCTGTTAATATTCATACCACCGCACAGCCAAATCTACCTCCTAAATAGATGGATTATAATTCGTTTAGAGCTTAAAGCCTTAAAGGCAATAATCAGTGGAGGAAGAGTATGTAAGTTTAGTTTACATAACTGATAAATATGAATAGAATAATAAAATCTAGTATGGTCTCATGAGCCCTGAAGGAGGTGATGCTTGACTTGGAGGAATTTTTGCTCCATCCAAATAAACACATATTTGCAACTCCTGTGACTGCAAGGTCATGAATCAAGTTCCCTTCCTGCCAGAAATCATGCTGCCAAACTCCGTTACTTGATAGGTGTTTTAAGATCTGTAAAAAACAATTGCAAAATTAAAGTGTATGCCCTTCTTTCTAGCTTGTGGGTAGATTTCTTTTTCTAAATTAGTTACTTCTTTCAGGGTTGCATTCATTCATGTGTAGATTTGCAGCTTGGGAGACAGTAGGAGAACTTGCCTGGGGCGTGGTATTAGCCATTTTCGGTGGCAAAGATCTGCAGAAGCAGCAGCCGAATGTCTTCTCCTGGGCTACTCCACTGCTTTTTCATCCTGCTGCCTTTGACATGCTTGCTCTGACTTCCAACCACTGCCCCTCCCCCCACCCCCTGCGCCCCAGCCCTTGCCCGCGTCCGCATCCCAGCAGTGAACCAAAATCCATCATTTTTCACTTGGCCATGTGCTTTTGGAGTGAGCTTCATTACATCTTGATCGGTCCAAAGCAGTCATGTAATAACATTACCCTCTCCAGTGATTGGTTTGGGCATGGACATGTAACACAATTTTGGCCAACCACATGTAAAGAGAACACTTCTAGAGAGCTTCTGGGAACGGTTTCCTCATTTCTAAAATATAAATGAAAAAGAAAAGTCCCATTTCTGTTTTCAGACATTATCATGCCTAAATGTGACATTTAGAACTTCTGCAAATGTCCTGTAATCATGCAGGGCAGGTAGTCTAATGACAAAACACATGAAGGATGTAAGAGCCAAGTGAATTTCATAGACGTGGAGCCATATCCCTGTACCACACCTGGAACAGCCCTAGCTCTTTTGTGCTGTAAAGAATTTTCCTATTTTTAAAAATGACATTATGTCAGAGTCTTTTACTCACAGCATTCTTACATCTACAGTATTCCCAACTCTAAAAGAGTATCTGGCATATAGCAGACCCTCTGCAAGTGTCTATTGATTTAAACTGAGCTGTGTGTCAAGTTCATTTCTGCTGAGAAAACAAGAAAGATGTCTCCATCTGTTGGTCCCCAGATCATAGAAAATGTTTGGCAAATATTTTCTTAAAGCCAGAATGGCTTCAGGATCTTAGCAAGCAAAAGGGAAACTTTAGGACTCCAGATGGAAGGCTGAAAATAAAAAAGTAGCTCAGTGAAAACTCAGATTCTGGAAGAATCTTTCTGCTCAAATAGCCTGGGAAGAAGCTGCTCTAGGCAGGGCCAGGGAGAGAACCCGAAGAGGTCTCTAGCCTCCTCTGGTGGCTCAGAGGGAAAGTCAGCATGTCTCAGGAGTCTGTTCTAGGGGTGGAGATGGGGAAGGGGAGTGGAAAAATAGCCACAAGAGATAATTCTTTGGTAAAAAGAGGCATAATTTGATGTCTGTAAAACCTTCTGTTAAGAAGGAGAGAGATGAATTAAAGGGAGCTCTAAGTTGTTCAGGGATGCACCCTAGCTATATCTGTGGACCCATAATTGTCGTCTTCTATGTAGTTTGTTCCCATATATATCTGCATATCTAGAATAAAGTAGGCTTATCACCTAGAAAATGTCTAGCTTCAGTGCATGGGGCTACTGATAAGGCACAAAAGGGGAGAGTGTGTTCCTGAGGTCTCAGTCCCGGGAAGAGGAGCCCCAAAGTGATGGCAGAGAAGACGGGCCACCTCACACATTATGGGGTCTCAGTCATTGGTTTGGAGATATCCAGGAGAAATGCTGCTGTCAGTAGGCAACTCACATGTTCCGAATATCCCAGTGACTACACAGTGCCTCTGAATAAAGCGTAAACTCACAAGCCTGTCGGTTTGTCTCCTGTCAGTGCCCGCCAGAGAGCCTTCAGCACAGAGGAAGCGCTGAATGATGAGGTGGCCAGGATGACCCAGCCAGTCTCTGACCTCGGCCACACCAGCGCTTGCACAGAGGTCTGCGAATCCTCGACCTATAAGGGATGGGAGTTGATGGATACATATTTCAGTGTTTTTACCTCACGGAGGGATAATTCTGAGGTGTTCTATGCAGTCCCTCAGAGGGTTTCTGGTGGAATAGCATCCAAAGGCCCACAGTGGTAACCAGCTCATTAATAAATAATTTACTGACTTTCCTCTCTTATCTCACTTCTCTGCCTGCTCACGCTACGAAGAAGGGATCACTTCTCCAGTAAACCACATGTACTCAAACCCTAAACCCAAACTGAGAACCGGCTGTGAGAATCTGGCACCAGTCTTCCTTTCCAGGCTTTTCCCCCAATATTGCCAATTTGAATCTTTGCTTCAGATATTCTGGGGCAAAGAGTCACCAAGCTTCTCTACCTTTGTAAAGCTGTTGTAGCCACTCACTGCCTGGAATACCAAATGCCACCTTCTCTACTATACCTTTGCCAACCATTCTAGGTAAAAGTGGCCTTCCAAGTCCATACTCTAATAGCTCTTAGATTCAATGGCATATATAACCCTCATCACTTACCAGCTTGATTATAAGTAATATAATTCTGTCTCATTTCCTGTAGTGTAACAACTTTTGAGGGCCCACAATCTCCCCAACACAATGCCTTCCATATGAGCCATGCTAAATACAGTTTGAATGATTGCTCAAACATTTAAATAATCTTCTACATTCCTTCATGAACTTCTCTTTCCAAAATGAGACTTATCAAGGGTCTTTCTATATGAGGGAATTAAAGCTTCACATTTTGCAATTCCTTCTTTTGAGGATAATTGCCCAAGAGTGCCCTGAGAAAACTCCAATGTTCTTAGAATTTTTATTTGATTTAGATTAAAAAAATATAGATGTCTACTTTGTCAGAAGAGTAATCTCTGAATTTTTTTTCTTCTCCTTTTCTTTCAGTGATTTCTACTGCTGCTCTAAGCTCTATGACAAGTGTTATGGTTCCTCTGTACCCAAATAATTCATAGCTCAAGTCTGAATATTCCCATTGTGTCTTCTACATTATCACTGGCTAGATTTTCCTTTTTAACATTCTACCACAGGTTTGCTAATATGTTGAATTCTATTAAGTTATTTTCCTGCTCAAGGGAGAATTATCATTTCCACATTCGGAATTTGTCTTGCATAATCGTTCTGCTCCAAATTAGTGTTCTAACACTCAACTTTTCTATTTTAATAATAGACATGCTGATTCCCTCCCCCACCGCCCCCCCCACCTGATCTAGCTATTAAAAATGCATGTAGTAAGCTCTCAGGAAGTTAGGTTTACTTCTATTTTTGGCATGATCCATTGATATTTGTGACCCAAGTTTTGGGTCACAAATGGCTTTTATTTTAAGAGGTACCAGCACCACGAATGTTAATGATGGAAACATTTGGTATTAATAGTTTGTCTAATTCACGTTTTGCTCTTTCTCTACCCTTAGACTAAAGCCATTTCCTGCTGGTAAAAATATTTTTAAAATCTACTCACCCTTGGCTCCACTCCCAGTCTCAGTAAGAGTTCTCTGAGTGCCATAACCATTTCTTGCATAATGATGCATCCTATATGGACATTAGATCGCTCATGATGCAATTTGAGCTCATTTCTGTATTCTGTGGCAGCCCAAGACTAAAGCTTCTTTAATAAAGATGAAGCTTGCCAGGGGTTCTCTGCAAATCCTGAGAAGGTAGCTTCTCACCTTTGTGACCGATATAAAGTCAAATTGAGCTCATCTTAGACTATTGTCAATTCTAAGGAAGGGTATAGAAAGTCTTATTTTGTTATTAAGTCTAAGCCATAGTTTACCAAAAGTTCTGTGTTTGGGGATTATAGGAAACTTACCTGCTCTCTGAAGTGCTGGAGAAGAAGCTTCTTTTTAACCCCTTCTCATTCATCCCATGAGAGGTGGAGTCAGGTAACTAGTGGGTGCCTAAAGTATAGTGGGCTCCATCTTGTATCTCTGACCCACTACCTCAAATGTCACATTAATGCTGTGTAATTCCTGTTTCTAAAAGAGGTAGCTCCTCTCTGAAAGCTTTCTGGAAATGTGGCCTGGGAGACTCCTTGAAATATCAGAAGTTAGTCCAGGATTTCCATCAAGTGGATTTCAAAAACACCCTTCTTCAGATTGTCCCAGAGACAATGCAAAAATGGCCCAAAGGGTAGAAGATATTGCAGATCATTGGTTCTCAGAATGTTCAGTGAAGGCATTTCCTTGGCATATCATCCAGATAGGTTAAGACCAAGAGATCACAGAGCACAATTTTCATGAATCACCAGAGAATGGCTACAATTTAACACACAGGACAAATGTCATCTTTTTTAAATATAATTTTCTCCCACCATGGGACAAAGAGCAGGAGATCAGTGGGAATTACAGGGGACTGGGCTGAGACCTCAGAGACCTGGAGAAGGCAGGGCTCCACATTATTATTTATAAAAAACATCAGGATTTCCATCCAGGTGGAAAAAAAACTGAGGCGCCACCAAGTTGTTATCCTTAGAGAGGGCCTTGGTCTCAGGGATGGTAGACAGTTGCCTAGTAGAACAAGGCCTGGGAACCAGACCAAAGGCACAGTTATCACTGTGGTGGGAGCTGAGGACACCTCCTCTTCCTCTAGCCTGGAAATACCTGTGCACAAATAGAGCAGTTGTTGAGGATTCGAGAATAAATGCAGCACGTTGACAGAACTCTGCTTAGAACATGCGCAGGTGGACAGCAGAGATCTTATAAGAGTTCAGACTGGTGACATTCCCCCAGAAACTCAGGGCACTATGCCTGGTCTTCTCAGCCAGGATGAGAGAAGCCTAGCATTCTGGTTGCGGGCTGGGGCCCTGGGGCCCTGGGTTGATCTTGGATGTAGAGCAGGACTGTATTCCAAGCTGCAGAGCAAAGAGGGTGCTCTAAGACACGGCTTCCAGGAATGTGGCCAAAGTGACAAGCCAGCAGATAATACAACTGAGGCAACAACCCAAAGGGACCACACACAGCTAGAATCCAGATAGGAGGTTTGTGGCAGTGTATGGTCCATAAACAGCAGGAAATGAAACTGAGACTATCTCAGGCCCAAAAAAGGTGAGAGATTGGAAGAAAAGTGAGTCAGTCACAGAATTACAAGAAGAACTGAAGAGCCAGGTCTGGGAAAAACAAAAGCCAGGAGATCTCTAAACTACGAGAAGCCTCTTTTAGGACTGTCTTTAGAATAATTCAGCTGCCTCTACTGTTAGGACTAGCCTGGGATTCTCGGGAGAGTCTGAATGGACCAGCCCACTAGGACCACAGAGAATGTGAGAAGAGGCCATTTGGCAAAGAGAAAGTAGGATATGGCTCCCAGGAGAACAGAGTGGAGGAGTTTCTGTACAAGACAACACGAGAGAGAGATCCACTTCAGGGCAGCTGAATGACAATCTGAGGCAGAGACTTGAATGGAAGGCAGAGAAAGCAGTAAGGAAAGATGCCCTGAGGCCCGGGTCATTTACAGCACCCTCACAGCCCCAGTGAAGCATGAGAATAGAGTGTTCATATGAAGGGAGCTGCTCAGAGACATGGAGCGGCCACCAAGTCAGTTGGCCTGTGAGAGGACAGCAGCCCCTTTCCTTCTTGGTTGAGTCGCAAAGCTTATGATGTTGATATAGGGACTCTATACCCCAGATTCTTGGCAGAGAGTGATTATAGCTTCAAACTTTGTACTGCTCATTTCTTATCAAAAACTCAGTTGCGGCTAAAAAAAGGATTTATGAAGGTTCTAAAAGCCAGGCAATGCATCCATTTGATACTTTGAATGTTATAGCTGTATCACATCAGATCATCTGGATGAGCTGTATATCTGAGGTGCCTTTTCCTTTAATAAAATTTTTTTTTGTGCACTTTACTATTTTTTGCACTTTGCCAATTTTATTAACTGTACTTTGGTATTATGTTAACAGCCTGCATTTCAGGATATTATAAAAAACAGCCTCATTAGTATGGAAGTGGTAGTGAGGGCTTTAGTCTCTACATCAGGCAGAACAGTCTTTAAGTAAACCCAAGGGAATTTTTCTTTTAATTCTTAGTATCAGTAAAATATGCAAATGTTTTATTTTATCCTAGCTATATTTTATCCTCTTATATAGATTTTGGTAAAAACTTCTTAGTTCTTTTTGGAGTGTTTCAGGATAGAAATAAATAAGAACATAAACAAAATTACTTTTCAACCTATTTAGATCAGATAATTGCTACTATGTTACTATTTTGAAGGGTAAATAAAACATTGGAAGCTATTTAATTATGAAACTAGAAAATCATGATATAAAAATTTTACAGCAGTAATACAAAAAGAACAAACACTGTTCTTTTGAATATAGATACAAAAATCCTGAATAAAATGCCAGCAAATTGATTTTGGCATGGTGAAAAAAAGAGGGTAAACCATGACCTCATAGGTTTTATCAGAATAAAAGCATAGAGAAAGTATAGAGAAAGGTATTAATAATAATCATGTGGTCACATAAAAATCCTATGATTACATCTCAATAGATGCTAAAATGTTAATCCTTAAAATTTCATACCCACTGTTAACTCATTAGAGATTTAGATATAGAAAAATACAGTCTTAAAAAAATATTTATATCAAACTGACACTCCTATTATTATTGAGGAAACACTGAGTACATTCTCATTAAAATCAGTAATGAAATAAAGAGGACCATTATTATCAAGATCTTTTACCTTGATTTTATAAGCACTGGTTAATGGAATAAAAAATAAATAAGCGTCAAGAAAAAACAATTAAGCAAAATAGCTGAATATAGATAAATGTGCAAAAATCCACAGCTATTTTATATATTGGCGATAACTATTATAAAGTCTAATGGAAAAGATTCTATTCACAAAAGCAAGAGAAAATATAAAATACCTAAGAATAAATTTATGGAGAAAATTGTGGGAACTACATGAATACAACCTCGAAGTATTCCTAAAATATTTAAAAGTTGAATATGTAGAGAGACACATGTTACATTTTTGAACCAATAATCTGAATATTGTTAAAATTTCTGTTCTTCCAAAGTCAATTTATAGATTTACTAAAATACAAAATCCTTAAGTAGTTTTGGAGAATACTATCAAAATGATTGTAAGTGTACCTAGACAAATAAAGTAGATAAGAATTACATACGCATTTTTGGTAAAAGAACAACACTGAGAACCCATTTCCCCCAAATAATAAGGTGCAATAATTAATTTAGTTTGGCACTGGCATAGAATAGTTTGTCAAGCTAATGGAGGATAACGGAGGGCCAAAACAGACTCTATCATATAAGGACTTTCAAATGATAAAATAGTCAAATAAGAAAAGACTCATTGATTAACTGGAAAAAAATGAGTTTAGATCCTTACTTCATGAACTTTGGCAAGTTAAATTTTAGATTAAAAAGTTTACAATAAAATTATTAAGGCAATTAAATAATAGATAAAAATTGCAGTTAGTATTTGTCAAACCTCTGGGTCAGTGAGAAATTTCTAAGCTGAAAAGCAGTTAAAGAAATAACAAATACTGTTACTACTAATCCTATGACTGAATGCTTCCAAAGTGTGCTGTAGAGAATTTGATTAAATCACAAGGAAACTTTAAAAAATGATGAAAACATAATCAGAAAGAAAACTGATATGTATTTGCAACAAGATTGATAGCTTTGATAGCCTTAATACACAAAACATTCATATAAATTATTAAGGGTAAAAAATAAGACCTCCATAGATAAATGGCCAAAGAAAATAAATTGGAAACTACCTAGAAAAAACTACAAAGAGTTAATGAACAAATATCCAATTTCACAGATACTTGATAAGATATAATTTAAAACAACAATATATTTTTCATCATCAAAAACATTTTAAGTAAAAATTATTTATTCATTAACTTAGATCACATTTATTTTCTTTAAGGATTTAAAGCAATTTAAAAATACAATTAATGACATAAAAATTATTTTAAAGGTAAGAAAACCAAATCAAAGCCAAAATAAGGTCAAATAATAAGCCTTCCCCAATGCTGGAAAATGAGTCACAGCCTGGCTTCTGAAATCTCTATTGGCCAAGTGGAGAAAGAAACACACATAATTGTAAGACTTCATTTGATTATAGATAGATGCCAGTTGTTTACTAGGGGCTCAGGCTTTTTTGTTTTTGTTTTTCTTTTGTTTTGTTTGTTTGTTTGTTTTGGCAATGAAATCTGAGAGCAGCTACTCTCCTCTGTTTTCTTAAGAGATCAATAAGTGACAGACCATATCTTCAATAACACCTGTTTAAAGAGAACTGTGTATGTTTGTTTATTTGTTTGTTTGTTTTCTCACAGCATATATTGATGTGAACCTCAATTTAGTTATTTTTTAAAAGTGGGAGGAACATGCAAAATAAGATGATGCAGAACATGGGTTACAGAATGCCATAAACTTTCCTTTCTGGTAGACCCCAATGGCAGTTTAAATGAGTGCTGCTATTTGAGGGTTTAAGGAAATGATTTTGAACACATGCCAAGAGCTCTAAAACCATTTCTACTATATGATGAAGGAATCCCCTCTCAGAGTCTATCCTAAGATGGAGCCCTAAAAACAGGAAACCTGAACCACAAAGCTATGAAATGCAGTATGATTTACAACAACACAAAACTGGAAAAAACCTAAATATTTAAGAATGGAAGACTGTCTTAGCATATCATGTTGTATCTGTGTACACCATACAAATAGTTACAAAATATCATGTAATCATTCACATGAATGATATTAATGAACAGTTTCTAATGACATAGAGGAATTATTAAATTATATTAAGGGAAAAATGGTGTAAAATTATATATATGTAGTATGATTTCAATGACATATACCATGTCTAATAGAACTACATCAAGGAAATATTGAAAAAGTTATTATTCTATATTTTTGTATACTTTTCATAAAAATAGATATTAGTTTTTAATCAGACATAATAAATTTTAAAATTCTTGAAAGACAGATGGTGTACTAAATAGATGAAAGCATTTTGCTTAGTGTATCCACCTCAATACCTTTCAATCTCCACATGCAGGGAGCTAGAACAAGTATTTTTTTATGCCTTTGATTTTTAAGATTTCTAGTTTGCTGTCTTCTGACAGATGTTCAGTATTCTGGTCTGGAGGTTTTGATACAGGGCATTTAAAAATAAACATTTTACAAAGTATATTTCATTTAACATTTTTAGTCACAAGTTGCTGTTGGGTAATATAGTCTAAGAAAATTTTATTAGGCAAGAAATAATATATTTTCAAAACCACAAATATTCCCATTTGCTGAAGCTACATACACTAAAAATTCAGACAGCCTTTTGTTCTTCCTTAAAATCTTGATTTTATATTATATGCAATAATTCTCAGAGAATTACTTTCAGGTGAAGTTTAAAGTTTGACATTAAATAAGACCTATTAACAACATCAAAACCAGCCTTTCACATATCAAAGACAGTAATAAATTACATGTTTTGTTTTCCTTTTAAGTTTTTTTTTAAGATCTAATACTTATGAGAGAAAGGAAGAGGCAAAAATAGTTCTGTGTTGTTCCTTTGATTATTCATAAGTATCATTCTTAGCATTTTGTTGTGTTTGATCTTAAAATCACTTTAACAATAGGAAAATATGAACAGTTAATAAAGCATTTTGATGTTCTCGGAATACTGATATTTAAATAAAGAAAGTTAGAGAAAAGCTGATCTCAATCTTCTGACTATTTCAATCCAGTACCTGTCAGGATATGTAAACTTGGTTTCTACTATAAGAAATCAGGAGAAGGAGTGAAAGGATGGGGGCCTTCCTTGAGATCTGAACTGTAAACTCCTAGTAGGTAAGAACAATCTCTTCCTGACTTGCTCTGAGTAGGTCCTAACACAATACCCGATGAAGAAGAGCATTTAATAAATGATTTAAAGCAGGCTCCTGCACCCTGGAAGGAACCCTGCTGAAGATACAATCCCACCTCTTCTCATGTCCAGGGCCTAACCTCCATGGTTTCTCTAAAGGTCTGTACCTTGAGCTTTGCAATCTGCTTTCTCCTCCAGTCCATTCTTAGATTTCTATTCACACTCTCCTCGCCCATCCTGAAGCTTGGTACTAGCTTTAATCTCCCCTGCACATTCTGTAGTGTGAAGGCTTATTATGTGGTATTTGAAATACTAGTGTATAGCCTCATATTTATGCTCCAATACCCTTCATGCTATTCTATTATTTTCCTTCCTTATCCTTCCACTCCTCTATTATCACTATTTACTTTATTCTTTTGTAACATATGTTTGATTAAAAATGCTCATAGGCATCCAGGGTACAGCTGCCTTTCTGAATCACTCTAAGAATATCATGTAAAACTGTTTGAAGTTTGCTTATATCTTTTCAAATGTGTTTAAGAAACAGTAAAAAATATAAATAAACTTTTTAAGAATGAAATGCAAATCTCTTGTAGAGGCAAGGTTATAAAATTATAGTGTTGAATAAGAAGGCTTATTATATGAAAAGCGAGGACCTACAACCTACCCATTACTCTACCCAGCAAAGCTATCATCTAGAATCGAAGGACAGATAAAGAGTTTCTTGGACAAGGAAAAGTTAAAGAAGTTCATCAACACCAAACCAATATTATAAGAAATGTTAGAGGGACTTCTTTAAGAAGAAAAAGAAAAAAAATATATGAATAATAAAATGGCAATAACTACATATCTATCAACAGTTAATTTAGATGTAAGTAGAGTAAATGCTCCAATCAAAAGAAAGGGTGACTGAATGCATAAGAAAACAAGACCCTTAAATATGCTGCCTACAAAAGGCTCGCTTTGGATCGTAAAACACACAGACTGAAAATAAACAGATGGAAAGAAATATTTCATGAAAATGGAAACAAAAACAAATACAAAAGGCTGGAATAACAATACTTATTTAAGACAAAATTGACTTTCATATAAAGACTATAAGAGACAAAGAAGGACCCAATAATCCCACTTCTGGATATTTATCCAAAGAAACCCAAAACACTACTTCGAAGGGACACATGAATCAATATGTCATTGCAGCATTATTTATAATAGTCAAGATATGGAAACAACCTGGGTGCCCATCAGTGAATGAATGGATAAAGAGGAGGTGGTACATATATACAATGAAATATTGCTCAGCCATAAAAATAAAAAAAAAGAGTGAAATCTTGCTACCTGCAACAACATGAATGGACCTAGAGGGTATTGTGCCAAGTAGAGTAAGCCAGAGAAAGACATTTCACCTACATGTAGAATCTAAAGAGCAAAGTAAACAAATAAAATAGAAACAAACTCATAGATACAGAGAACATTTTGATGATTATCAGATGGGAGGGGTTTGGGAGGTAGGTGAAAAGGGGGAAGTGATTAAGAAATACAAATTAGTAGTACAAAATATTCACAGAGATGTAAAGTATGGCATAAGGAATATAGTCAATAATATTATAAAAACCATGTATGGTGTCAGATGGGTACCAGATTTATCAGGATGATCACTTCATAAGTTATATAAATGTCTAATCACTATGTTGTATTTGAAACTATTATAATAGTGTATGCCAACTGTAATTGAAAAAAATTTTATTAAAAACAAAAAAATTTAAAAAGCTTATTATAAAAAAATTGTCTGTATATCTCTGAGTTCTTTGTTGTAAACAAGAGCATGAGACAATTTAATCAGTAAAAGAGCCTCCACTAGAGAATATCAAGTAGTTTACAGTTTCTCTGAGAGGACCAAAGGATTAGGCTTAGACCCTACATAGTGGATATTAATGTCTGAACCACACTATAGGATGTTCCAGCAAAGATTTCATGGCCACTAGTGCTCGGCACTGATATAACTCCTCCATTGATGGAAGGCCAACACCTTTATCACCACTGCCTCTGCAAGGAAATGGCTATGTGACTCATCTTTCTCACATTCTTTTCTGGATTAAGGCCTTTCACAAAGATGTTCTAGGATTGGCAGAACCTAGGACACATACCTGTGTGTTTGCTATAAAGGAAGCTAAGAAAAAATTTCTAGCTTCTCTCTAGAGGAGGTAGAACACAAAATGTAGGACATCTCATAAATGCATGGGATGACAGAGCAAGACAACTCAATAGAGGTAAACAATTCATCAGCTCCCAGAAGGAGAAGAGTCCTGTGGAGGGGCAATCACTTTCTGATTAGATAAAAGCAATCACATTTGATGACTCATGGACTAATTTTATCTTCCAGTGTAAGGCAGTTCATTTTAATGGGCTGGGGAGGGTGTTCATAGAGTTAACTAGCTGGTGTGAAGGAAACGCTATCATGTCAGAAGGCAGGGCAACATGGCAGACTGGTGGGCTAACTCCCCACATTTCTCCATAGCATTCAAATCTGAATGCTTGCTTCATGGTCAGAAAAGCCCATACGATTCAAAAGAGTTACTGCTTTGTTCTCGGTACCTCTGTGAGAGCTTATTTGGGCTTAATTAAAAGCAACTCCAATGACTTGGCTGACTGCCATGGTAAGAAATGTAATATTACTTTTGGTACTTTCATCTTTAAATTGACCTAAGCATATGACATGGTCCTCAATAAAGAACCTTTTCTACTTCTCAGAATTTTTTGCCAAGTCACCAGAGAACTGTAAGGCAATAATAGAAAGTGAACATAGAAAAATTACATAGTTCTTTTTTCAGATACAACAAAACCCTGATACCAAATTCACATAATCATCTATCAGATCTTCCCTAATTCTCCTTTTCTCATATTCAAAAAATTACATCAAATAAAAAAAACCTACAAGGTTTTTATTAGACAAAGATGACAGCAGGTTTTACAAATATTTTAGGGGCCACTAAGCTACTAGCCTCAGGGATAAAGAAAACTCAGGAACATTTGAACTATTTCAGTTAAACATGCCTTCCTCGTTTTGTATACTAACTGGATAAAAAATGAACCAAAGTATATACAACTCCCTATAAAGAAAATAATGTTTTTGTTTTGCATGTGACACAAATATTATTTTGTAGATTATGTGATTTGTTTATCGTGATTCTCTTGGTGTATATTTATTTCAAAATGCTCATTTTAGAAAATTTTGTGTGAATGAACACAGTCAGTATAAAGTTCAGGATAGAAGGTGTCTGGGCTTCTGCGCACCCTATATAACCCTGCATACGGCAGGACTTCAAGATATATTAGCTGATAAAGATGTTAATGTTTGATTCTCTATCCCAAAAATAAGAGTATAGAAAGGAGAAGGTCTGGTCTATTATTCTATACATTTAGATATAACTCCTACCCAAAATACAGTTTGAGGGAGGAGGGCAGAGCTTCATCTTTGTTTTTTTTTTTTTTTTTTTTTCCTGACATGGCTATCTCCTGAACCCAACTAGGTCCCTTGATAGAATTAAGATAACAAATCTAGTCTTTAAGAAATTATTAAAAAATAATACGGGGAAATGATTTTAGCTATTTGTTTCCGATAATAAAAATAATAGAAAACACATAACGCAATGTTCTGTTCTTTATCATAAGTCAGAATATGTGTGATTACTTACAGAACTTTTGAAATGACTTAATACATTCACAATAAGGCATAACAAATTTGAATAGATGCCTGAGATTATGGTAGAGTATTATAAAAGAGTGTTATAATAGTTTTATAAAATCTACATGTATTTATCTTAGTGTTCTGAAATTATTTTGGAATCTTATTTATGTTTTAAGCTGTGATTGGATTTGCTTTATAATACTAATTTCAAATTTCAACTTCTAGTCACACTCATATTATAAGGCAAATTATCTCTCAATTTATTCTGCTCCAAATTTAATCTTGTAATAATGAAAAAATAGAATGTTCAGTACTTGCTGGAATATTTTTCAGCTCTGAGGAAGTTTCTAGTCTATGTCTATATTCTAATAAGCACTTGAAAGTGTGTCTTTGCCAACATTTATTTTTCTTCACTCTACGCTGTTACTCCATAGAAATGAGAATTTAATCAGCCGTGACAGTTGGAACAAATAAACCTGACTTGGTTCTGGATTGGCTTCAGGTTAGAAGGTTTGGATTGGACAAGAGATGATTAGGTTGGATTTGTCCTGGCAGTAGACCACCTAAGTGTTGCAAAGAGCTCGGTGCTGATAGGGGAAATTTGATGCACTCCAGGATAGATCAAATAACTGGAAATGGCTCCCCTTGAAATAGGGCATAATTCTCACATCAGACTCAGACCATGGCTGGGTTATTCATGGTCATGTCAATTGAGAGAGCTCAGGCGTAGGGACAGTTTCAGCGCTCTCCTTGGTACCTTTCCTCTTGCTATAACCAATTTCCTGTCTGCACCTGCACCCCTGGCATTAATCCAGGAAAAATGCCTGGCTCATAGTAGATTTATCAAATAATTAAATATATAAAAGAAGAGAATTCAAACATGTCGTAATGGTACTGCTGTGTGGAACAAACTTTAACCATACCTAAAAGAAATGTTCTCTCTAAAATAAAGATAGGGCCATTAAGTAGTTTCTATAACGTATTTCTCTAGATCAATAAAGGATACAGAAAAACAACAACAACAACAAGTAATTCAGATTACTCACGAACATTGACCCTGTTTCAGGGAAACATATTTTTTTGTTTGCCATAAGAATGGCCATAAACCTTAATCAAAATTAAGATTAGACCTTACCCCAAGATAATAACAGTAATTGCAGCCAGTATCATTGCCCTATACTTTTACATAAATTATAGTCCCTAATACTCACAAAACCACTAATAGGCACTGGTATGCATTACAGGTGGGGAAATTGAGTCTGAGAGATTAAATATCTCATCTAAAGCCACATATCTAGTTAGCAACAGAATCAAAATTCAAACCATATGAGTGAAGGACTGCAGCTCTGGTTATACTATAAAGCTAACTTTATATAAAAACTCCTTTAACCGTTTTTCTTCTCATGTAATTGTTATTAACTGTTTCCATCTCTATTCCATCTATAGTATACCATTCCATCTATAGTACCTTAACATGTAATATTACATTTGATTCTCACCACACCCTATGAGATTGTAGGGCAAATAGTGGGATTTTCTTTTTATGAACAAGGGAAATTGAAGCTTGGAAGTTTTGACTTGCCAAGTCACAAAGCTGGACCCAGCGATCTTTTTATAACACATGCTGCCTTCTCAAAGCGCATCTCAAAATTAACAGAGAATGGGTATGAAAGAGGCACAACTGAATTTACCCAAAACCAAAATGAAATCAAACAAAAAGTACTGTGCATGTTTGACAGAATGATAAGTCTAGATCAGAATTAGTGATAGAAAACATTTTTTAAAAAGATTTATAAAAGACAAAGCCATTGAAAAATTATTTTCTACAAAATGTTATTTGTCAATGAAAATGTCACACTTGGTCTTTGACTGGTTTAGCTCAGATAAGAACAGATCAACTTCACAGCATCACACACCAATCGAGCAACATTCTTCTAGCCCATGACTAAAGGCTGAGTGATATGTCACCCCTGAACCATAGAATCAAAATATCTGCTATTTGATTTGATGGCTCACACATTCTGCACTAAAAATATATTTCTCTCATTACAATTCCAAAGACTGGCATTGTGTCACGGAGCTCATGTCAATAGGAGAGTTTTGTTGAGCAACGTGACAGTTGTGACCTGAAATGTTGACCTGAAAAGACAAATTATACATGGAACAAAAAGAAGGTCAGCTTTCTTCGGGCGCAGATGCTTGTTATAGGTTTTAGAAATCACAATAGTCGTCTGAAATTCTTGAGTGTTCCACTCGTTTTGGGACCATATTGAAAAATTAGTAATTAAGATGCCTTGTATATACATTGCTAAATTAAATCCTAATGGACTATATCAATTTATTCTCCCATCAACATCTTTACTATCTCAATCTTCAACAGCTCTTGGTATAATCATTTAAATATTTGATGATTTGATAAATAGAAATGTTATTGTGTTGTTTTTATTGGCATTTATTACTAATGGGGTTGCACATTTTGGAGGTATTTTAGTTAAGCAGTAATATGGCGTCTTCTGTGAATTTCTTACTCATATCAAACATTAAAGTCTACATATGTTCTTAATGATTTGTGAGAATATTTTACAAAGATAACTTTTTATTTGTTACATTTGCTGCAAATTTCCATTGTTCATTTTTTTGTTTTTATTTTTTATATTTTTGTTTCATTTTATTATGTTTTTAATTTAAAGAACTACGAACATTTTAAATTTCCATGTAGTAGTATGTATTTATACTCTAGTTTGTGATCTGGCTTGTTTATTATTATTTTTTAATCCAGACAAGTAGCAGGGAAATTTAAATGCTTTCCTCCCAGTGGCTTTCCCTTAGAGAAGTAACTTATCTAAATTTGATGAGGAGGAAGAAAAGCACATATTTCCAAACTTAAGATTCATCTTGGTTTTACTCTATTACTTGGTTAAATTCTGAATCATTACAGATCACTTTCTTGTAATGCTTTATTCCAGTGTAGAAAGATAAAAAGCCATCAATGAGAACAGGGACTTATAAACAGATTTAAATGCCAGAGTTTTAAATTCTCTGGAGGGTTTTAATCAGGAATTGGGGGAGGAATACTAAGGTGGTAAATCCTTTATAAGGAATAAAAAGAGGAATAAAGAAATGGATGATGGCTAATAATAAATGATTGAAGAAATATTGCCTTATCAATGCAAATTTCAGTGTTCTCCAGCCTTTGTGGTGAACTCCATAATTACCTGGGGCTCATCAATGGATCCCAAGGCTCTGACTATGGAGATTCCTTAGAGATAAGCCCCAGGATTTTTCTATACATCCTTTCTCCTGCTTGCCAGTAATGTCTCCCTGCTGAGTTCACATACTTCTCCTCTCTAACCTCTCCGAAAGAGAAATACTGTGAGACTGTTTCAAAAATAGAGAATTTTAATCATGGAAGAAAAGGAACATTATGGTATTTGCCCTGTGTTGAGACCAAATAAATGATATTACTTACAACATCTCTTCAGCCCTAAACATTTTTATGAATATGAATTGAATAAGTTGGGCAGCATTTAATTAACATCTACAATATCTGTAATAGTACTTACAACAAGAGCAAATACTGATCAAGTGCTTACTGTGTGCCAGGCATTATTTCAAGTGCTTTACATATATTAATCTCTACAATGACTTTATGAGGAACATACCATTATTGGCCAGATTTTTCAGACAAGGAAACCAAAGCACAGAGAGGTTGGATAAATGGCCCAAAGTTACATAGTTAATAAATGATGGAACTAGGTAGGAATCAACCTACGCTGACTTCCAAATTTCTGCTCTTTATGGTTATGACATACTTTTTGCTTGAGAAATCCGTTCTGCCTTGATTAGAAACAATATCTCCAAAACCATGTGACATGACTATTGAAGCTTTTGTTACGAAATAAATATGAAAATTAAACAAAATAAATGTATAGTGGAATCTGCTACTTACTGAAACACTAGCTTCCTCTGCTGATCCTAGGAAAGTATCTAATGCAACCCCCCAAAAACAAACAAACAAACAAAAAACAAAATCCTACTGTAACCCACAAACCAAATTAAACAAAACAATGTTTCCTTCTGTTCTTAATGTCTTTCAACTTAAGGTAATCCCCTCCTTACTTTAAGTTGGGGGATACCTTCCAAGACCCTCAATGGATACCTGTTTTTCCTATACATACCTATCTATGGTAAAGCTTAATTTATAACTTTGGCACAGTAAGACATTAACAACAATAACTAATAATAAAATAGAGCAATTATATCGATATACTGTAATAAAAGTTATGTGAATGGCTTCGGGGCCGTTATTAAATAAAATAAGAGTTTCTTGAACACAAGCACTGCAACACCACTACAGTTGATATGATTGTGAAGGCTTCTAAGTGACTAGGAGGCAGGCGGCCTCTACAGTGTATACATACTAGACAAAAGAATGATTCATGTCCCAGATGGGACAGAGCAGAACAGAGCAGGACAGAGCAGGACGGCATGAGATTTCATTGTGCTACTCAGAACAGCTGCAATGTAAAACATATGAACCATTTATTTCTGGAATTTTCCATTTAATATTTCAGATCTCAGTTGACTGCAGGTAACTAAAGCCGAGGAAAGCAAAACTGCACATAAGAGGGGGCGCTATTGTACTTGTGTGATTACAACGTCTTAAATAGAACCCTAGCACCTTAGAATTAGGCTCATCTAGTCCTACCTGCCTCCCACCTCCTGCAGAAATTTCTTTTACAATAGTCCTATCAACCACCACTCAGCCCTTGATGGAACACCTGCACTGACATAAGTTCACTCATCAGTAAAATGGTCTCCTAGGTTGTGTTAAAAGATAAACTAAGGCATATTAAAATTTTTAAGAGTTTATTTGAATAAAAACGGATACGAATTGGACAGCATCCAATCTACTAGAAAGGAGCTCTGAGGAGTTGTACAAAATGAAAGACTTTCATTGGCAGAAGGGAGCAGGAACAAGGAAGTTATACTAGGTAAAACATCAGGTTGGTTATGGCAAGGTTACCTTCCTTTAGGGGATGACAGGGGTCTACCACGTAGGTTACCTAACTAGTGCCAATCAGGTGATTCTTTTTTTTTTTTAATTTCTTTATCAAAACTTTTATGTTACTTTTTAAAATTTTAAATTACAGTTGACATTCAATATTATATTAGTTTCAGGTATGCGGCATAGTGTTAGACATTTATATTCCTTATAAAGTAATTCCCCCAATAAGTTCAGTACCCATCTGACACCATACACAGTTATTACAATACTATTGACTATATTCCCTATGCTGTACTTTGCATCCACGTGAGTATTTTGTAACTACCAGTTTGTACTTCTTAATCCTTTCACTTTTTCCACTCAGCCCCTTAATGACCTTTCCATCTGGCAACCAACAGTTTGTTCCCTGTATCTATGAGTTTCTGTTTTGATTATTTGTTTATTTTGTGTTTTAGATTCCACAGGTGATATCATCTGGTATTTGTCTTTCTTCATCCAGGTGATTCTTGATTGACTGGTTTAAGATTCCATTTCTGGCAGAGTTCTGACTTTGTTTGGTTTTGTGGGGCTTTGACATAAATGACTCCATTTGGGGACCCGTTGTCTTGATTTTTTTTTTAACAATAGGTAGTTTTCTTACTTACAGTTGAAATTTGCCTATTTTTAAAGTTCATTTACATGTTCATCGAATATTTGCTGAACTCTCCTGTGTGTGTGGACCTCTACCGTGATCCAATGGACTGAGACATAGAACTTGTTTTCAAGGAGCTCCTGTCTAGTACAATTTTTTTAAGTTAGAATTTTGCTGTAATGATAGAGTATCTATTAGCAGTATATTTTTTTTCTTTTCAATCACATTCAAGTTCCTTAAATTGTTTTAAAAGCAATCAGCTAAGTGTCTTAGCTCTATATCAAGAACAACCCAAATGTCATCAACAGACTGAAAAGACACACTGTGGTCTATCCCCACTGGGGAGCTCGGCACAGCCTGAACACAGATGCACGAACTGCAGCCCACAACCACATGGGTGAATCTCATGGACATAATTTTGAGTAAAAGAAGCTCAGTAAAAAAAAGAATAAATAATATGTGATTCTATTTATGATTATATAAATTTCAAATCTGGCCGAACCAGCCAGTTATTAGAAGTCAGATAATGGTTTCCCAGGGGGTGGGGAATCATGACGGGGAGATTCTGGTTTTTAATCTGAGGGCTGGTTACTCAAGTGTGTTCACTCTGTGAGAATTCATCAAACTACACACGTGAGATTTTTCTACATCTCTGTACATACATTACATTTCAACCAAAAGTACACAAAAAGAAAACCAACAGTAGAAACATTAGAAAAAAGTCCATTAGACGTAAGAAGAACATGGGTTAAATAGTGGAAAAAATTAAATTCGCATTTTTCAGAATGCATAGAAGCAATCAGTTCGGCAGATAGATTGGAAGAGAGTCAAAGCATTACCATTAATAAATATAATCTTGGGGAAAAAATAGCCCCAATTTTCCTAATGAGAAAAGTCGCTGGCAGAACTCTGCAATATAAAATGAATGGACAAGGGTGGTCACATTCAGACCTTCCCTAAGATCTGAGGAGTTATGCCACAGTGAGAGGCTTGGAGCTGGGTCACCTCCTCTTCAGGAGAGGTCTTTCTGACTCAGAGCCACAGGCATTTTTATTTTTAAAATGCTGACTTTGCAGGTCTGTTCCTTATTATGAGAGCACTGCTTTATGTTCTTTGCATTTCATTTGAACGCTGTAGTGCTATGGAGTGTATGTTGGCTATTAGAAAATAAGTTTTAATTTAGTAGGAAAACCTTTTAAGGTGTTATGTTTGATGTGGCAATCATTCATATAATCATATGGATTAGAGCAGAATAGTCAGTGCTTTGAAATAGATATATATTCTGTATTCAGAGTTCTCTCAATAATCATCCTTTCCCCCCTTCTTTTCTGCTTATCTTTTCAGACCCAACTCAATTGCCACCTTCTCTATGAAGCATTCCACAAAGCCCCTTCAGATTTCACTGCTTTCTCATTTTCTTCTATTGAAATTTGTAATTTCGTTTTAGTATTTCTAAAGGAAAGTATCACGGTACAGTAGTATGATAGCCTTTAATTACAAAGATCAAAGTTTCTTAATTTCTCTGAACCCAAATTTTCTAATTTTTCCAGTTACAAGAATGGGTTATTTTGATGATCAAGAGCACCGGAAACACATCTGGCATAGAGAAGAGACTCAAAAGAAGACACTCAATTTCCCCTCACTTTGCTCTATTTTTTTCAATTAACATGCATCACCTTCTCCTATGTGATAAATCTCACATTTTAAGTTTATTATTTATTTTCTGTCTCTCCCCACAAGAGCATGAACTCTATACACTCATCTGTTTTTGTTCACTGATGAGTTCCAAATGCCTAGAACAGTGCCTGCAGCATTGCAAGTGCTCCAAAAATATTTTGGAAATGAATGAATTCCTTCTCATCCCTCCTGCTGGACCTCCGAGAAAACCTGGTCGATTTATTAACCACCACTAGCTTTAAGCTCATTGATGGTAGGAACCCTCCTCAGTGCAGCTTCAGTTAGCCTCCACAGAGCATGGCTTTGTGCCTTGCAAATAAGAGGCCATTGAGAAGTCGACAGCAAATTACCTTGCTGTTAATACTTATACTTAAAAGCAACATAAAAAGCGATTTAAACAATGACTTTTAGAGCCACAAAACTTTGGCATTAGTAGCATAAAAGAGCATGAACAACTTAGCCCAAAAGCAGCATCCTAGGTCACAATAACTTATGTTGTTTGCTTTAAGATCGCAGCTAACCCTCTCAGTACCTATCAGTCAAGAAAAGTGAGAGGAGAGGAGATTAGAGCAAGAAGGGAGAGCTGCTTGATGTTATGAAATAAAACCTTTTCTACTTTTTTTTTGATTTTATACTACAGAAGAAGGAATGGCCTACAGATATACATAAAAAAAATTGAAACAAAATGCTTGAACAAAGCACTGAAAATAATAGAAATAAACAAAGTGACTATACCCTGTGGTTTTTGGCTTACATTGAATGAAGTTTTGCAGTATAATAAACCTAATATGGTTTCAGAAAATGAAATATGCATTGGCTCATGTATGGGAATAGTGTGGGGTTCGAGGACTTACTAAGTAATAAGAAATATACTTTGGGCTCTCCTGAATTCTAGGAGAGAGAAGGTGTATTGGTTAACCATCTGGGCTTTGAAATTCTGCAGCCCAAATTTGAATCTGGGTTCCACCCCTTATTAATTATGAGCAACTTTTGACAACTTAGTTAAGTTTCATGACAGCTGGATTTCTCCAGAGCAAGTGATATGAGAGAGAGAGAGAGAGAGAGAGAATCTGCACTTTTATATCTTAATATTAAAAGTGACATACCAAAAGTATTTATTCTGTATGTTATTGGTCACACACACTAATCTTAGTACAGTACAGGAAGACTACAAAAGAGTGTGAATATGAGGCCATTGAATGCCATCTTTGCGGCTGGGTACCACAGACAGCTAAAACAGCTAGGGGCTGGCAGACATCTCTCTGTCTCTCTCCCCAAATGGGCTTTCCATGTAGCTAGCATGGGCTTTCTTATCCATGGCAGTCTCAAGGTAATCAGGTTTCTAATAAAGCAATTTGCCTTACTCAGAGTGAGCATTTAAGGTATAACATGGAAATTGCCAGTTCTTCTAAAGCCTAGGTTCAGAAATAGTGGAAACCACATCTGACCACATCCTATTGGTCAAAGTGGTCACAGAGTCCACTCAGTTTCAAGGGCAGGAGAAATAGACTCCGCCCCTTGGATGCTGGACCGGAGAGGTCAATCACAGCTATTATTGAAAACTCAATCTACTACATGTAGTAAAGCAGAGTGCAAAGAGGAGAGTGGCAGTGGCTCTTTGGAAGAGGCTAACACTAAGCTAGGCTCTAACATAACTTGAGACCTGGGGTTGAAGAGAGGAGGTCCACTTCCAAGAGCTGTTCAGGAGCTGGGCACGCTGCAGCTGGAATGACAGGATCAGAGCCATGGAGGCCAGAAAGCGTGAGTCACTCGTGGGATGTATGGAAATTCTCTTGGCAGGAGCAGGAAAGTCACATCAGGGACAGACAAGAGATGGAGGTGGAGTCAACTGCCAAAGAGCCCTGAATGTTAAACTGAGAACTCAGACTTAAAGGGAGCCTACATAGATTTTGGCAGAAATAACACCCTTAGAAATATTTTTGAAGCAAGGACCTTGACATTTATAAAATATTTACCGCGTGCTAAGCACTTGGTTAAATATTTCACATACATCAGTTTGTTTAATTCTTACAGCAAGGCTACAAAGTGAGTATATCTTCTTCATTTTTTAGAAGAGGAAATCGGAGCTTAGGGAGTTTGCGTAGCTTGCCAAAGTCTGCGGTTAATAAGTGGCAGATCTGGGCTTTGAACTCAGGTCTATTGAAACCCCATACTCTCCAGTCATTCATTTGTTGTTATTGTAAAATTCCCAAGAGAAAGAAATCTTTCAGGCGTTATTAAGAAAAGAGTCACCTGAATGAGGTGCACCCAAGAGACTGACTTGTAGCCAAGATTGCCATAAACTCCAGAGTAACCAGACCACACGAGCAGAGCCAGGAGCTGCTGTGAATGTGTGGGCTGCGTGTTACACAGGGCATAGCATCCTCTCCAAGGCGACAAGGTGGAACAGAGGAGCATGCATAAACATAGGCTGAGAGAGCTGGTAGATATAGCCAGAAGAACTGCCCAGTGTGAGAAGGCAGAGCAGGGGAGTCATCTAGATTTTGGGGGTGTTCTCATAGAGAAAGACCATGGATCTTCTCTATCTATGAATGTTGTCTTTTTTGACTAATGGTGCAGCCTTAGGAAGAACTTAAGAGAATGACAAAATGAGCTGAATCAACTCTGGTACCCAGTGAAGGTCAGGAGGCAGGTGTTGTTGACAAATACTGCATTCAAATTACCCTTATAACCAGTGTTTAATCACTCATCCCCACCCTTAGATCAAGCTTAGAAGGCTCTGCTAAGGCCCTCCTCTGACTGTGTCCCTCTTCATGAGATGAGGAGTCGGCCAGACCAGATGTGCCCATGTGGAATCCATTGCCTGTCTCCAAATACCTGGCATCCTAGAATTCCCTGTCCAGATGTCTTGAGCTTGTTTACAGAGTCCTCCTTCCCGGTCCTTCCTCTCTACAATGGACTCTGCCACTGCTCTGTGCACACCTAGGGGTGAGGGGTGGCCCAAGAAGCATCCAGAATTTAAAAGGTTATCTCCCAACCAATTGTTCTTTCTCTCCACGGTTACCTTCTTTGTGCCAATCCCCTTATACCAGCATACGAATGTTATTCAAAGTCTTCACAGAATTTAAAATTGTACTTCTATTCGAGTGACTATTTTAATTTGGCACATGAAGACCATTTCCGCATCTTCTATTTGATGATATCAAAGGCATTTTCTGTTGTATTATTCAGTATCCTTTTAAGAAAATCCCATGAAATAGATTTGTCTTATAATTCAGTGCCAGGAAACTGTTTTACTGGAAGAACTGGAATGATTCCTTTAAATAGATAACAGTGGACTTTTTAACCCATTGGTTTTCTTTTATGCATTAGCTGCTAAGGGTCTCAGAGTTAAATTTAATATCATAATAATTATTTTATTCAGTTATCTCCTGTACTTCTTAGTCTCACTTGTTTCACCTTTATTTTTTAACTACTCTATTATGTATGTGTATTATATGTTTTATTATTACAAGTTAAAGTTAAAAGAGTTAATTCATTTTTTAGAAGCAAGTAGATGTATACAACTTATTATAGGGAAATAAATTTATAAACACATGCATACTTATTTTATTATGCTGTCTTTTATATAAAAGATGCTATTATGAACTCTTAGGGGAACATGAGCTTTAATTTTGGTAATGATGAGTTGAATAGTCATTTCCATTTTTTCTTTCTGAGTTTCCTTAAAATTCTTAGGGTCTATAAATGCCCATATAGCCACATGACCTGGCAGAAGTATTGGCTATACTTCTCAACAAGACATGCTCCCTCACAAGTAGTTAACATTTCATTTCTTATTTATAAAAGAGTTTTAAACCAGTTAAGATCCATTCTAATTTTAATGTTTTCTATTCCATGAAACTTAACTGAGAGGTAATTAACTTCATATAAATGAGATGACCTCTGGTTTTCCTGCTTGGTCATCCAACATGCACTAGGATAGTCAGCCTTCCCAGGGAGGACAGATGAGCTATGTCTTCAAGACTGGGACAGGAAAAGCTCAAGAACTGAGCCATGCTACAGGCAACAACCAGACACCATTTTTGAAGACTAACAGGAAGTAAAGGATAACTTGTGCTGACCAAGTAGACTTTGAGCTTCATCAGTCTCATTTCTATCTCCAAGGTGTGTCCATTTCTTCTGCTGGTCTGAATGTTCAGCTCTGTGTAAAGCATTTGCTAAAAATAAAAAATAGCCAATATCACTTTAGAAACACAAAAATGAGAGCCTTTGGGAAATGAAGCTTTGTATAGTATCTCCTGTTGTACTGTTGTCTTTTTTCTGGAAAAGAGGAGACCCAATTGAAGTTTCTCATGTGCTTATTTGAGCCTTTCCAAAGCAAAGCTATTTATTGATTCAATTGTGATTCCTCTGAATCATTATAAAGTTCTTCATTCATACAAAGAAGTGATGATAAATGTAGTCTGAGCTGCCTTGCAGAAAGCTTTAATCTTTTCAGAGATATTTCACAAGCTATTCAAGAATTATGCAAAATTTAAGAGGGTTTAATTTCCATTTTATTTTTTTGCCATCAATTCAGGATATATTGAGAAATTTTTCCTTTCTATACTAAGGGAGGTTCAATCGCTCTTTAGGATTAATATTTTCAGTGGATAACAAGACTGGCCAGTAATGTGACAAAGTTTCTTCCATTTAATCACTTGC
>NW_006436298.1:10451141-10455625 GCF_000325575.1 Pteropus alecto | reverse complement strand
CAACAAAAGCAGAAATAAACTCATAGATACAGAGAATATTTAGAGGGATACTAGATGGGAGGGGAGTTGGGGGGATGAAAAAAGGGCAAAGAGATTAAGAGGTACAAATGGATAGCTGCAGAATAGACATGGAGATGTAGAGTGTAGCATGGGGAAGATGGTTAATAATGTTGGAATAAATATATAATGGGGTAAAGGAGTACTAGATTTAGTGACTTTGTGAGTTATGTGGATCTCTGATCAATATGCTATGTAACTGAAACTGATATTGTATGCCAACTATAATTGAAAAAATACTCATTGAATTGTACAATGTAAATACAAGCAACTAATTGTCTATTATATTTTAATAAAGTAAAAAAAAAAAACAGAAGCAAATAACTGTAAAAGAGACTTCCCTTTTCACTAGATTTGGTTTGGGTCTCATGAACTGATGACTAAACTACCTTTTATCTTATTCAGGTTGTGCTATGAGGATGGAGTCCACATACTAACTCAGGAAACACAGGACAGTCAGCTTTTGAAAGGCTGAAAACTACAAAGCTTGGAAAGGCCCTGGGTAAGTTGCTCAACTATTGAAATACTTCTATATCTGTTGTAAAGAATATAACAGTAGTTGAACTGAGCAGTAGATGTAATTAATAACATAATCTAAGGTCAACTCATTAATTCAAGCTGATTATTGTAGGATGTCACTCTGACCTTTAACAAACAGGTCTCCTGTTGCAGTGTGACCTAGGTAGTAATAGAAATAGCGAATATATTAACATCTTAGGCAGTCTTTTATAGGTTAGACAATTTTGGAATATAATTTCTATTTGACCAGGTGATGCTTGGAGAGAATTCAGCACTTTGAAAGAGAAGTGCAATTTCGTACTTACTGAAACTTTGAGGTACCTAATGATGCTGCCCAACTGTTGAATCAGGTCACTGGGTCAATGAACAGCCTCTGGCAGGCATGGAGGGGATCAAGTTGACAATGGCGATGGGGGAGAATGCAGGGCTTGCCTGCTGTTCCAGAACCAGCCAGCATTGCTGGGGTAGCAGCAGTCAGAGGGGTTGGTGATACGGGAAGAGGAGTGGTATTAATGGTGGGGACTGAGATACAGTTTCTTTGAGTCCAGATTGTGTGGAAAGCACTGGCATCAAGAGTGTACCTTGATGTGATGAACGGGCAATGCGCCCAGTGACTGCAACAGAGCCTGATCCTATTTCAAGAACTTGCTCTGATTACAGACCCTGGTTGATGGTTCTACTTAGAGCTCTAGTTAAAGGATGTCAGATTGAATTCTAAGCTGACATTCTGATTTTTTTATCCCAAAGTAAACATCACATGGTAACTAGTATTGTAATGGATAGTTGTGGGTTGAGTTGAATATTGTTAAAGTAAATTCTTGGACATGTGGAAGAGCCAAATATTCATTTACCTGTCCCTGAAATTACATATGCTTACTGAGTAGGGTGGATAGGAATGGCTAGATACTTTGTAATTGGTGTAAGGGAAAGAAGTGTTATCTTTTTTCTCTAGTAAATACAATTTAGCATTGGAGTCAGACTTAGGGATTCTCAGATTCTGGTTCAAAAATTACTGTCATGCTTGTTAAAATGCATATTCCTGTGCCCCCCTCATATATTGAATGACTCTCTTACACTGGGATTGGAGAATCTGCATTTTAACAAGAACTTCAGTGATTATTAAGAACCATGAGATTTGAGAATTCTTGTTGTGTAAGACAAAGACTGATGACATTTATTCATTCATGCTATTTATCATTAATTTGTTCACTCCACAGCCATTTATTGAGTGCATTCTTCTGAATGCTGAAGTATAGAAATGAATAGAATACAGTTTAAGTTCTCCAGAAGATTATGGTCTAGATTTAATTGGTACCAGTGTTTCTTAACTGGAGGCAATATTGTCCCTCAGGGGACATTTGGTAATTTCTGAAAGTATTTTTGGTTGTCACAACTGGGGATGGAGGTGGCAGCTAGTGAGTAGAGACCAAGAAGCTGCTATACAGCCTACAATGCACAGGACAATTCTCTCTCTGTCTGAAACAAAAATGATCCACTCCAATGTGTCAATAGTGCTGGGCTTGAGAAACCTGAATTGCACTGTACTAATTCATTCACCCAGGCCAGTCATTGGAACCACCGAGGAGCTTTGCAGATACCCATACTCTGCAAATTATTGTCCGACAAATATGCACGTATATTTATAAGTGAGCTGAACCATGTGCACCATGATCATTAGCTACTAGAGCTAAACAAATCCTGATTTGCAGTGTGATCAACGGAAGGGACTTTCATCTGTGCCATAAAAAGTCCCCAGTGACATCCCATGGTTACTCTACCGACGTGATCTGATAAACAAAGACATATTTGCCAAACTGTTTTTGAATTATCTCTGATTGTTCAATTAACCAATAGTCCAGATAAAATACTGTGGACTTCTCCTTCCAGCCAATACAGCATAACAGGGCTGGATTTACCCTCCCGTCTAAACAACAACAAAGAAACTCCAGACGAAACACGTGAAAAAAACAGTTTTCAAGATATGAACATTAAGCAATGAAAGACAGTGGTCCTGGGAGACAAAAACAAATGTAATGAGCCCTGTGCTTGCCTCCAGCTTGCTGCCTGGATCTATCATTTCTGCTGAGTCTCACGACGGATAATTCCTTTGTGTGGTTCGTAGTTTTGGTTTATGAGTTCACTTTCTGTCATTTTTCTTTTTCTCCCTTACGAGTCTAACTTAGTCTCAGTTGGGAACATGTTTCCACTTAGTCGTTTTTGCTTTGATTTGCTTCTGTTGAGTGCTACTGAGGGTTTCACCTATCTAGAATTAGATTTTGTTTGTTTGTTTTTAGTGGTACAGAATCGATGTTTTGATTTCTCACAGAACATTTTTTTCTTCTCCAAAAGCCCTAGAAAAAGACACACTTCTTTTATCTTTCCTCTGAGTTGCTGAACAGGTTTTTTGGTTTTTTGGTTTTTTTTGTATCTCTTTATCATTGAGGGGACACCACCCAGAGTCCCAGCTTTCTGAAAATGGTCTTGGGTCCAGTTTTATACCTTGAGTGGGCCCAAGTCCACCCTTTTGTACCCATGAACTTGTTAAGCCTTGTCCTCAACCCCAGCGCCGGCTGTCAGGGCACTTGTTCAGGTCCACTCCTTGTCCCCCATGCAGCTGCTCACTGCAATAATTTTAAGGTCTTTGTTCACTTTCCACCAAGATTTCTCTTTATTTCTCTTGGATTCAGCTGTATTTTAAATATTTTCTTTTTTGTACGTTAGCCAGTATTTCCATGTATTTCCAGTGGGCAGATACCATAGCAGAGTTTGCTTTGTCTCATTACTATTTGTGTTCCTGCCTAAGTGTCTCAACTAGGCTGTAAGCCTCCAGAAGGTAGGGATCACATCTTAGACATTTTAACACACAATATTCTACCTAAGAGACCTTCAATAATAAAATTGTATGGTAAATAGTACTGTGCTAGACTCACCAATGTTTGCTGGCTGGAGATTAAATAAAAGTACCCAGAAAAAAATATTTGTACACTTCACTGCACTTAACAGTACCACCTACAGCCTCCTTTTAGTTGCATTGGTCTGTGTGCGTGTGTGTGTGTGTGCGTGCGCGCCATGCGCGTGTGTGTATGTGTTTGAATTTGCCAGGCTTCCTACTTGAAAAAATCTCTGAGTTTTAGATCAGTAGGTCTCAGTGTTTTTCATGCCCAACCCACCTGAGGTACGTTATGATTTCTAACTGCAATTGGCTTATCTAATTGTCACTTTGGGTGGGGATGGATGGAATGCCTTATAAAAGGATGCATCCGAATCCTGGGTGAGATGCATAGTTTTAAAATTTCTTCTCCAACCACCTCCCTCCATCCTGGTTGAAAATCACTGCTTCAGTCATCCAGGCAAACTTCTAAAAGCAATTCTCATCTAAGCTAAAATTTCCCAATGTTTGTTATTCATTTTGCATCCACATATGTCGGAATGGTCAAGGATGAACAAACATTAATGCTTTGATTGACTATCCCCAAGCCACACAGAAGCCTCGTGGAATGATACAGAGGAGAGGGGCCACCTGACTTCCATTTTTCTCAACGTGCTATTAAACACATGAACTCTTGGTCACCATACTGCAATTCTCTGAGTATCCAGCTGCAAGTATGTAGTAAATAGTGTTGTAAATCATGCATGTAGAAATAGGCTCAATGCCTCAATACAGAGAACAAAGACTTAGATATTATTTTGTTCTCAAAGACATCCAGTTTTAGCAGATATGATAATATTTCAGGGAATGTTTCCCTAATACATTCTTTCTCTCACAGGAAAGGGATTATCAATATGATATGATGCTTAAAGTGTTAGGCAGAGCTTCGAAAAGCCCTGCTTCCTTCTTCCACAGATAAATAGCCCGGCAGTTTGTGAAAAGGCATTATGCCAACTGAACATGTTAGTCTCTTGGCTGT
>NW_006436298.1:10438209-10451010 GCF_000325575.1 Pteropus alecto | reverse complement strand
CCTCCTTACTGAATGTTTGCTTGCAGAATTCCCAGCCAGGAAGGCCCCACAGCCATCTGCTCTCTCTGGTACCCTGCCTATGTGCCACGGGCAGAGCAATCTCTCTCAAGTATTGCTTAGATGTTTGGACTGCAACAAAAGGGCAACAAGAAAAAAATTATGTGCTCAAAGCACATGGGCTGTTTTTTGTTATATTTCATGCTACGTTGCTGTCCTGCATTTTCAAATCAATTCTACTAGTTGTTGTGAACAGGCACAGATGGAATCTGGAGGGGTGAGAGCAGATTGAGAACAGCTCCCTGAAGGCAGCATTGGGTAAGTGGAAGTCCTGGGTAGGAATCTCTGTCCTATTTCTGCTCCATCTTTAACTGAGGGTGCAACATTGAGCAACTCACTTCCCCTTTTTACTTTCCTTATGTTAAAAAAGAAAGGCTTTCCCACAAGATTGACCTTATAAAAATGGGGAAAAATTATCACATCAAAAAACTAAATTCAATCTGGTGATGGACAGTGGGGAGGGAGACTGGGAGGCTGGGAGAAAGAGGTGAAAGTTTAAAGAAGTACAAGCTAGTAATTGATAGATGGTCACAGGGATGGGGGAACACAGCATAGGGAATGCAGCTAGCATTAAGGTAGTGGCTAGGTAGAGAGCCGGAGGAGAGAAAGAATAATTATGGGGACTATTTTATAAACTCCATAAATGTCTAACTGTATACTTGAAACTAAAAAAGTAAAATTAAAAAAACAAATTCAAAAGATAAATGATTGACTGAAAAAAAAACAACTAAACCATTTGCAATACTTATGAAAAAGGGTTACTATTCCTAACAAAGAGCTCCTCGGTGAAAATAAAAAACACAGCACATAAAAATAGGCAAAGAACACGGAACACGAAAAGCAAATGACCAATAAATAAATGACACATAGTCAGGAAAATTAAAAATCAAAGCAACACTGGGATATCATATTATTATGTATCTGACTAGCAAATTAGAAAACAAAGAATGATTACTATCCAGTCCTGGCGAGAGTGGAGGGGCCCTTTCAGATGCTGCAGTGGTAGTGTGAATGGATTGATGCAAGCTCTTAGGAAAGTAACCTGACAATGCCTATCAACTTTCCCAGCAACCTCATTTCCAGGAATCTTCCCTTTAAAAACAGAAGTGATGTTATTTAAAAATACGTGTATGGAGATTTTTATTGCAAAGTGAGACCCCCCCCCAAAAAAAAAACAAACCCCCAAAAACTAGAAAATAACTTGAATCCCCATTAATAGGAAATGGTTGAATAAATTACTCTCTATCAGTGGTTCTCAGCCAGGAATGATTTTACCTCCCCAGGGGACATTTGACAATATCTGGAGATATTTTTGATTATCAACAACTGATCCCCATTAATAGGAAATGGTTGAATAAATTACTCCTTATCAGTGGTTCTCAGCCAGAAATGATTGTACCTCCCCAGGGGACATTTGGCAATATCTGGAGATATTTTTGATTGTCACAACTTGGGGCTGAGTGCTATTAGAATCCAGTGGGTAGAGGCCAGGGATTTCAGTAAACATCTTACAATGTACAGAACAGCCACTCCAAACAAATAATGATCTGGCCCCAAATATCAATAATGCTGAGACTGAGAACCCCATATGCATGTGTGTGTGTGTGTGTGTGTGTATACTGAAGGTGAGCTCCTGAAAAAATATTAAGAAATAGGTACAGAGTAATATATACTGTTCCATTTCATTAGAATATTATGAAATAATGCCAAACTCACACACGTGTGTGTGTGCACACGCCTGTGTGTTTACATGAGCATAATGTAGAGTATGGGAGATTTATGCCAAACTAGTAAAACTGCTGACCTTGGGAAAGTGGTTTGGAAAGAAATACTCCCCTCCCCCACCACAAACACACACAGACACACAGGGGCTCTCGTACACATGTTTTGGGGATGGCTGAATTAGAATCACACAGGATGCTTTTGAAAAATTTGTATTTCCTGGACATAATCCAGATTTCTTGGCTCAAGTACCATAAATCTGAATGCTTCAAAAGTGTTTGACTTCCCCCCCAAAAAATTATCCTGTGGAGAACATGGAGCTGCCTTCTATGTAAGTCTTTATAAAGCATCTCATGCCATTGGGACATTCTCAATTACTTTGTTTTGACAGCAAAGTATTGTTTCAGAGGAAAATATAGTGGCCTGAAAGCTGGGAACAATGCTTATAGAGATCATCTGACAGAGCCTTGTTATGCCCTCACATGGTGGAGAGAGAGAGCTCTGGTCCCTTCATCCCCTTATAAGGACACCAAACCCATCACTGGGGCTCCACTCCCATGACCTCATCCAAACCCAATGACCTCTCAAAGGCTCTACCTCCAAATACCATCACAGTGGGGATAAAGGCTTCAACATGTGAACTTGCGAGGGACACAAGCATTCAGACCACAGCAATGGCTCTGCAATGGCCAATTACTTCAGGCCTTTGCCTTCTGAGGGAAGGTGAAATTTCCCAGCAGAGGATTATATTTTAGCTGGGTTTTTTATTGTTATGAAAGGTGAAATGGTAAAAACACTCTGCAATGCTAACTCAATTTGTTGTAATATGTGAAATGGCATGGGTGAAAGAAAATATAGAATCATGTGGGTTAGAGGCTGTGCCGTGTGATGCTGAAGTGTACAGTGTACTGTTCTTCTACCACCTGTCACTCATGTAAAGTCAGGTACCTGGAAAGGTACTTTAATATTTTGAGGCCAAGAGGGCATCTGTTGATGTACCAGGCATGCTGAGGAAAGCAAATCATCTTTCAGTGCACTAAATGACACTGGTGAGTTAATGCAGCTGTTACACATTAGGCACCAGAGAGAGTGGGAGGCGGAGGAAAGCTGTCTCAGTGACCTTCATTCTCTCAGCCTTGCCTTGCCTTGGCTGCAAAGAGGTACAGAATAAATCATTTTAACCTTGGCTCCCTGTTCTCTTCAATGGGATTGTTAATGCCTGCCTCAAAGAATGAGGATTAGAAATAATCCAAGAACGGTTTAAGAAGAGATAACATGGTATTAAAAATGTTAATGATTTTAATGATAATGTTTATTTTTATTCTTAAGAACAAGATCAAATAACTTTTATTCATTTATGAGTTCTTAATACAATGAAAGTCCACTTACAAGCTTTCACTGTGACTCAAGACTCATGTTCTTTTGAATATTAAATGATGAAACTAAAAATTTCCACGGGATTAATGGGATAAAATGAAAAATAGACAAGTTTCAAATGAATCATCAGCAAACCTTTCCTTTCAATTATAAAATGACTTATCCAAGAAAGCAATAAAATTGATATTACTAAGACAAATATATACCTAAAGGATCTTTTGAAAGATCTTATATCTCTTGTTATTTCATTTCTTTTGACATTACAAAAAATTTTATTACAAAATTGTCTATAAATGGAGACATATGAAGCTGTAACGAAGAAATATGTTAAATTTTCCATGTGATAAAATATATTACATATCATTATTTTTAAAAATATATTGTTCAGGAATAATATAAATAATTATTCAAAGAGTATCTGTTCTTTCTGAGTTGCCAAATAAACAGGGACAAGGGTTGAGAGAAGGCATTATAAGTCAGGTATAGCTTAGGTAACTTGTTATGAAACTGGCCAGCCATCCATGAGCATCCAAATGATCATCAACAACAATAGTTAGTAAAGGATGGGAAGAATAATGTTCAAGGCTGACATTAATGTTTCTGACAAATCTTTACCCTCTCCCCTGCACAGATTTGCCAGGGAACCTTAGGTAAATAATCAGACCCTCTCAAGCTTGAGGAAAGATGTGTTGTCACTTCTCTTTTGTAGTTCTTGCCTTCATGTATTAAAATTTTTCATCTCATTTTTTAAATTGAAATATAATTGACACGTAATATTATATTAGCTTCAGGTCTACAACATACTGATTCGATATTTGTATATGTTGTGAAATTATGACTACAGTAATCATTAATATCCATCACCACACATAGTTACACATTTTTTTTTCTTATGAGAACTTTTAAGATCTATTCTCTCTTTTTTTTTTTAGAGTAGGTGGAGGGGCTGTTTTTTAAATTAAATTTATTGGGGTGACATTGGTTAATAAAATTGTATAGGTTTCAAGCATACAATTCAACAATACGTCATAAGTATGTTGCATTGTGTGTTCACCACCCAAAGTCAAATCTCCTGTCACCATATATTTGACCCCCTTTTAATAATGGATTAATCTCTTTTATTTCATATGTTTGAAATGAAGTTCAGTTTCTCAAATATTAATTAGGTTCTTACTACGTATAAGGCATCTTGCTAGGTACTAGAGATATTGAGATAAATGTGAAATAGGACAAAGATGGGACATTAGAGTTGCCACCAAGGCAGCTAATGGGATTGATAAAAGTTGATCTGAATAGTGGTAATTAAATAGAAACATGATGCTAATAATAGAATACGATTTCTTTCCAGAATGAATATCTATTTGTTATGATCAAACATTTTCTTTCTGCGCTCGGAAATGTTGCTTTAACTCATGCAATTCACATATTCAAGTTTCATAAAATAGAACAAATCGAGTCATTGAGTGTATGCGATAAATATATGAATTCGAAATTTTAACAATTTAATATAAGTTGCACTATTGTTTACTGGGGTAAATAATGCTTACAAACAAAGAAACTATTTAATCTCCATATTAATCTCATGAAAAAGAAAGAAACACTGCTATCTTATGCCCCTTTTGACCAGACACCTAATCAATGGTCTCCCCAGCCACCAGCAAGATAAAAGGAAATAAATTCCTAAAAGTGAGTGGCTGTTAAATGTTTTTTTGTATTGGCTAAATAAGAAATTTCAGAAGAAACACTAATCTACACTATGAAGACTAACGAGGAAATGCTGGTTAAAGTCTATTTTTAAAAACTCAGCGATAGAGAATACTTAACAAAAATTAAATAATTTTTATTAATATAGTATCAAGCCCCAGAGAATGGCAGCTTCTGGTTAGGTCTCAGATTATATATTCAGTAGAAAAGCAAAGCAACGCTGGAGTAAAGGTAGGGGCCCATAGAACCTTCCATGCAGTCAGGAAAAGAAAGGCAATGAATGCTGCACAGGGCTAATGTCAAGTTCATTTTTTTTCATGATGAAATTACAGTGAGTATATTATAATCAAGTAAAATATAACTCTCCACCTCTCGATAATGAGTGAGAAATTACTGTGGAAAGGTTAGTGAATTATGATAATAAACACAGCTGCTTTGATGCACCTAATGCAGGTGCGTATTTTAGTAATGCTAATGACATTCATCACTTTCACTTACTGAACCAGACACAGAGATTCCCCCCGTGAGTACAGTGGGGCAGAAAGAAAGCCATTGTTTTCAACAACAATGGCAATTGTAGCAGTCCATGTTTCATGTAGTTATTTAATTCAAATGAATTGGATTCAGGCTGCCCTTTATTGAGTACCTTCAGCAGTCCACATCGAATAAGGTGCTTTATGTCATTTTATTTGTAATATCATTACAGGAACCATGGACAGCCAGTATTCTTTACCACTTATACCATTTTACAGATGAAAAAAACTCAGATTCAGGATAAGTGGTTTACAGAAGGTCATGAGAATAGTAAGATCTTAGAGGTTTTAAATTCAAATGTGTCTGAGTCTGTAGTGGGAATGCATTGGTTTTGCTTGCCCAGCACTTCCTCGCTGCTTGTGGTTTTGACTCTGCCACTCCCAGGATTGGTGTGGGACTCAGGCATGATTGATCAGGTCATCATGTCCTCCTGGGCACAGTGACTAGAAGTGTCATTTGATATAACCATAGCCTATCAGAGAGAATTGCATGGCTTTTTCTGGAGAAAAAAAAGAGAGAGAGAGAAGGACTTTTCTCTCTTTTCTGCTGCACTGGCATAGATTTTGAAGGCATACACCTATAATGGCTGGCAACCTTTTGTTACTAAAAAGAGAGAGCCTTCTAAGACTGGGGTCAACACAGTGCAGAGGAGATATGAGACGCAGAGGAACTGGTCTTAATGATATCTTTCCAGTGTCTAAATCCAGATATCCCTAAAGCCAAAGAACCCACAGACTTTTCAGGCATATACAGAAATTAAATTCCTTTATTTCTTAAAGTCTAATTCAGACTCCAAAGTTTGTGTTCTCTCTGTTAGGTCACACTATTTTAAGTATCAGAGAAGAAATGACCTCCAAAAGAAAAGAAAAGATTTAATATAATAATATATACATCATTTTATTTATGATATATTCTCTAGCTTATCTGTAAAAGTGATTATTAAAATCATTTTTAAAAGATTTTGAGTAAAAAAGATTTGAATAATTTTGTCATAAGGTAAATTACTTGAGCATGTCGTAAAATCTTACTGGGGAATTTCTCAAGATAGTCTATTATACATTAATAATAGCTTATCTCTTAATAGAGTATTCTACCTGCCTCTTTCATCATAAGCCAATAATAAATGACATGAATTAAGAGGAGAAAAGAAATAGTCCATAAATATGAAACATATATTTTACAATTATTTCTAAGAATCAGATTTATTGGCACTTGTAATATTTCTCCATAGAACGTGGTTCAAAAACATAAGACTATACTAAAGATAGTTAAAGTTCAATGGATTTGTAAGTGGGAAAGAGAAGGTCCAGGATACTAGCTCCTTCTAACTCATTCTAATTATTAACAAAGTGTATGTATATGTTCAGGCAGACTAGGCTAGGCCGGGCCAGACAGACTTATTTTTATTTTAAAAATAAGTCCCAATTTCAGCGGACTATTTTTGTTAAGCCTTATTTTTTGCTCATGCTACATGTACAATTTGGATCAGAGACTCTGCTCCATACAGTCACTCAGAGATGGAGGCTCCATCAACCTGTAGCTGCACCATCTAGGAGACTCTGCTCTGTTATCTGCTGTAGCAGAGAGAGGGAGAGTCTGAAAAACTTACATCTGTTGTTAAGTAGTCTGCTAGAAGTGACATACTTCATTTCTCCTCCCAGCCTTAGGCAAAATAAGTTGCACACCCCAACTTTAACTAACAGAGAGGCTGAAAATGATAGTAAACCACATGGAATATTTGATGAACAACAGTTATGTCTTCTATGGTATTTAAGAGAAATGGAAGTCACTGTGTTCCTTTGACTAGGCTGTGACTACACAAATTCACAGGTATATCTTTTATTAATCCATTTGTGCTTTTTAAAAAGTGAATTTCTGTCTACAGCCATGCCACCCTAAATAAGCCTGATCCCGTATGATCTAGGAAGCTAAGCAGGGTTGGGCTTGGTTAGTACTTGGATGAGAGACCACCTAGGAAGACCAGATGCTATAGGTGTAAAAAATAAAAAATAAGGGATTGTAAGCTGACAAGGTCCTTGCAATCTGTGAGGTCAACCAAGGGTTGCTTCGCCTAAAATAATAAATAAAAATAAATAAATAAATAAAAAGTGAATTTCTACACCAATTAGATGGTCTTTAGTAAATGTAGACATTAAGATAACCAACGACTCTGGAGTCTATGAAATTAAATCTAGTAACTTGCATTGGGGGGTGAATATACCTTAAGTTTGCTAATCAGGTAGCCAGAATTGCCTTAGCTGATAAAGGTCAAGATTCTCTCTGTCTGTCTGTCTGTCTATCTGACTCTGACTCTGACTCTCTCTTTCTCTCTATCTCTCTCTCTCTCTCTCTCTCTCTCTCTCTCTCTCTCTCTGTGTGTGTGTGTGTGTGTGTTTGAGGCAGTGTAGAATGAATGTCTGTCCTCAGTCTTAGGAGAATATGCATATGCCTGCTTGGTCTGCTTCATCTTAATATATACAAGGAAAAATGTACTATTCAGACTTGAAGGGTGATTCAAGAAATCCTATGGTGTATTTTTTTAACTTAAATTTATTGGGGTAATATCAGTTACTAACATTATATAAATTTCAGGTGTGCAATTTTATAATAATATGACATATATACACTCTATTGGTGTATTTTTACAGAGCTCTAAATGGCAGAAATTTTTGTCTTTGTTAAATAGTCTGAACTCTTAAGTGGTCTGAATTTTGCCAACAGTTCTTCAAGGGGAACTGCCTCTTAAGGAGTATTTTGAAAATTTGTGGTGGTGTGTTTGCGGGAGGTTTTTTTTGTCTATTAAAATAATTAGAAGGTCCTACTGGTAGGAGTCCTGCATCTCTTGACATTCAAAAGTCTCACCTAAAATTTGCTTATTGTCATCTGAGCCTATTTAGCCAAAATATGCTTTGAATATAAATAGAAAAAAAATATGGGGTGGGGGTTGGACTTTCATTTTTATTAAATTTTCCAAGAATGCAACTATTGTATTAATGGAGAAGTTGTACTTTGTTTTGCTGATTCTTACCAAAAATTATTTTCTATTTTAAAAATTTATGTTATCCATGGCAATACTGGTAATAATATTTGCATTCATAATAATTCTTCACATATGTACAAGCATCTTCTAATGTGGTCATATTTGCCTATTTATATATTTAAATACATATTATTTTCTTATAAATGACTTTCCTTTTATTTCTCCTTCTTATACTTAGGATAGTGAATATTTTTCAAAATTATAGTGTAGTCAATAATATCTATGAACTTAATTTTAGAATAATAAAGGAACCTTAAAAATATTTGCTATGGAGCAGTTGGATCTGGTAAGATTGAGAAGCAATGCGTTAGGCAATATGGTGTGATATTTAAAAGCATGGAGTCCAGAATTAAATAGATCTGAGCTCAAGCCTAGTTCTACTATACAATCAGCAAATAATTTGACTTCTCTAAACCTTAGTTCTCTCACCTCTGTAATGGGAGCACTACCTGTTACATTATTTTGAGGACTAAATGAGATTGATGGTTAGTTTGTTGCCTGGATCTTAGCAAGCAATAGATAAATTATGGCTATTATTTCTGTTGTTATTACTAATAAAGCTTAAAACCTCAACATAAAACATGTAGAAACCATAGAGATCTTACCTGGTCATGTCAAAATGGCTGGCTTCCTCTTTCTCTATTTTCTTTTGGGGTAGGAAGAGATCTATTTCCTTGTCAAGTCAGCTGTGGGAAGTAAAGTTTTGATATATCTAGATAGAACCCCTGGCTTTGTCAGTATCTTTCTGACTTCTTTTTCCTCTTAAAAAAGTTAATCTATCTGAGCTATCAACTAACAACGCACCATCCACCCATATAGGTTGCCATCTCCGAGGATGTGAAAGGGCAGTGCTATTGTCACTTGCCTTGAAGAGCTTGCTCCTTAAAAACAGACAGCTCTGCTCTATATAAGGGAGCTTCTACTTTGCTTTAGGGTCAGACATAATAAAAGGTTTTAATCATCCCATTAATAAAATATGCTTCATGAGATTAGCAGTCTAGACTAAATTGGGCAATTCTCTTTAGAACCCTCCTCTTCTTCCTAAATTTAGTTTCACAGTATAGCTGCTAACTGTGCTATAAAGAGACAGGGCTCCTACCCTGGATCCTTGCAGACTTAAGACATATGACCTGAATTCTTTTTCCCCTCTAGTCACCTAAAAAACTATATGATATCAAAGAAAATACACTAAAGCTGAAGTTTCTAAGGTTTTACTCAATTTTATTGGAAAGAGTCTAAAGTAGTTTCAATGTCATCAGAATAACTAAAACTGATCTCTTATTTTGATTCGTTTAATTTCATATTTTTTTCCCTCAGTAGTCGGCTAGAACATTAAAGAGTCAAAAATTGAAAAAGGAAGAAGGGAATTTTTTAAAAGAGAATTTTGAAGTTTACTTTTCTTTCCCCCTGAAAGCTGAAGACTTTCATAGACTGAAGTTTGAAACTTTGTAAGATTCATCCCCTTGAATATTCACATTGCCGATTTTAAGAAAATTCCTGTACTTTATAAGCAATATCATAATTCAGCTAACTGTCTTTTCTCTGAATAATGAGCAGTGAGTGATCCCCTACCCTGAGAAGCAGGCATGAAGGTATGATTAAACCCACAGCTGGGCTCCCAGTGATTATGAATTTCCCTGTAACCTGAAAAGAGTGACAGACAGGACCTGATGTTCATTCGCTCTACACATTGGGCTGCAATGAATCTCTTCTGAAAAAAACAGCATATCCATTCAACAAATATGGATTGAACTCCTAACTATGTAATGGATGCTCTTCTAGGTACTGGGAACACAATAGTGAAAAACGAAACAAAACAAAATCCCTGCTTGGTAGAGTTTATAGTCTAGTGGGAGCAGACAGACAATAAACAAAATATATACGTTCATTCGATATTGTCATCAGAAGGCAATAAGTCCTGGTAGAAAACGCAAGAAGGGTGTTGGGAGTGCCAGGGAGTGGGAGGTGGTTTTAGAAGGATGGACAGGGCAGGCCTCACTGGGAAGGTGACGTCTGAGTAAGGACTAGAAGGAGCTGAAGGAGTGCACCAAGGGGTCTCTGGGGGAAGAACGGTCCAAGCAGAGGGCAGCAACCATGAAAGGCCTCTTTGCCGAGCAGCACAGAATCCAGTGTGGCTAAAGGGGTGAATGAGGGCCTGATAAGGGTGAGGCCAGGTAGGTCATGGGAGCCAAATACTGTGGGGCCTGCGCACCCCCCTACGACTTCAATTTTACTCTGAGTGAGATGGGAGTCATTGTGGAGTTTTAATGAGAGGACGGATATGATCCGAATTAAGTTTTAAAGGATCACTCTGGGTGGAGGAAGGCCTGAGTAGGGAGGAAAAAACCCTTTTTCCTCTACCCATTTTTGGTTCCGCAGCTGGGGCTCTACAAATTATATTGACAAATGACAGATTAAGAGGAGGAAAGCATACAAATTTTAATTAATGTTCATTTATGTATGAAAAGAAGTGAAGACTCAAAGAAACAGATAGGCCTGAGCGCTTATGTACCACTTTTAGCAGAGTGGAGACATGACAAGACAAAGAAAAAGGGACTTTAGGCTTCTAGGGTCTGCAAACTGTGGAACAGTAAATATATGGTAGATATAATTGGAAGATAAGGGCTATTTTCGCAAGGTTTCTTTGTTCAGATCCATCTCTGCTGACTTTCTGTCTTCTTTATGGCCATAAAACTTCCCCAGGAGAGGGATCTTAAGGCAGTCCTCATTTCCCAGGAGTTTCTGCTTTTAGTCAGATAAGGGACGCTCCAGGAAGGCTTCTTTCTGCATCTGTTGAATCTCAAATGCCTTCAACTCAAAATAATCTTTCAGTAAAAGTGGCATATTTTACGATAGCATATTCTGGTCTCTTTCAGCCTGCATGGGAATAAGGATGGTAGCAGAAATTCTCATAGGAGGCTTCTACAATAACTTGAGTGGGAGATGATGGTAGCTTGGACCAGAGTGAGAACAGTGGTGGAGGTAAGGGATAATTGGATTCTAGACTTGTTTTGAAGGAAGAGCCAGGAAGATTTCCTGTAGTGTGGAGACAGTTTGTGACAGAAAAGGGATCAGGATGACTCCAAAATTTTAAGCCTGGAATTCTGAATCCTCTAAGCTAGTTGAGAGAATGAATGATCCCAAATCTTACTTAGGTGTATGTTATTCCTGGAATCCATTTGGCTCTATAGATAGAGGTTAAGAATATTCTTTCATCCTTAGAGGCTTCTAACTCTCCTTGAACAATCTCTGAGCCAATAGGCCAGTGTCAGCACAAAGCAATGTACCACACCAGCAATATAGGATGCAGCCTGTTTGACTTCCATAGATTTCCCTGCTGAGACAGATAAGGGCTCACCCTCAGAAGTCTTTGCTGTCTTTGTGACTTCACCCTATGGGGATACTTGAGTTCAGATGTTTTGTAAAAATAAAAATAATAAATGTACCCATTCAGTCATTCTGTAAAGAATGTGAGCAAGAGAGGACATTTTCTCTTCATCATCGCTAGGGAAAAATTTATGCAGCTCTTGACTCTGCTAGAATCTAGAAAGGATTTAGAAACTTACATCCTCATGGAATGAAGCCAAAAGAAAGGAAAGCCTTTTTGCTGCCTGTGCTAGGTTTCTTTACTGGTCTTGATCAAGGAACAGCAGTCAAATCTTAAGAGGACTTCTTTGTCAGCAACAGGTGGGGAAAGCAAAAAGATTACTGTTCTATCACAGCTAATTTCTATAAGTCACATGAGGTGGAAGATCTCTCATTAATTTGGAGACAAAGTTAGAGAAGGTCTCCCAAGAATTCTACCAATAAAAAGCTCTATGGAGGCCAAGACTCTGTCTTAGTCACTTTTAGATCCCCAGCATCTTGCAGAATTTCTTGAACAGTAGATGCTCAATAAGTATTTACTAAATGAATGAATGCAAAGGAAGATATTCCCAGTTTCCTCCTAACTTTGGTAATTTTCTCTAATAAAGTAATATTAGGGGGAAAAATAAACTCTGTTAAGGGTCGCCATGATGTAAACATAAAGGGAAGGGAGCTAATGCTTATCGAATAACTCTCTGTGCCAGAGACCAAGCTGAGAGCTTTCTATCTATTATTTTGTTTATTGCTCTTCACAATTACACTGTAAGTTACATATTATCACTGCCTTTTTACAAATGAAGAAATTGAGACTCAGAAAATTTTAGTAATTTTTTTAAGCCCAAACTATCTGCTTTCAAATACCCTGCACTCTTCACTGTACCCTGCCCTCAAAAGTGTGTCAGAAGACTCAGTAACAACAAAAAAACCCCCCAAACAATCCAATCAAAAAATTTGTTGGCCATTTTTTTGTCCTCAGGGGAAAAGTGTCTGTTCAGAGGACC
>NW_006436298.1:10417215-10437767 GCF_000325575.1 Pteropus alecto | reverse complement strand
GGCGACAACATGGATAGAACTCGAGAAATCATGCTAAGCGAAATAAGCCAGACAGAAAAAGTTGAAAATCACATGATATCACTTATATGTGAGATATAAACCTAAAAGCAACAAATGAACAGGACAAACAAACAGAGACTCGTGGACATGGACAATAGACTAGTAGTTACCAGAGAGTAGGGGTTGGGGGAAGAGGGTAAAGGTAGAAGGGTAAAGGGGTCAAACATAAGGGAGGTGGGGGAGGGTGAAGTTGGTAAAGGGGATTAAATATATGGTAGCTGAAGGAAACTGGACTTTGGGTGGTAAACACACAATAAAATATACAGATGTTAAATTATAATGTACACCTGAAAATTATATAATTGTATTAACCAATGTTACCACCAATAAATTTAAAAAAAAATGTGTCAGAAGAGCTATGAGAAGTTCAAATAATACATTATAGGAAGTCAGAATGCAGACTCTGGAGTCAACTTAAATTCAAAGCTTTTCTCTGCCACTCACTTGCCATGTAGCCTTGGGAAAATTATTTAACCTTGCTGTGTCTTGATTTTCTCATTTATGAAATGGAATAATAATAGCATTTACTTTGGGGGATTATGGTAAGAATTAAGTGAGTATCTACACATACATAGTGACATGTATGTGTTGATGATTAAGAAGTTCAGGAAATGCTTCAAGGAAAAGATGCATTGCAAGAAAGAGTAGGATTTGGACAGGTAACAATTTAGGGGATGCTCCAAACATAGAGACTAGAATGATGGAAGACATGGAAATGGGAGAGTATCAGAGGAGCAACAGTGATAGAGTTTGGCTGAAGTGTAGACCAGTGATTCTCCATGCGGTGGTGTGCAGAAGGGGATCTGGGAGTGTTTTGTCACACTATAGCCACAGACCCAAGAGGCCAATTTGGCCCCTCCCCAGAAAGTCGTCCTCCAATCCCAATCCCAGCGAAGAGGCCGGAAAGGCAGAACGAGGAGATCATAATCTCAATGCCAGGTTAAGGGGTTGGGCCTTATATTCTGAATGCATTTTCTGCTACTAGAGTGTGACAGTGAATGTTATCCTCAGTGATATTCCCACATGTGAAACAATGCAGAACAATTCCAAAACGACATTATCAACTGCTCTCATATTATACCATATTATATACTATATTATTTAATAAAAAAACATTTTGCCTATTATATAGCATCTCCCACTGAAAGCATTAAAAAGGAGAGGATGGACAAAAATACATCATGAGAACTTCATATATGTGAAAACACATAGTAAAGACCAGAGATGAGGACATGGTCACAAAATGTGTCCATGGGGCCAGCCACTAGGCAGAGTTTCCAGTAGCTGGTAGTTAGTCTTCCTACTATTAAAAAGGCAAAATGTTTTATTTCTCTAAGAAAAAAAGCATTACTGTCCTCTGAGGAAATCAAATGCTCAATCATAAGACTCAGAGGCTAGAGACATTGAAGCAATAACCCCTTCCTCAAGGAGCTTGTTACCTGATCGAGGAAACAGATAAAATCTACATTTGGAGTAAGTAAAGGATACTTTTTCACAAGAGTATTATCGACAAGCACAAATGAGGATTGCACCAAGCCTTAAATGGCAAGGAAACAGCAGATAAAGCAGTCAAGATCAATGGGATTAACCTTAGAAGGTATCCAGGGAAAGGTAAAATTTTGGCTCAATTAAATGGGAAAGTCTGGGGATGAAAACAGCTTTAGGTCCAACTGGATCTAGAGATTCAAACCATGTCACCAGGAATCTGATTTTCCATCCATTCTCTGCTTTGCTCATTCCCTGCCTGGTTTCATCCATCAGCTAATGCTTTTTTTATATTACAGGCAAGATCACTACCAGCTTAGCAACCTCAGTGGAGCATTTTTCTATCCTAGTGACAATATATTGATCTAGGGTCAGACTCAAAATTTATTCCTTTTTAGCCATACATCCATTCCTGGACAAATTAGTTTGCCTATGAGATGGGCTGCATGATCAGCCAAGGCTGAGTGATGAGCCCTCCTAGAAGTATATGGAAATATTAGAGAGAGGTTCTTCAAAGGAAAGCCTATTGGTGCATGATCAGCCAAGGCTGAGTGATGAGCCCTCCTTTCTGGGGAGGGGCCAAATTGGCATGTGCTATTTCAGCAAAAAATAGCACATGCCTAACACAGAAGTTATTCTACAAGCCTAGAAAACCATGAAAGGTATAGAGCAGAAACAGACAATTTTTCATGACGTCTTAGAACGCAAGAAATAATAATAGGGCAGATTGAACAATATGTTGTGAGACAAATAAATACAAGTATTAGCAACAATAGTTTAAGGCTTTTGTTTTCAAACTATATTTTTAGCAGTAGAACTTTTTTCCCTCCTATAAGGCATTTTATTATGTGGAATCCTAAAATATAAGCCAGATAAAAGTAGAAAAACTCTGAAAGGAATGGAGAGGGTATAAGGCTGAAAATGCAACGGACTTGGTCATCTACTCTGAGGCTGTATCAGCCACATGTCACTTCAGAGAAACTCTGGGAATTTGTTAATGTAAAGGCCAGTACAAACTGAAAACATAAATGGCTTCCAGAAGGGTTTAGAAATCGTCATGGGCAAAGCTATATATCTATAACAGAGAAGGAATGTGAAGGAACTTGCTGGCACACCCCTAGCCATGCAAGGTTTAGGTCATGTTCCTCGGCCTTGTAAAAAGGTGTCCTTGATGTCACTGTGAGAGCAAAAAGCAGTGACTTCGTACTCATGTTTCTTTTACTCTAAAAAGAGAATTGGCATTATATAGAACTAGATTCAAATTCCATTTCCAAGGTTATTATTATTTGAGTGACCTTGAGCATATAACTTAATTTTCTGAGCTTATTTGTTAATGTGTAAAATGGGGTTCTGTTTACTCACAGGGTCATCCTGCAGTTAAAAAGATATAATCTAAATAAAATATACACTAGAGGGCCTATCACACAGTGAGCATTCAGCAAGCCAATAACTACATTTTCTTGATCACCAGGGTTATAGAATCCATAGGGACACTGCTAACTGCCAGACAGCAACTTTTTTTGATGAGCACAAACCCCAGGATATGAGCCTCAGTATTACTAAGAATAACACAAATACTAACACTAATACTGATTCTGATGCTGAAAGCAATGCATACCATGTGCCAAGGGCTAATCTCTGTCCTTTATAGGTCTCATTTTCTTTAATCCTTACAATAACCCTATAAGGTAGGCCCTATTATGCCCATCGGCTACCAGCACATGCACCAGCTGTGTGTTGACAGCCCAGCTAGTAAGTGGCCAAGGTAAGAATTGGGTTTTACTTGCAGCGACTGTGCAGTCTGATGTAAGGAAGAATTTTTTGGTAGTGAGGATGGTTTAGCAACGAATCTGGCTTTCACTCCAGAGATCCATAAACACCATTATCCTTGGAGGTTTTGCTGGCTACCCGGCTGGTGAATTCCATAATTCTTTGATTTGGCCCCAGGAAGAGTTGAGATGGAAAAAGAAATAGGGAGCGAGTCTGAGTTTGAGCCATTCACAGTTCCTTCCCCTTCCTTGTCCCTCCTCATCCAACCTGTAAGAGCTTGCAGTGCTCCACAAAGTCCACTGAAATGACCTCTTAGCCCCGCCTCCATCCTCCGCTTCAAACTGTCTGATCTCATGGGGTTTCTCTCTTGACCTGTGTATTTCCTTCTCCCTCTTGGCCTGGCCTTTTCTGATTGGCAACTCACTTAGACACTCTGCCTGACTTCTGCTTTGGTTTCTCCCCAAGACACCCCATAGTTCTCTCATCTCCACACCCCATAATCTGAGAAATGGGATGTCTTGAACCAGATGCCCAGACCTCATATACCAGCTGGCCCCTACTTTTCAGTAATGGGAGTCAGATGAGGGTAGATTTGCTCACCACTTGGTTCCACTCTCTGAAGCTCACAAGGCTCCTTATTTGATAATCACGTTTTGTTGTTCTTCTGCCCCTCCTCTTCCACCTCTAAGCTCTAAGGTGTTTTGGCTGATGCTTAAAGAAAAGGCGTTACTGTCCCTGAGCCCTACAAGCACAAACAGATCTAAACAGAGGGTTTTGTGGTCCCTAAGCATTAAATGGCAGCGGGAGATACAGGCCAGCAGTCACAGCTGCCCATCTATCAATTTCTGTTTCTGAAAATTCAATTATTATAATAACGGTATGTGAACAATCCTACTCATCTATCTGCCTACATAATCTCAGTGTCGGCTCTTGAATTATACTGTGTACTTAAAAAATAATACATAAAATTTTTACTGAACTGTAGCCTGTACTCCTACCTCCTCTTTGTATTCCCTCTGGTTACTGTACCTATTTAAAAAACACAGAAGTAATGGGCAGGTGATGCAAAAGAAAGTCTTTTCATTTTTATCATTTTTATGTATACTTCTTAAAAAGTTTGATAATTACTCTCCTCCCAACTTGGGTAACAAATTTCTTGCGATTTGTCTTTGGCTTTTCTGATGTATAGGTGTAGGGTTAGTATTTCTCCCACTGTGGGACCTTCTTTTGATGGGGGTAGATTTTACCTTCATTCCTCCACTGTCAGTATCAGCCAGACTCTCCACTCTGGCATAGCTCTCGAATTGGCTCTGTTGTTTTTCATTTCTTCCCTATATATAAATTGAAGAGAATTGTACTAGTTATGTTCAGTAGGCTTGAATTATAGGTCATTTTATTTATTTTCTTTGTTGATGTACATGCTTGTTGGAAGATGTGTAAAAAATTAGGAGTTAGAAGTCCTGTCATTTTTCTGTGAGAACATGGAAGTTCTAAATGAGCTTTTAATGTCAAGTTTTCTTAAAGCCTCTAAGAGTTTGAGCCAGATATGAGCTATAAATATAACCAATTGACTTTGATTCTGAGAAAATATCTATGGTGAGACAAAGCTCGTGTTTTTTTCTTTGGTTCTTTTTTTTTTTTTTTTTTTACCTACATCAGAGATAAAAATAAAGGGTCAATAGGTAGTTATTGATAGTTTTTAAAATGAGTACACAGTTATTTTATTTAAATGTTGTGATTTCTCCGTATTTTATTCCACTTTATTTGATAGCATTTCTAACAGGATGTTTCTAAGTAGCATTATATGAATGATGTTTTATTTTTAATATAGTTTATTTCTATAAGGAAATATCAATTGCCTGTCGTCATGTGTTAATTTATGCTGCCAATTAAAAATATAATATAAAATACTATTGAAAATCTCTCAAATCCCAGACCATGCCTCAGTTTAATTGAAGGTAGCTGTGGGTCAGGGAAAAAAACTTCCTCATATATATGAGCCAAAGGAACAGAGTGATAGCAAATCGCCTTAAATCCTTTTTCAAACAAGATCGAGTTTTTAATTCATTTTTTAAATTAGTTTATAGACACCAAATGTTTCTCCAATTAAAAGAACTTTAGAGAGTCACAAAGCCATTGAGCTGAAAGACACGTTAGAGATCTTCTCCTTTGATCCTCTCACTTTATAGGTGAAGAAATCAAGGCTGGAAAAGATAAGTAACCTGTACAAGGTCATATTGCTATTCAAAGGCAGACCCAGAAAGACTCTTATGACATCAAGATAAAGGCAGGAAGTACGGGAACTTAGCAAGGACGTATACCCAGTGAGACAGGTCTTTGAGTTTCTCAAATTACACCTCAGAGCTGGAAGCGAAGCATCTATAGATACAGCTGGCTCTGCCTTTTGTGTACCTTTACCACAGGGATGTGGGAACATTATACATTCCGTCTAAGATTGCATCTCCCATCACCTTGTCTGTCCAGCTTTCTTCTCAGGACTCTCTCAGACTGATCACATTACAAACATGATTTGCCTTTTTAAAATTTGTTCACATGTACCACTGAAAACTCCTTTACTGGGCCAAAAATAGCAGCAGTCCCATCTGAGGCATTAAAATTAAATGAGCCTGTTAAATACAGCCAGTCCTTATAAATCACTTTCACAGCATTGTAGAACATCATTGGGATTTTAAGGAAAAATTCTCACTTAGAGCCACTGACAGAAACTGTATTTCTTTTTCTTGTTTATTCCTTGGTTTGAAAAATTCTTTGTGCTTTCCTTCTCCTTTTAAACCAGCACATCAATCCATTTCTGGCTATCGGCCCAGGAAAGATGTGCCTGAACCCATTAGGCTGAGAGGGTTTCACTGTGTCACTGCACTGGAAGATTAAGTGTCCAGGATGACTTCACACGAAAGAACTGGAATAAGAACTGTCACCTTCTCAACACAGCAGCTAATTTTTGGCATTTTTGACTTAAAGAGTCTTGTCTCCTAAAGAAAAAGGAGCAAAGATGCATGCTCAGGCAACGAAGGCCAGAAATTTCTAGTTTGATTAGCAAAAGCTTCAAAGGAACATATTATATTTAAATAAACTGGTTATGGGGAAGGACATTCTTTTTTTTTGTTTTTGGTTTTATTTAGATATAATTGACATATGGCACTGTATAAGTTTAAGGTGTACAGCATAACGACTTCACTTACACATACTGTGGAAGGTGGAAGTTTCCACAATAAGTCTAGTTAACATTCATCGTAGCAAATTGTTACAAAAGAAAAAATTTTCCTGGTCATGAGAACTTTGAGGATCTAATTCTTAGCAACTTCCAAATACACCGTACAGCAGTGTTAACTGCACTCATCATGCTGTATGGTACATTCCCAGGACTCATTTATCTCATAACTGGAAGTTCGTGTCTTTTGACCACCCCAACCCTCTAACTCTGGTCACCACAATCTGTTCTCTGTATCTGTGACTTCAGTATTTTATTTTATTTTATTTATTTTATTTTATTTTATTATTTTATTTTATTTTATTTTTTTAGATTTCACCTATAAGTGAGATGTTGTGGTCTTTGTCTTACTGTGACTGACTTATTTCATTTAGCTTAATGCCCTCAAGGTCCATCCATGTTGTTGCAAATGGCAGGATTTCCTTCCTATTCATGGCTGAATAGTATTCCATTGTATGTGTATGTACATGTGTGTGTATATATATCTATATCTATCTATCTATCTCTATATCTATATCTATATTTCTATGTATATATCACATTTTCTTTATTCATTTATCTGTTGATTATCACATAGGTTGTTTCCATGTCTTAGCTGGTTGTAAATAATGCTGCAGTGAACATGGGGGTACATATATCTCTTCAACATAGTGATTTAGTTTCAGGAAGGAACTTCCTGAAAGATGATGCCCCACATAACTCCACAGGAGCACATTCACCCTCTAGGTGATCTCATGGCTATTGTTTTCTTATTGAGGTGAATTGACTTTCCTTTTCTGCCATCTGCTCTGAGCTGGGGGATTTTCACTCAGTTGTCATTCCCGCTCACTCTGCCTCCTTGTTTTCCTTGGTACAAGCTGTGCTCACTTTGCTTTGTAGTACATGATCATAGAAAATGGCTATACAAGCCGAAACCATACAAAATAATCTTATCAGTGGAACAAAATTACAGTTTACTCTGTGATATTTACAAATTGTAGTTTGTGAGATAATAGAAAATATATCTTGGTCTCTGTCCCCAGTTCCTGGCACAGAGCTCCTGAAACCTCGTAATTTCCTAAGTGATAGGAGCACTAGGAGCATCTCTTTTTCTAATATTTGTTTCGACCCTATCCCTGAGACAAAGCTCCTAAAACTCTTATAAATTCTCTAGCGGTAAGAGCACCAGGAACATCTTTTGTTCTACTGAGGAGACTCTGAGCGGGCTCTTGGAAGGCTCCTGGATGGCTCCTGGATGGGAGCTGGTCTCCAGAAAGAACAAGTCATAATTAGAAGCTTGGAGTTTTCAGCTCCACCTCTTATCCTCCAGAGAGGAAAGAGGAGCTGGAAAAAGAGTTAATAACTGACCATGCCTATATGAGGAAGCCTCCATAAAATCCCAATAGTACAGCGTTCAGAGAGTTTCTAGTTGAAAGAATACATCTACAATGGGAGGTGACTTACCCCTACTCCATGGGGACAGAAGCACCTGCCTAGGGGCCCTCCCAGACCTCATCCTGTGTATCTCTTTATCTGGGTATTCATTGATATCCTTTACCATATCTTTTAATAAACTGGTAAATGTAAGTAAGGGTTTCTCTGAGTTCTATGAGCTGCTCCGAGAAAATTAATTAAATTTGAGATTAGAATCTCCAATCTATAGCTGGTTGGTCAGAAGCACAGGTAATAACTTAGGCTTGAGATCGGTATCTGAAGTATGTGTGTGTGTAAGTGGTGTGGAGAGCAGTCTTGTGAGACTGAGTCCTTAACCTGTGGGATCTGATACTATCTCTGGGTTGACTTGTAGGATACCCAGCTAGTGTCACAGAGAATTGCTTGGTGTGGGGAAAAAAACCTTCACATATTTCATGATCAGAAGTGTCAGAAGTGAAGTATTTTGCAGTAGTAAAGGAGACAGAGAAAAAACTCAAATTAGAGAAAAGGCTAAGTTTTTTCATTTACATTGTCTAAGCATTAAAAATTCTTGCCATTGGTAATAAATGTATTAAAAAAATGGAAAAATAAATTATTTAGTACACTGTAATTTAAAATATTAGAAATATTGAAGATTAAATTACTTTATTTCATTTCTCAAAAATACACTATTTCTCAAGAATAATTTGAACAGTAATCATCTTCTTGTTGTATAATTTATAATATGGAACAAGCATCTTCCCAACGCCTTGGCAAAATCACACTGTTTTTATAGTTTGGATCAGCTTCCAATATTTTATCCTTTGCGTTTTCAATGTCATGAAATATCTCCAAGAGTTCCATTAATGTGAAGTTTTTTTGCCAGTGTCACTTTCTTTGAGACATGTTCATCCTTCTGTCACTACCACTTTTTAAATTTATGTCAATAAGTTTGATTTGTTCCACTGGCTGCAGGTCTAGAGTCTCTTGAATAGCAACAGTGTCGACTTTCCACAGTCACTATTTCTCCTATAATTCCATTTACATTCCATTCAAATTTCACTTTCAGTATTATTACTTTTTGTTTTTTTTTTGCTACACTTTCATTTTTATTAGACAACGCTCTTTCTCGATTATTCGTTTTGTAAAATAGCACATGTGTTTATCACTGGGAGATAAGAAGGGGACAAAACTACACACTTTGCTGCCTGTGGCTGAACTGAATAACAAATAAGTAGTGACCAAGCACTAACAAACACCAAAAGAAGAAACATGGTTGGTCACTGATCAATTTATTGGTCTGTTATTCACACAGTGATTTATAGCCTGAAGAGTAAGCAGTAAAATGTGCATCTTATGCAATTACTCATAGTTAATATACTATGATTACTAAAATTTCATCTGTGTTGTTGGGGACTAATGTTATTAACTCAACTATGCTAGCTGGAATTCATGTATATCAAAACCATGCATAATGAGGACTGCATATAAATGATTTATGTGTATATATACATGTGTATGTCGTATTTTTTATGTTTTTTTATGATCCTCATATAAAAAGGCTTGCCCTGTTTCTACTTAGGCAAAATGGAAAAACTATGCAACCACATTGTTCTTCCTCAACCAAAGAAGTTATTTATACCTTCATCTCGTTAAAAATTAGCCCAAACTAATTGGACATCTAGACCATGATCTAAATAGGAAAGCTCAACATTAAGATGTCAGTCACTTCTTCACAAATTCATCTAGTAATATAACACAAATCCAGTTGAAATCTCAATGAAATTTTAAGGGGAAGAGGTTTAATTAAATGATTTTAAAGTTTGTCTGAAAAAAATAATTACATGAGAAGAGGCCAGAAAAAAATTGCCAGATAGGAATAATGGGATATTAAAATACTGTCTAAGACTATAATAATTAAAATGATAAGGAACTAGCACCAGAATAAGCAAAATTAGTATATGATAAAGCTGACATTTCCAGTCAGTAGGAAAGTGATGGACTATTCAATAATCACTTCACTTAAAAGAGTAATGGAAAGGAGTTCCATTTTCTGGGTAACTAGTACATAGAAATTGAAACAGTGAGAAACCACGTCTAACTATCAGATTGTCAAATGTTTAAGAGAACGATAATTCCTTATGTTGGTGATGTTATGGTAAGAACTCAAACTTTCACAGTTCTGATGGGTATTCTATGTAAAAGCCTTTCAAGCATGCATATACTTTGACCCAGCCCAGTCTGGTTACTGGTTAAAAACCTATGTGTGAATTTTCAGGCCAGACCACAGGCAATTACTAAGGCTTTATTTCCCCGGTAGGCCTCACTGGGAAGCTGCTCTCCCCACACCAGACTTGGTGCACAGCTATATACCATATTGCCCCTGTGGGTCAAAATTTAAAATATTGACATTCTGAGCCCAGTACCTTCATTCCTAGGTCTCTCAATACGAGGCCTTGGGCAGAGGCCTCCTTAGGGGAGGAAGAAGGGGCAACCTGAAAGACATTTTCCCCACTCCGGCTCAGTACATAGTGCTTTTCACTTGTAGGCCTTCCCTCTCCCACTCCCCACAATTCCAGAGTCTACACTGGAGCCTTTTGTTCGGGGCTTCCTTAACAGTGAGACAATCCCCATGTCTGTGCTGACCCTCTACCAGTGTGCAGTTCCATGGGGAAAGTCGAAGAGGGCGAGTCAATGCTTTCTGCAGCTCTAGTGTTTTAAACTATTGCAGAAGTGAGTAAAGCCTTAACTATACTTTTAATTTTGGCTCATTGTTGCTTAAATTGACTCCAACACTTGACAACTCAGCTTTCTCTCCAGATTGGCTGAGCTCCCAAGAGCTTATATTTCTGAGAAATGATTCCAAGGAAATAATACTAAGACAAATGTGCAAAGTGATATATAAAGATGTTCAACACAACATTGTTTAGAATAGGGGGAAACTTTAAAAAATCTAATTGCTCATCAAGAGGGGACTGGTAAAATAAATTAAAACGCATTTATTCACTGAAATACTAGACAACCACTAGAAGTGAGGTCACTTCTAGTGGTTGTCTAGTATTTCAGTCTATAAATGAATATCATATTGATTTACATTAATTGGCATGGAAATGTGCTCCCTAAATAATGTTAAATAGGAAAAAACTGGCAATATGGCATGTATAGTAAGGTTCCATCTTGATTTCAGTATGTGCGTGCCTATGTATGTATGTACACAGACAAAAGTCTGGAAGGATGACAACACCCCATTTTGTGTGTGCTTACTCCGTGTAAAGAATTCCTCTGAATATTTTTTGTACATTACCTAATTTAATTCTCAAAAGGTAGTTGCAATTGTCATATTCATTTTACACATCAGAAATCTGATGCATGGAGTACTGAAATAAGTTGTCTGAGGTTACAGCTAACAAATGATGGAGCTAAGATGCTAACACAAGCACCCCAACCTGAGCACCAACTTATTCTGAGCATCCTAATAAAACAGACTTACTAAGACAGAATTAGCTGATAGTGGGGTTCCCATAGTGATTGCTTTGTTTTATGTTTTTCAATATTGTTTGAATGTTTAAGAAATATATTACTTGTATAACTTAAAACAATACCCAAATTATTTTTATTCTGAGAAAGAAATAATTACAGCTAAAGTAAAATATTTCTCTTAGAACTAAATCTTTTGTCACCTTTCATCAGAGATGCCTTCAGCTGCAAGTAACAGAATGTCTGCTCAACATTAGAGTAAATAAATGGGAGTGTTGTTTTCTCAAGGAAGAAATCTGGAAGTTGGTCGTCCAGGGTTGGTTTCCCTGCTCAAAGATGTCATCAGGCACGTGGACTCCAACTTTCTGCTCTGCTATCTTTAATAATTTGGCTTTGGGCCTCATGGTTGCAAGATAGATAGTTTACCTTCAGGTGTTATGCCTGAGTTATAGGTAGAAGGAAGATAGAGTCTGATGGAGTAACCAAGGAAATGTCTCTAGACACACCCTCACTAGACCTGTGTTTACATCTCACAAACCAAAACTATGCTACATGGCTACCCAGCTGAAAGGCCATCAAGAACTGGAAAAACTCAGAGATTTTACTTTATTTGCAAGCTAACAAATTAGAGTGCCACAGTTTCATGGATACTGGCAGAAGGCTCCTGAGTCAGAGACAAAGAACTTTATCCTCACAATATAGCAGACAGTGTGAGCTTCATGTTGCATTGATTCCCTTGCCCACCCCTCCCCAAGTCCCATAGAGACAATGTAGAGGCAAGTCCAGGTTGATGCTAAGAATATGGCGCATTTGTGTCACAAAATTTGTGTCACAAATGAAAACATCTTGAGCTTAGTAAGCCTCTATCTTTTAAAGGGTTTGCTGGCAAATATGCCCAACCTATGTCCTAAAGAAAAACGTTATCTTTATTATCCTGCCCTTTACCTCAAAGGAAGATACTATCTCTATCTGCCAAGACTCTTCACTATAAACATCCTTGAAACAATAGTTCGGAAAGAACTCTGACACAAGACATGAAGAGAGCCCCCGGAGAATTGTCTTCCTACAAAGGCCACCTCCGTTGAGGGAGAAAGAGGTTACGGATGGAAGTCGTTTAGCCAACCAAAAGTATTTGTCACCTGCCTTCAAAGGATTGTTCTATGACTATAATTAAGCCTTGAACAATTAACTAGCAAACACTCTCTCCACTTATATACTAGTTTTCAATTAATATTATAACAAATTACTGCAAACTTAGCAGCTTAAAACAAGATAAATTTACTCCCTTACTTTTCTAGAGTTCAGAAGTCCAAATGCAGTTTCACAGGGTTGATGTCAAGGTCCCAGCAGAGCTGATTCCCTCTGAAGTTTCTTTAGGGACAGTCTGTTCCTTTGCCTTTTTCAACTAATGCCCATCATTCCTTGGCTCGTGACTCCAACCCCTATGTTCAAAGCACATCATTTCAATCCCTGTTTCAATCAATACATCACCTACTCCTCTGGCTCTGACTCCTCCTGGATCTCTCTTATAAGCACTGCTGTGATTTCATTGGGCCCACCTGGGTAATCCAGGAGACTCCCATCTCAAGATCCTTAGTTTAATTACATCTGCAAAGTCCCTTTGCCGTGCATGGTAAGATTCACAGATTCTGGAAATCAGGACCTGAACACTTTTGGGAGGCCACTATTCAGCCTACCACAACTTTAGTAAATAAAATATTAGCTATTTCTTTAAATGTCATATATTGTAAAACTTCATTAATTCAGAATTGATTCAAAAAGAGTGATAACTACAAATACAAATAGGACAGACTAGAGTTTTCATTTACTTAATGAGCCTTTATTCTGAGATTCTTCAGATTCATATTTTAAATAATATTGCTAAGATAATGTTTCTAAATCTAATAATAAACTGTTTTTAAACATCCTTATTCAACATTATAAATGCGTCTATTTACATATTACCCATTACAAATTATTTTTTATCTTCTAATGTGGGTTCCCTAAGGGCCTCTACTAAGCAAATCTTAGCATCATTAAACCAAAGGGCTATTGAATTTTAGTGCTGAAATGCGCTCTGGTCTAACCTCCACCCAGAGCAAGAACACCTCTCCCCATTTAATACAAATAGTTAAGCAGATTATGTTTGCATGCTGCTGCTAATAGCAAGAACCCAATTTTAAGAGGCAGGTCCTTATTAGAGTATTGGGTGAGATGATATCCTGAAGAGAGCACTGGCTTTAGAGTTAGCTTGACCTGAGTTGAAAAATCAGTTCTGCCATTTAAATGGCAAAATTGGTATGACTATGAGTGTGATAGGCACTTTTACGTGTTAGCTTGGCTACACTATAATCCTCAGTCAGTCAATCAAACACTAACCTAAGTGTTGCTGTGAAGATATTTTATAGATGTGATTGAAGTTTAAATAAATAAATTTTTTAAAAAAATTTTAAAAAAAGAATTACACTTGTTGCTGTGAAGATATTTTATAGATGTGATTGAAGTCTATAATCAGTTTACTCTAGGAAAGGAAGATTCCCATCAATCATTATAAATGCGTCTATTTACATATTACCCATTACAAATTATTTTTTATCTTCTAATGTGGGTTCCCTAAGGGCCTCTACTAAGCAAATCTTAGCATCATTAAACCAAAGGGCTATTGAATTTTAGTGCTGAAATGCGCTCTGGTCTAACCTCCACCCAGAGCAAGAACACCTCTCCCCATTTAATACAAATAGTTAAGCAGATTATGTTTGCATGCTGCTGCTAATAGCAAGAACCCAATTTTAAGAGGCAGGTCCTTATTAGAGTATTGGGTGAGATGATATCCTGAAGAGAGCACTGGCTTTAGAGTTAGCTTGACCTGAGTTGAAAAATCAGTTCTGCCATTTAAATGGCAAAATTGGTATGACTATGAGTGTGATAGGCACTTTTACGTGTTAGCTTGGCTACACTATAATCCTCAGTCAGTCAATCAAACACTAACCTAAGTGTTGCTGTGAAGATATTTTATAGATGTGATTGAAGTTTAAATAAATAAATTTTTTAAAAAAATTTTAAAAAAAGAATTACACTTAAAAAAAAAGAAAGAAAGAAAAGAAAAGAAAGGAAGATTATCCTAGATAACTTGGGTGGACCTGATTCAATTATTTGAAAAGCCTGGAGTGGCACTAAGACCTTCCTGAAGAAGAAATTCCACTTATGGATGGCAGCTCCAGTTCAAGGCCAAGAGTTCCAGCCTGCTCTTTCTAATAGCCAGCCCCATGAATTTCAGATTTGCCTAGCCAGCCCTCATGAGCGCATAAACAAATTCTTTGCCAAATCTCTTTTTCTCTCTCTCTTTCTCTTTCTCTTTTCTATTTCAGGTGGAACCTTGACTGATACAATGAATAAATTATTACTTCTATCATTTCTCATTTTTTCATCTATAAAATGGGCATAGGAATAACCTCACAAGCTTACTGAATGATTTATATTCAATAATTTGATAATTATGGTAAAGCACATAGTATAGTGACTGGCATGTAACAAACAGGCACTTAAAAAATAAAAATCCCATCTATCTCTTCTCTTTTAACTTATTAGATGATTTTCCCTCACCTGAAACTTAAATCTGCTTTTTCTATGACTTATATTCATTAATCCTAATTCTGCCTCTGCAACCAAAAGCAGCATGTCTATTTATGTATGAGGGGGATTTAGGAGGGGCTTAGCCAGACATTTTCTCATTTTGGCTAGCTTTCCTCACGTGGCCGTAGGCTGATTTAAGACATCTCAGTTGGGATAGCTGTGCTGGCTGAGATGGCTGGGACAACTAGGCATCTTAGCAATCCTCTGCTATCTCATATCTCTCCCTCAGAGTAATGCTAGAATATTCTTATGGCTTGGATATAGAATAAGAGTGAACAAACCAATCATGCAATAAAGAAAGCAGAAAGCGCAAGAGCTTTTCAATCCTCAGCTTGGATCACATTTGCTAATATTGTATTGACTGAAGCAAGACACAAGGCCAAGCTCAGAGGAAGGGAGGGGACTATACAGTTATAAAGCACTGGGCATGGATACAAGGAAGCCATTAAATGAGGCTATTAATACAACTGATCTACCACAGTCTGCTCTGCAGCCACCATTGTTCGCAATCTCTCCTACAAGCAAAATATACTCGTCACCTGTAAAGGCCTCTGAAAATCTTATCTAAGCATGGCATCTGGCTCAAAGCCCATGATATGTTCTGCATCAGATTAAATGTGGCAATTCTTTATCTTGAGACTTATAAACAACTGGATTGTTGATAATATAAATAAATATGACCCAAGTTCTCACATGTGCAGGCAAGAGCAACTACTTCATGATGCCTGCCTGGATGACAAAAATGATAAGATGGCATTAACTGTAAAACACAGGCTAATTTTAAATACAATAAAAATATGGCAAGTGTGTCTTAGAATTGATGGAACATGGTAAGTTTGAGAGTGATCAGCATATAGAAGGCATTTGAAGCCATGGGACTATTTGACATTGCCTATAGGCAGCCAATGTACGTAAAAAGAAGTGGTAGAACTGAACCATGAGACACTCCAGTATTCAGAGAATAGAAATGTGAGGAATATCAGCAAATAAGAGCTCTGATGTACAGCTAAAGAGGCAGGAGGAGAATCAAGAGAAATGGTGTTACATATAGCCTAAGTAAAAAAAAATCATTTTAAGAGAAGGGAGTGGGCAGCTGAGTCAGATGTTGTTGACAGATAGAATAAGAACAGGACTGAGAACTGACCCCCCTGGCTCGCAGCAACATGGGGGTCATTGGTGGCCTCATCAAGAGCTATTTCAGTGAAGTGGTGGGGTAAAAGCTTGATAGACTTGGGTTCAAGAAAGAATGGGAGGTCAAGAAGTATGAAAGGTGAATAATGAAAACTTATAAAAGGAGTTTTGCTAGAAAGGGGAGCTAAGCAATAGGGCAGTAGATGAAGGGTGATGTCAGGCCAGGGAATGGTTTGTTAAAATGGATGATACTGAGGAATGTTTGGATGCTAATTTGCCAGTAGAGAGGGCAAAGCTGACAATGTGAGAGAGAGAGGATACGTGCAAGAGTGATGTTTTCAACTAGGTGAGAAAGATAAGAGCCAGTGAGCAAGTGAAGGGATTGGCCATGGATAAAACCAAGGGCAGTATACTCACTATAACAGGCTCGGAGCTTATGCATGTGTTATAAACCATGCTAGCAGGAGAGTTCACTTTTAATGGCTCTGTTTTCTGATGGAGGCTCAGAGTCTCCTAAAGGTGATGTGGGAACTGCTCTTTGACAGGAACAGAAGACATTGATTAGAGCCTCCATTAAGTTTTTGGTAGATTTTCTTGGGTTTGGTAAACAATGGATATTTGTTATTTATGCAAAATATGTTTAGATTATAAATAACAATTCGTCTCTGTTCCAACACCCATTTCTATCACTGCTGTTTCATTTTTATTGCATTGTCCAGGACTGCTATGATAATGTTAAATGATAATGACTTCTAGCAAGCCTCTTTGATTTGTTTCTGAAATTAATGGAAATGCTTCTAGCATTTCCACACTGAGAGTGATATAGCTGTTTTGAAAGAGAGCTACTTTATCAAATTAAGAAAGTATCTATTTCTAAAGTTTTAAATTAAAAATATACGTAGGATTTTTTTTTCAAAATACTTTCTGGGTATCTATTGATCACATAATTTTTCTTATTTAAGTTCGTGATATACTATACTAAGATATTTTTTATTTCCTAGAGAACTTACTGGACTTGATCTCAAATATTAAGAAAACGCCCAATGAACAGAATCTAAGAATAGATTTTAAGTTAAAAAATTAAAAAGCATGGCATTATCCAATTGGTCATAATGTTTGTGTTGTTTGAGCTCTCTGGGAAGACTCTAGGATGAAGGAATAATAACCACTGAGATTGGAATTTGTCTGAAAGCCTGTTATTGTTATGCAAGCTGCATCCTCTCTGCACAGCTCATTCCAACCTCATTATAGAGAAAATTATGAATTAATAGCAGTAGAAGAAGAGTTTAAACTCCATTTGTTTCCCTTGCCAGCTCTAAGGGACGAAACAACTATAGGTTTTCTCTATAGTCAACAGATGGTCTTCCCATTTCTTATTTTGTGATTAACCCTACTCTTTCGAGAGAAAGAATAAAATCTGAAAACATCTCTTTAAAGAGAAAAATAGTATGAGATAGGAAATGAAGAGCAACTTGGCTTTGATCCACTGTTTTTAAATAAGTCAGTATTAAACAAACATCAACTCTATTTTTCTCTTTGCACACAATTCTCAATTAAACTACACCTGCCATTCAAATGTGCTGTTCAAATGAGCCATTGCACTATTATTTCTGCTCTGTTTCAGTAAGTACATTTGCATCCTAGCTCTTTTGCAGTGTTGATTTAAAGTTAATGACTTGAGATTACAGCAACTGACATAAAACCCTTCTCTTTTGGAACAGGCAAGCATGATTTAAGCTTCTCCCTTCTTTGTCTGTCATACAGGACAGTTTAATGCAGGGCTGTAAGGGATGGAGAGACTGATGCTGCCTGAGCCTCACTGCTCTTCTGAGTTTATTGTGTCACTGTGTAAAGGCAGCTGTGTTCTGAGTCTTTCCCAAGAGCCTCACCAATCCAATCCTCTATCTTTTGGTGCCTGTGATCCAAAGGCTCTTGTGTATAAAGCATAATTAAAACAGGTTTTCTTTCATGAAGACAAAATGTCCTTTCTGTTGCCAGTTCTTAGAACCAGAAAGAGAGGTTTTAGGGTGCTAATCCCTCTACAAGGTGTCTATCCTGCTATATGGAGCTTGAGAATGCTTAAGAGATTCACACTCAGTGTACAATATTATCATATTCAACATGAGAAACATGAAAGGGTCAAGAATAGATCTTAGACATCCTCTAAGTTTTAAATGAATTCTTACATGAATTGGAAATAAAATATGTATAAACTTATAGCCAGGATTTTGATATATTAGATGTGGTCATTTATATCCAAGTTCAGCTGATGAATTCACAAGCCCATCTTTTCCTTTAAGTTTAGGCAGACATCAGATTGACTTGAAGAGTGACAGTTGCTGCCATCATTTAATAAATATCCCAAACCACCGAAATGCTCACAAATAGTCCCTAGCACATAGCTGATGCTCTATTAGTAATTTTTGAATGAAAAAAAATGTCCTATCATCTGAGGAGAGAAGCATCAAATGGGTTCATTTGCAGAAACATGAACTTTTGGTCATTCGAGTACTAAGAGGTTCACCAAAAAGGATAAATATTGTTAAAATTAAAGTAATTATAGTATACTATCTTATTCACTAAATCCTCAATAATCATGTTAACTGCAGATTATATACGAATATTTCCTAAAGAGTTTCAGATATTTGAAGAAAGGTAATTAGTAAGTACCAAAACCAAGGGCTCAAACCTGGGTCTCCCACCATATAATGTAGCAGGGTAACAAAAACATACCTTTTGAGTATGGCCACCTTAATTTCTGACTGCAGAAAGTGTAATTTCCCCACACCGAACCTTACCTTTCTTATTTAAACATTTCTCACTGTAGAGGAATGTATTCGATTTAATGAGAGACTTAGTCAAGTCTCAAGCATAACTAAGCTAAAGGGCACTTGGAGTTGGACCATATAAAACTCCCAGCATTTAGTTCAGTTAGTTATAGACTAAAACGTTTCTTTCTTTGCTATACTTTCCTCCATAATTTGTATTAAAGGCAGGTAATCAATAATGTTGAAATGTTTGGCTTCGGGAAGCCAGATCGAGTGCAGTTGTAACAGGAGCTCTGTTTCCACAGCTGCGAATCCTGTTCTGAAGCTCAACACAGTGACAATTTTAGCCTCTTTTTTTTTTTTTTTTTTTTCATTTTTATGTTTAGTGTTCCATGAAACTGATGATCTGAGAAGGATTTAATACGGGAATGTTAATCTTTTGCCTTTCTTTATATATGAGCATTTTTGACAGCCAAGTAAAGCTATGCTAGGTAATTGATTTTTCTTATTTCTCTGAAAAATTGGAGATAATCTTTTAGCACTTGAGAAGGTCTAGTATCTGCTCTTCCTGTATCACTAGCAACAATACAGTAGTAGATAGAATCTAAAAACTCAGTCCAAAATAAATATGTAAAAGTATACCAGGAGGACCTCCTCACACCCATGAGGATGGCTATTATTAAAAACAACATAGAGAAAATCACAAGTGTTGGCGAGTATGTGGAGAAATTGGAACCCTTGTACACTGTTGTTGAGAATGTAAAATGGTACAGCTGCGATGGAAAACAGTATAATGGGTCCTCAAAAAATTAAAACCAGAATTACCACATGATCCAGCAGTTCCACTTCTGGGTATATACTCAAAAGAATTGAAATCAGTATCTAAATAGGGTATTTGTACATCATGTTCATAGCCATATTATTCACAATAGCTGAAACATGCAAGCAACTCAATTCATTGCCTATGAATGGATGAATGGATAAGCAAACTGTGGTACATACACACAATGGAATATTATTCAGCCTTTAAAAGTAAGGAGATTCTGACATATGTTACAAAATGGACAAAACTTGAGGATGTTATACTAAGTGAAATAATCCAGTCACAAAAGAATAAATACTGTATGACTCCATTTTTCTGAGGTACTTAGAGTATTGTAAAAAATCAGAGATAGAAAGTTGAATGGTGGTTGACAGGGACTGGGGGTGGAAAAATGGGGCATTATTGTTTATTGAGTGTACAATTTTAGTTTTTGCAAGATGAAAAGAGTTCTGGAGATGGATGGTGGTGATAATTATACAGAAATATGAATGTATTTAAGATCACTGAACTGTACACTTAAAATGATCAAGATAGAAATTTTATGTTATGTGTATTTTACCACAATAAAAATATTTTAAAAAATTTATTCCAAGAGAGGAATCAGCATGATCTACTTCCTTACCCCACAATGCTCTGACCAAGGATCATAATTAATGAGTTCACTTTGTAAGAGTCTAGTGTCTCTGAGGCCAATGTGATTGTTTTAATCTTCAGGTGGGCAGCAATCCCCAGTCTCTTACAGCCGCCGATGGTGCCCTTCCCCTTAACTGCTGTTCTCACA
>NW_006436298.1:10400384-10417198 GCF_000325575.1 Pteropus alecto | reverse complement strand
GTGCACATATCCTTCTAATGCCATCAGTCTTAAATATAAAAAAAAGTTTTTATTTATATATCATATTGGGCTCCACCAGTGAATATTTACTGTAATTGTGGTTTTTATTGCTAAAGATCTTTAAATTTTCTTCCAATCATCGTTTTTCTTTTAACTAGTTATAAAAATTGCTGTTATCATTGCAAAAGTAACAGAAACTTCATGATGATAACTGAATACACATATTTGTTAACCTCCTTCCTCAGTCCAAAACCTGGCTAAGATAATAGCAAAAGAATAAAAAAGGAATTATCTCCTAGCAATAAAGAGACTAAGAAAGGAGGCATGAATGGATTAGAGATTTCAACAAATTTCTGAGAGATGGAAAGTGGAAGAAGAATGTTGATTAGTAGAACATGGTGGATAAAATTTTACTCAAGAGTATTCTGCAGAGACCTTGATGAAAGAAGATACCCAGAGAGACTCCAGCCTTGAATTCAGCAGTATGAAGGTTAAGAATGAGAAGGGGCTGAAAACAGGAGGAGTTATTTACTAAGAGCTCAACAAAAAAAAGAACTACACCAATGGCTCCACTTCCTTACCTCATTAATTAGCATAATATTTATAACAGTTGAATATAGTAGTCAAGAAACATTTCGTAATATTAAACAATTATTTTACTATTAAGTTTGCATTATGCAGAACTAAATGTAATATGTATGGAAATGTATACTCATTCTTTATACTGGCAACTAGAAGAATTTTGAAAACTAAAATTGCAAATGGTTTATTTAAAATATTTACTTTATGTAATCAAGACTTTAAAACAGAAATTAAACTTCAGATTTTAAAAGTAATTGTATTTATACTTTGATATTTATTAATTATATTTTGAAATTTTGAATAAAATAACATTTTTAAAACAAAATACTTTGTTTCTATTTTGTATTTACCTTAATTGACATTAAGAAATTTAATTATACTTTTATATACATTTACTTTCAATTTATATTCCTTTAGATCATTACCGTCAATAGAACACAAATTATCTAAAAATCTTGATTACAACATAATCAATTAATTTGCTAAAGTGAAGGTAAGAAGAATCAATTTAACAAAATACATATAATTTATAAATTATGTCTTTAATACTCATTCAGATAGCACCAGCCCACTAACAGAACACCTAGATGTACGCAAAAAATAATTAAACTAAGTTATATTTTATAGTTGCTGTCTTTCAGTCATATAGAAACCATGGCTTTATATGTAATTTTCAATTTTACTGTTATGAAGATATATTTGGAAGGTAAGAAAAGAGAGTATATTTTATTTAAACGTGTAGTAGTTTAATATGTAACTTTTAAATATTTAGATGCGTGGCATATGGGCTTTCATTTGTATTCTTGCCCTGGCCCACAAATATTAGGGGAGGGCCTTGAAAGAGCCACAAAACAGAGTCCCTCGGAGTCAAATCAATTTACTTGGAGAGCCCAGTGGACGTGGCTATGATAGAGAGGAGAGCAAAGTGGTGTCAGAGCACAAGGGAGGGCAAAAAAATGAGTCTTCATCTTTGTATCTCTAACATGAAAACTTCGTAAATGTTTGGGGAATGAATAAATGAATGAATGCAGGCATGCATGAGGTACTTATAAACATAAATACAATAACAACAGTAAATATTAGAAACGGATTGTACAACATTGTAAAAGAGTAGAGCAATAGACAGTGTCAAGCATTTGACTTATGATTATTATAGAAAACATTCATGAGTTCTGAGTTTGTTGATACTTGGTTGACCTTCAAGGGTCATATGAAAACAACATCAGAAGGAATTAGAATTATGAGGGGGCATGCTAGCAAAAAGATTTTATAATTCCATGAAGCCACTCTTAAGCAAGTTTCATATCTTAAGCTTGAATATAATTTTTCACTATAAAATCTTTTCAGCCAATTCACTCTGCATCAAAATGTGATGTAGAAGCATTACTGCTAATTTTGTCTGAGGAAGCAATAATGATGTTCCAAGTCTTTAGAAAAGTATTGATTTTTAGTGCAGTTTCTCATTTCTTCGTGAATCGGACTGGTCTTATACTTCTTTTTCCCTCTATAGGAAAGAACAACATTTGCAAAATCAGGTATTTGTATTTTTGAACTGACAGAAGATAAAGAGTGAGGATGTGAGCAATGGACTCCACAAAGTAACAATGAAGTAATGGCGTCTGAAGTGTATATTATGTCAGCTCTGTGAGTTTACATAATTGGTACTTCTCCCAATGATCATAGAAGCTAGATTAAATTCTCTGAGCAGCAGTTTGATTCCTAGGGTTTAAAGGTAACTATTAATCTGATGAATATCTTTTCTTGTATCTGTATTGGAAGGAAGGAATGGATAACAGTATGCAATCAGACTCTTGCCCCAGGGTCATATTATCTTTTCTGCGGTCTGTCACAATATAGGTCTAAATGTTCTTGGATCATCTGGACATTCCACATAACATTGCATTGGTCTGCCATATTACTGACATATTAACTAAATCAGAGAAGTGGGATATGGTAAATACTCTGGTGGCCCTGAAAAGACACATGTGTGACACATTGTAGGAGTGTAGGGATTCAAGTTCAACAAAGTCAGAGAAAGTATGCAGATTCAAGTTCAACAATGTCATAGACTATAGACTAGTGGTTACCAGAGGACTAGTGGTTACGAGTGGGGTGGGGGAGGAGCGGGGAGGTAGGTGAGGTAAAGGGGGTCAAATATAGGTGAATAGGTGGAGGGTGAAGTGGGTAAAGTGGATCAAATATATGGTAACTGAAAGAAACTGGACTTTGGGTGGTGAACACAATAGAATATACAGATGTCAAATGATAATGTGCATCTGAAAATTATATGATTGTATTAACCAATGTTATGCCAATAAACTTAATAAAAAAGAAAAAGAAAAAAAAAGTTCAACAATGTCAGATGAATTATCTTGGTCAAGGTTATTTCATTTTTCTGTACTTCAGTCTCATTAAAAGCAAGTTGGGATGTCAATCTTTATTCTATTTTCACTGGCTGTACTTACTAAACCTCTTAGGTTATAATAAAAATTTGTGAGTCCTTTGGGCTACATAAGTATGATTCCTTATTACTTTTACTACTGCTCAACAATCACTTGAAAATATTTTCTTGCTTGAGTGGGGAGTAGGGAAATAACAATTAGCTGTTTATATGCCCTTACTTCCTTTGCTATAAAATGAGTTCCTTGGTGAAAAGAAGTGTTATGTGGGACATCATAATGGTAAATAAGGCTTTCTATAAGTCCACAAGTAGTGATATTGGCCAAAGCATGGGTGATCAGGAAAGCAAATCCACATCCATATTCAGAATGGGTATTTCAGTAATAACAAATCACTGCCCTGTCCATTTTTGTTCTTTTTTCTCTACACAGTCAGGTAAATCCCTAGATTGAGGCTGTTTTATTTAATTAGAATCTCCTTTGTTATTTCCAGGTTTGGAAAAACATCCCCTATGAAAAACATGGGTTAGGGTTCCTTGGCATGAGATACAATCCAGAAAGGCTCTCCAACCTGGGAAAATTTGGAAACCTTAGATCTGAGACAGTCTTGCTGACATGCAGAGATGGAATAATTTTTTCATTCAGCTTAAGAAGCTCTGGCAGTCCCCACTTCCCAGCAGGCAAAAGCATAGTGATCAATTCTGAACAGCATCTCTACGGAGAGCATTTTAATCAACCAGAATGAGTATAGAGCAGATGGCTCACCACCAAAAATTCCCAGACATGTTTGCACCCAATTGGAAAGCAGTAAACATCAGGCACCAGGCCAGGTCCATTTGGTATATTAATTTCTTAGTCTAAACTAGATCTTAGAGGCAAACTCGAGTTTTCTACTGTCATACACAAGAATCTGTATCCTTTTCTTCTTATCATCTAGACTATCAGGACAGAATTAGGTCACACCCAGCTTTTGATAACCAAAATAGTTTTTAATATCTTCTGGCATTTTTGTATGCAAAACTATAGACCAAGAATAGAAAGAGAGGACGAGTAGTGGAAGTCAGCATAGGGGAATCCAATTTCATCTTTTTACCACTTTCCCTCACTTTTAAGATAATTAGAATGTCATTTGACTTTGAGCATGTGACTATAATATAAAGAGACTTTAACTGCAATGCTTAATATAGCTAAATGAAGGTGGACACCATGGAAGAAACATAATTATTCCAGGGATTGCCACTATTCAAAAATATTTTTGAATTCCTTCTTCAGAATGTCTCTTGAGGCCATCAGGAAATTCAATCTTATAGACCCAATTCAAACTTAACAGTAAAATATTTTTCAATTCATCTATCCATTTATGTCTGGCTCGACTCTGAATGACTTTTGGCAGTTTTAGAAATTAAAATCCACCCTCAAAAGACATTTTGCCACCACTAAAGATTCTCGAAGTAATATATCTATAAAGGATAGTCATAAGTATTTAGCCATCTAAAGGGACTACTTCAAAAGAGGCAGTGTTCTTTTGAATGTAGTTCTCAAATGTTTGTTAAAATTAGTTATATTACTTTATAATATTTATCACCTTATAATCTATCAAAGTGGAAAATAACTTACTAATTTCCCCTCTCCATGTGGGGTCTTTTTGAAAAGCATAGTACGTTTGAGCATTTGTAATTATTAAACTCACAGTTGAAGGCCTGGTCCTCAGATGTGTTCTTTTCAAACCATCTTCTGGTTCAATTCAGTTTAACTATGTTTATTTCCAAAGTATGAACCTTGAAACCTTAGATCTATGCAATAAAGTACATGTTCTATAATGGAATAAATTAAAGAAATGCAGCCTACTGTATTCCCTCTTTGGTATTCAGTGCATATAAACACATCAAAGGTGCCCCAGAGCTCCGTTCCAGCTAGATCTACTTCTCAGGTGGCTTCATCAAGACTCAGGCTTTTCTCCCACCATTCTCTCCTCCCCCAGTTCTCTTCATCTCAGTAAATGGCAATCTTATTCTTCCAGTGGCTTGAGCTAGAAATCCTGGGAGTCATCTCTGACTCAACTTTTTCTCATGCAACTATATCCAATCTATCAAGCAATTCTGTTGGCTCTCATTTAAAATTTGCCTCACCTCTTGCCACCTCCACCACTATCACTTTGGTTCAAGTGATCGCCAACTCTCTTCTAAGTTATTATACCAGCCTCCCAACTCATTTCCCTACTTTTGCCCTTGCTCCCTTTCAGTCTACTGTCATCATAACAGCTTAAGTTATATTATTCCTTTATCCATGCCCACCAAAGTGTCCCTATCTATCTCAGCGTAAAAGCCCAAGTTCCAATTATGACCTTCAAATGATCTGCAACATATGGTCTGTTTTTCTGCTCCTCCATCCTGCCTCTCATCTCTATCCCATCTCTTTTATCTCCTTTTCTATAGATTTCCTTCTAGATTAAGCCACTCCTGTCATACCAGCTTCTTTGCCATTTCTGGAACATACCAGGCATGCTTATATCGGTTTTTATATTTATTCTTCCCTTAAATATTCATTTCCAGGTATCTGCATGGTTCACCTCCTTACTTCCTTCAAGTTTCTACACAAATGCCATCTTATGAAAGAAGCTTTCCCTGACCATCATTCTATACAATTATTTCCCCTACCTCCTCACCCTAGACTGTCACTCTGTATATTCCCATGCAGCTTTGTTTCTCCTCATGGCACCTATTAGCATCTACCACCTATTTATTTATTTACTATGTATTTCCCCACTAGGATTTAAGCTCTAAGAGAACCATGTCTTGCCTTATTGCCTTCAATAGAATTCCCAGTGTCCAGAATGGTGGTTGGAATAGTGGGTATTCAATAAATATTTGTTGAATAAATAAATGTATGAAAGTTTCTGAGAGATCCTGCAGTAAAGAAACTGGTTTAATCATCATTCCCAACCACATGTATCTATAAAACCACACTTTAATTCATAATACCTAGTAGCAGCTTTTTGAACACACTTTGGAATCTCATGAATATAAGATACAGTCCTGCCTTACAAGTATGTGCTGCCAGTCTAGTGTGGGAAATGAAACACAAACCAAGAATTCAGTATTGTGTGGTAAGTGCTGAAACAGATGTTTATGAAGGCTGCCATGAAAGTACAGGATAAGACCATCTAATCAGTGAGGACTCTGGGAAGGCTGCTTCCAAGAGGAAATTCCCGATTGTGCTCCTATAAAAATATGCTTCTGTAACTGACCACTATATAAATCTTCCAGTCATTGTAAATTAATAGTATTCACTGATATTTTATGGGGTGGAATAAGACCTCTCACCCTTGATAAAAACTTAGAAAACATAAAGAATACAACTTGGGGGCCCTTTTAATAAGAACAGGATCAAAGTGGAAACAAATGTTACTGAGCCCAATAAGGCCCATGGTGATTGTTTTGTAAGGAGAGGTTTCAAGAAATGTTAGTGAGGGTTATACCTTTCTCATTTGAGAAAGGATGATTTTGTCACTAGAAAAAAATTATATTTGCTGCAGTCAGGTATACTTTGCCCTTGGGTAACTCAGGAGGAAATGAGCTGTGTCTGCCACTGGTGGAACTAGGACACCCATTATCTTTCTTTCACCCTATAGACCAAAGCGCATGCCCTCACCTGGCCCTCCCACCTCATATCCAGCAAAGCCTGGGTAGAGGAAATCTTTCAGCATCCAGAGTCTGAGGCATCAGACTTTTTAAGACACGAAAAGAATCTTCGAACTATGATGCTTCCCTAACGTGAAAAGGAGTGGAGTTTTCCAAGGGGAAAATAGATAGTAGGAAATGGGTCCTGAATTGGGACTACAGAAAGGGAAAGCAAAAGATGAAAAGGAATATGGAGTGAGTGATTCCTGATCTTCATGCTCTGTACTGATTAAGATGTTCTAATGGACTTTTATCTTTTTTCCCACTGGCACCTCCAAAATGCTTCCTATTTTGAGAAACTCTCAATTGCATGAAACTTTGTGGGAGTCCAGTTAAAGGAGCCAAAGGCAACCCAATACTGCCTCTCTCCACCCCTGGAAGTTAAGGCAGGGTCATCATCCAGAGTCAGCCAGTCAGATTCTCATGCTTGGATAGTTCAGTCTTAAGCAAGATATGCAAAAATAAAAGATTAATAATAAACACTCTTTAAAACTTTTTATTTTTAATTAATATACTCTTTGGACAACAGGCGCCCCTTGCCCAGTTCTTTTAGCTTGGAACTCAGTCTCCTCTTGGGGTTAAAATTGCCTTCATCACAGTGGTGGCAGTGCATTGCCATGTCTGAGGCTGGCCCTGAGTCAGGACAGGAAAAGAAAAAACAGGAAAAAAAATCAAACAGAAAAAAAGAGAAAGACTTTCCCCTATATCCTTTGGAAATCAGAGATCCTCTTTTCCTGCTCCTATTAGAAAGAGATTATTTCTCCCAGAGTTTTTTGTCAGCACTTGTTGTCCAGTTGCACATGTCAGCCGCCTAAATTCACTTCAAATCCAGGAGTCAAAGGAGAAAAGAAAACACACATGAAACTCCTCCTTGCTACAGGTTGTTAATCAAGTTTTCACTGAGTCTTCGTTTCTCCTATTATTGTTTACTTTTCCAAGTCTTCAGGTAGTTGCCTTTTGTATACTTTCCAGAGTTTTAGTTGTGATCAATGAGAGAGATAAATTGTGGTCTACAGGTTCCATCTCGGTCACATGGGAATTTCAGTAACAAACATGTCTTTACCGAATCAACATAAAAGCAATGTAGTTGGCCTGCTAACGCATATATTTCAATTAAGAAATGAGTAGTAACTTGATTATTGAATACTAATTTCCCAGGATATTTGTCTGTAGACCAACGAGACAACATGAATTAAGCTATACTATCACTATAAGGCCATAAAGGTGGATATAGACGAATGATTAGTGTTAAGTAGGTAAGCAGCTTCCAAGTTCTTAGTCAACATCATAGAATTAGTTCTCTTGTTTTTTTGTTTTTCAACAATTCGTGTCCTACACTTTTTTTTAATGTATAAAACCACTGATACACGTCTGCTCAGTAAGTTAATTCTCTCATCTCCATAGATGCTTTGGGCAGCAATAAGAAGTTCTCTTGCCAAAGCAAATACCGAAGAGTGAGAGTTCACATTAAGAGGGGGATAGAAGAAGCATTTAATTATATCAAAATGAGTACTGAGTACTGGCACCTTCAAAAGAGTCTTTAACAAAAAAAAAAAAAGGAGGCCCTGAATGTGCTGTTGGGGTAAAGGCTATTTAGAGATCGATCGCCCATTTTCATACTTTAGGACAATAAAACTATAGTCAAGAAAGGTGAAGTGTTTTGTTCAAGGTCAACCATCTAGCTTTCTTTTTTTAGTTTACAATTATTGTTTAAACTGTCTACTTTCTTTTTTAAAAAAATTAATTTATTGGGGTAATACTGGTTAATAAAATCATGTAGGTTTCAAGTGTATAATTCAATAACACATCATCTGTATATTGTATGTTCACCACCCAAAGTCAAATCTTCTGTCACCATGTATATGACTCCCTTTACCCTTTTCTACCTCCCCAATTCCCGCTTTCTCTCTGGTAACCACTAAACCTTTGTCTGTGTCTATGAGTTTTTCTTTGCTTGCCTTATTCATTTGTTGCTTTCAGTTTTATATCACACATGTGAATGAAATCATATGGTTCTCAACGTTTTTGTTTGACTTATTTCACTTAGCATGATAACTTCAAGATCCATCTATGTTGTTGCAAATGGCAGTATTTCATTTTTTCTTATGGCTGAGTAATATTCCATTGTACATCTTATCTCCTATTACTCTTGTTTCAGAATTTAGCATAGTAGTTACAGATAGAGTGGGTCATTTTGAGAAACACTGCTTTGCAGGTTATAAATCTTTTGCAATACTGAGCAGACAGCATGGAAAAAGCAAAGATGGAAAATGGCAGGAGTAGAGAAATAAGAGAATGAATGAGTTGAAATATTGTATTCTGAAAAAAGAGAGGAGGAGATGTAGAAAAGCATAAAAGATCTGTCCTTGTGGCAGCATTATTTTAAGTTCCATGGCCAGTTCTATTAGAAACAAAATATTTTTGCCATTTGGGAGAAAAAATACATAAAAATAATACCCATCAACAGTCGTACCCACTTAAAAGTCCATTGCCAATTAAAGATTATGTAATTTATTTTATTTCTCTCTCAAGCAGTACCCGGAACTCTAGACTTCCTGACCCACAGCCCCATGAGTTGTTAGCTGGACCAATAAGACCATTAACTGGTAGGAAACAATTCTAGTCCCATCAAAGCAAAGGTAGCAGATATTAAGAAAAACAAAACCTAAAGGCACAGGTGAATGAAAGCACCAAATATCATTTCAATTGTGTTTGTTAAATAAACATTTACAGAATGCCTATTACAGTAGTTCTCCCTTATCTGTGTACCTTAGCTGTAGACCCCTAAGGGATGCTTGAAACCATGGATAAGATAAAGTCTGGTGTATACTATGTTTTTGCCTAAATATACATACCTATGATAAGGTTTAAATGATAAATTAGTCACAGTAAGAAATTAACAAAAATAACTAATAATAAAATAGAGCAATTATAACAACACACTAACAAAAGTTATGTTAACATGGTTTCCTTCTCCTCTCTCTAAATATCTTATTGTGTTGAACTCATCTTTTCATGTAAAGAAGCACTTTACAGCTTCTCTTTGATATATACACATTGCCAGCATCACTACTCATGCTGTGGGGTCATTATTGAATAAAATAAGGGTGACTTGAACATAAGAACTGCGATACCATGACAGTCAATCTGGTAGCCGAGGCAGCTGCTAAGTGACTAATGGACAGGTAACGAATACAGCATCGAGATGCTAGACAAAGGGATGATTCACGTTAGAGCAGAACAGAACAGGATGCCTCAGAATGGCACAAGATTTCATCACCCTAATCAGAACAGCACACAATTTAAAATTTAGGAATAGTTTGTTTCTGGACTTTTCTATTTAAAATTTTCAGACTGCAGTTGACCACAGGTAACTGAAATCACAGAAAATGAAACTACGGATAAGGGGGAAATACTGTATGTGCTAAGCATAGTACTTGGAATCACAGAGATAAAAAGCAAGGTTTCTCTCTTCAGGGAGCTTAAAGTCTTGAGGTAGGAACACTCTTGCATATATAATATCAACATGGGGTGATAATTTCAGCTATAAGTTCAGTTCCCAGAATGAGGGCCTTGGATGGAAGTAAGGCGGCAGCAAAGGAGAGTTTGCTGGAAGAGATGGGGTTGAACTCAGACTTGAACTTAAAGATGAAGGAAGCCCCAGGTAAAGAAGAGGAGGAAAGACATCCCAGGTAGAAGGAACAAGTGAGTGAAGGCACAGACCTAAACAGATATGGTGCCAGTTGCCTATTCAGGACAGAAGTCAGGGATGGAAGAGATAGATTTGGGAGTCAACCACATTTTGAGAGGCGTGATATTTTTGGGTTCTTGTTTTCCCTGACCTACTGAAATCATTATACAATTATATGGGGAGGCAAGGGGATGGGAAATGTGAGGTTGAGGAAATGTGAATTGTTCCTTTTTCCCCAGTTGGATGTCAACAGATAATGTCTGGAATGGACTAAATTGTGTACCCCTCCCTCCCCCACCTTCAAGTCATATGTTAAAGCTTCATCCCTAATGTGATGATATTTAGAGATAGGGACTTTGGAAGGTAACTCGGGTTAGATGAGGTCATGAGGGTGGGGCCCTCATAATGGGATTTATAAAAAGAGGGAGAGAGATGAGGACATAGTAATAAGGTGGCTGTCTACAAATCAGGAAGAGGGCCCTCAGCAAGAACTGAATTTGTAAGCACCTTGATCTTGGACTTCCCAACTCCTAGGACTGTGAGAAATAAATGTCTGTTGCTTAAGCCACCCAGTCAATGGTATTTTGTTACAGCAGCCCAATACGATGAGCTGCTATAACAACTAATGTAATGTCAAAGGCTGGAAAACCAGGAAGTAGCAATATGAGCATGTGGTTTAGAAATATGGAAGCAATATTGGTTAAAAAATCAAACTTGATTTCCTCTGGGGAAAAGAAACTGAGGGTGGTGGTCAGAGGACTACTGATTTTTGAAACATTCCTTATAGAACAATTTGACTCTTTAAGTTACTGCATACGTAATGTTAGTTGAAATTTTTTTTAAAACCTAAGGAAAAAAGAAAATAAAGAATGGGAAGGCCCAGCCTAGTGCCATCACAAGAATTACTGATACTACGGCCATGCCGCCCTGAACAAGCCCTATTGTGTCTGATCTCGGAAGTTAAGCAGGGTCGGGCCTGGTTAGTCTTTGGATGGGAGACCACCTAGGAAGACCAAGTGCTATAGGCGTAAAAAAATAAGGGATTGTAAACTGACAAGGTCCTTGCAATCTGTGAGGTCAACCAAGGGTTGCCTTGCCTAAAAATATAAATAAATAAATACATACATACATACATACATACATACATACATAAAAAGAATTACTGATAGATAGACTGATATTTACTGATAAATATTTATTGAACTAATCAATTAATCAAGAACAGAATGTTGCCTAAATATTTTGAAGTTAGATAAAACTCACCCATTTCTCTAGCAGATAAATTTCTAATCAGTTCCTTAAGCACTTGCTCATGCCCTTCTGAGGAATTAATAATTCAAATCTGCTATACACACAGGACTTCAAGATTAGAGATGGGCTCCAGCTGGGGTATATGGTACAGAGGCTACCTGCCCTGACAGTAGCAGTAAAGGGCCTGGAAGCATGTTTCCATGCTTCATGTTCTGGGGCACCGCCCAGCTTTCTTTATGTGTATATATGTGTGTGTGTGTGTATACACACACACACACACACACACACACACACACACACACATACACACATACATATATATATATATATATACACTGCATTTAATTAAAAAAAAATTTTGGTGACATTGCTTAACGAAATCCAGTAAGTTTCAAGTGTACAGTTCAACAGTAAAGCATATATATGTTGCATTGTGTGTTCTCCTCTCATAGTTAGATTTCTTTCTGTCATCATATATTTGACTCTTTTTACCCAATCTACCTCCTTCCTCCCCCTTCCTCCCCACCTTCTGGTAACCACTAGTCTATTATCCATGTCCATTAGTCTCTGTTTGTTTGCCCTGTTCGTTTGTTGCTTTTAGGTTTATATCCCACATATAAGTAATATCATGTGGTTTTGAACAATCTAATCAAAAAATGGGCAGAGAACCTGACCAGCTTTCTTTTTAAATGATAGCCTAGTGACAAATGACATCAACGTATTCTCCTGCCCCTCCCGTGGTTACAAACCTTTTTATCATTATTGTTATAATTCCACCCTTTTCCCCTCAAATCAAGAAAGCGAGTGCTATTGAGGTTACTCTAGGAAGCTCACAGAATCCACTATAATTTCCATTAAAAGAATGAATTTACTGTAAACTTTGATCGATGAGTTATTGTTAAAAATGTATACCATTTTTGGTAAAAGTTTTATTGAAATATAACACATGTATAGACGGCATGAATTATAAGTGGACAGGTTGTTGAATTATCACAAACTAAAAATGTGTATAACCAGCACCCTGGATCAAGAAAAAACATTATTAGTGCCCCAAAGCCCATATTATGCTCCTTTTCAGTCACTACTTCTGCCAAGGACAGCTATTATCCTGACGTCTGATACCATAGATTAGTTTTGCCTGTTTTTGAACTTTATATAAATGGAATCATATCACATATGTTCTTTGATGTTTGGTGGGGTTTTTGTTCAACATTTTGTTTGTGAGATACAGCCATATTATTCCATGTAGTTGTATTTGCTCAATTCCATTGCTATAAGGTATTTCATTTTATGATTAAAAAGCCACATATATTTATCCATTCTATTTCTGGTGGGTATTTAGATAGTTTAGTTTTCTCAGTCATTTTTATATTCCACACTACTGTGAGAACTGAGGACTGCCTGTATTGAGGAGTATATTAGTTAGGTTAAGGTAACAAACATTTGACATGCTGCTCAACTGGCAATCCATACCTGCTATAAATCCCTGTCACAATATGATAGCCTTAGAGATTGCGTTCCAATGCGATTAGTAGAAGTGTAAGTCAACTTTAGGCCGTATAAATTAGTAAAGGTAAAGCAAAATAAAGAGAGAATAATCATTAGACATTAGCTCGTAATGATGTTTGCCATTAGCCATATGAACCCAACATTTGCCAAAATAATGCATCTTTTAGCTTTTCCTGGTCCCACCTCACATGTCATTGCCCACAAACTTTTGACAAACAGGGCTTTCTCATAAAACTTGGCTGCACTTTAGTAGCAGGCCCTGAACCCAAAACAGTGACTATCACATGGAAGAACTTTTAAATACTATTAATAGCTGGAAAATAATTTCAAAATTCAAAAATAAAATATTAGATGGAGTAAACTGATAGAATCGGAGTCTTTGTTCAAAGTATTTCTCAGAATTCTCCCAGCCCCAAATGGTGAGAGGTCTGTAAAAATGTAGATCCATGAATGATTAAAAACAAACAAGCAAAAAAAAAGGAGGCAATCAACAGAGGAGAATCGTGCAGATGTGTGAAGTGAAGCAGATGTGAGTGAGAGACCCTGGGACTCTGAAAAGAGAGATGGAGAGAGAAACTTCTGAACTTCCCCGTTCCCTTAAGATGGATTGTACAAGTTTCCTAAGATTCTCCTACATTTTTTTTCTATGATCTCTTAATTCCACTTATGCTTTTTAAATGAGTTTCTGTTCCTTGTAACAAAATATGCCTTAAGGTCACATTGCAATAATATCCCAATAATGTAGCAAAATTCGAACGCCAAATGCACCACACATAGAGCTCAATTTTTTAAATAGGAATCCATAACTTTAATCTAAACCAAAATTTATAGATTCAGAGTAAAAGATTTGCATTTCTGTTATAAAATTACAAAGGTTCTTCTTATATGGATAGTCAGTATAAAAAATCTAAATGATACAGAAATGTATAGAAAAACCATGAATGTGAAAATTCCTCTACTTCCTCACCACAGACTGGCCAATCCTCTCCCCTCCCCAGAGGTAAACACTAAAAACAACCTTTCTGATCTTTCGTATGCTTCTACATATGTATCATATAGAGACGTTTATATATATAAATGTCATACATTTTTAACATAAAGCAAGATAATACTGTAGTTACTCATTTGTACTTGCTTTTGCAATCATCAGTGTGTCTCAGACATATTTGTCAGTCCATTTAGAGCTTCCTTATACTTTTTAACAGCTCTTCAGCATCTATGGTATTGACAGCTATACCCTTAATTATACCCTTAATTATACCCATTCCTTATCTGTGGTTGTTCCTAGTTTTACACTATTTAAAATTATGCTGTAATGATTTATACGTCAATTACTGTGCACGTGGCTGAGTAATTCTGTAGGGTAGATTTTAAGAAAGAGAACTGCTGCGTCAACTTTCAGAGATATTTCCCTCCTATCCCATTAAATAAGAAAACACATTTCTCCAGACATTAAATATTATCAATTTTAAAATTTAAAAATTGGTAAAATTTTTACCAATCTGATAGGTAAAAGAGTTCACTTTTTGTTGTTTTGATTCTTATTATTCAAAGAGCAAACACATAAATTATTAAAATTTATTTAACTCACTTTCGAGTATCTAATTTAGAATACATAGGGAAATTAAATAAGAAATTTCAACCATGTCTGAGAAAAATCAGTATATAAACTACTACATTGTAGTAATATATTTAAAAATAACAAATCCATGGACATTTTTTATAGGTAAACTTGTCATATAAATATATTGGTGACATCTCCATATATTGATATTTTATAAGCATCTGCTATTTTTCCATAATGTAACAAAGGTTAGTGCAGAAGGTAGAGAAAACAGGATGACTTACAATGCCAAAAAAAAAAAAAAAAAGTTTTGCTCTATCTGCTCTTATCCATTGTATCAACATTAATGTGTGCTCACTGTGTCTTCCCTGACCCTCTTTACCCTGATAGACGGAGGAGAGGATATAAGTACAGATGGCCCCACACTGACCATGGACCCTGCTTCCCTTCTCATGGTGAAATAGGACTCAAAAGCAAAATTAATAAGACAATGACATGATGCAACTTATTTCTTTAAGGCCTAAGTCATTCTAATTTTCTTTTTCAAAAATTCTTTATGTTTTAAAACCAGGAAAGAAAGAAACCAAAACAGAATTTAAAACAAACTGTATATTAGGAAATAAAGCAATGTCCTTTGGTCTCACTGGAGCGAGTTATACAATTACAGTCTAATGCAGAAATAAGAGTTTGGGTTAACCCTGCAATCAGACTGTTTGCTATTGAATCTCAATGTCATCTCTTACCTTGGGCAAATCACTTTCATCAGTCTAAGCTTCATAAAATAGAGATAATAATGGCAAGTATTCCAAAGAATGGTTGAGATGAAATGAGAATTGAATGCAATCATCTTTGTAAAGTTCTCAGCCTATGTGTGGCCCCAGCTAAATAGTAAGTCATAGTAGCTAAACTTTAATGGAGTTGAATAGTGATCCTCTGTTTTATAGGCAAGGCTGTATGTGCCCTTAGGGTAAGAGGGTCTCTCCAAAGGACTATGAAAGTATAGGGAATAAGATATCTTTACTGGGGCTGGATACAGTGGTATGAGCAGAGCAGGGAAGTTAGGGTGAAAATACAAAGCATAAAGGAATCATAGACAAAAGACTAGAGCACACTGCTATGGAAAAAAGGAGATGATTGAGACAGGAATGTATGCAGAGGCAGGCATGGCAGCAGTTAGCCTGGAGCTTAGATGGTTCTCCACTAAATGAAGAGGTATTTACCTGTGTCAAAACATTCAGCTGAGCAACTGGCTGTAGTGGCGTTGGCCCTGTCCCAGGGTAGTCCTATCCATTCTTAAAGGAGTCTAGCTTCCTGAATAGTGATCTCAAGGAGAAGTAGACATAGGGCTAGAGACATTCAAGTTTCCCCTTAAGCATTTTCTAGTCCATTCAGTCATTATTTATTGAACATCTACTAGGGGGCAGCACTAGACTAAATGCCAAGGATACAGTGGGTATAAACTGGTGAATAGACAAGTGAATATGTAATCACAAATTGTGCGTGGTTCTGTGGAGGAAAAGAACAGAATACTATGAGCAAGAACAGGAGAAAAATTCTAATTTATATTATTAGGTTAGTGATGTTAGTGAGAGCAGAGGTAGAGATGGCTTCTCTGAGGAAGTGACATTCAAGTTGATAATAGATAAGAAAGAATTAGAGTTAGAAGAAGAGTTTTCATGAAGAGGAAACATCAGGTGCAAAGATCCTGAGGTAGGAACAAACAAGCCAAGAACTGAAAGTAAATTACAGAGTAGTGTGCCAGGGCACCAGTGCCACAAGATGAAGTTGGAAAAGTAGGAAAGGACCAGATAATATAGGGCATTATAGGCCATTGTCACAGGCTGGGTTCTGAGATGGAGTTTGGCTTGCAAGATTTTTACTATAGAGTTGCTTTTAGATCAATACCTGTGGAAGAGGGGAAGTAAACAGGATAGGGCAGAACAAAAAGTGAGTTCAGATTCAGGTCCAAATGACAGTGGCAGCTAGTCCCATGCAGAGCTAGAATGGTCCTTCAAGGTTTTCCAGAATTGACCAAGAGGACCAATCCTTAATATCCCTACATCGAACTGTCATTAGATGTGGCCCACCTTGAGAAGGGCAGGACCTTGGGCAAGCAGCTCCCTGCCACAGGGCATTCC
>NW_006436298.1:10399045-10400358 GCF_000325575.1 Pteropus alecto | reverse complement strand
GTTAACAGTTAAAAGCATCTCCAACAGCATTCCCAGCAGCCGAGGCAACAGGCCCTACCTTGAAAGGGAATCTGGGCAGGACACCACAGTGTTTATCATAGCCATAGTCTTGGAAGTTGGGATTTTATTCCTATGTAATAAGAAGTCTCCAAAGGAATAGGAGTGAAGTGAGTGACGTGACTCAACATGCATGACCAATTTGGCTGCTGTGTGGAGACTGACTCAGAGGCTGTAAGCTTGGAAGCAGAGAGAGATCAGTCCAGGAGGTTGCTGTCCAGGTAAGAGATGATGGAGGCTGGGACTAGGGTGCAAGGAATGGAGATGTAGAGAAATGGAGAGATTTGAAATGTACAGAAGAAGGAAAGAAAGGAATTGGTAAGGGCTTAGATTAATGAGGAGAGGGCAGTACCAAGAATCATCTGGATGGAGCCTGATTCTCCAGAGGCCTGGGAGGTATCATTGCAGCCCTGGAGCTAGAGATCCTATCAAGAAGTCATCTAGAGGGGAACTGTTAAGTAGCAATGATGTGTTAATTGAAAAAGAAAAATTAGCTCTCCTTGGAAAAAGTAAAGAAAACTGAAAAGTCAAGTTCAGTTCAAATTTAGAAAAGATGATAGAATTAGATACTTCTATCCAATATGAAAACCACTGACACACTATGGGAGAAAAATGTGCAAAATCAAAGGTTATGCAAAAGAACCCAATATTCTTCAAAACATGAATTTCATTTATCTAAATGGCTTTTGCAGGATATTGCAAAGATAATCTGATTGTTTTAGAACACAGCTTTGAGCTTACTTTCTTTCAACAACAAATTAGGTCTAATGGAGCCTCAGCCTTTCATTTGACATTAACATAATGGGCCAGCAATGGGTTAGTCCTCAAACAAATGATCAAAGCTGCATTGGTGGAAAAGGCATCATCTCTTTTGGAACAAAATTCTTCCAGACGAAGAATTGTTCATGCATCACAGCTTACGAAAGTGAGAACAAAGTTACGGGACGTTATAAAGGCACTTGTAATCAATACCACTTTGAACCCATAGTGTTTTAGAGCTAGAGGGGACCTTCAGAGAACATACAATCTATTTTGTACATGGGAAGACTGAGATTCAGAGCAATTGATCGATTTATGACCACATAGGAGATTTGTGACAGAGCATAAACTAGAATCCAGCTTTCTTACCCTGGGCATTTTCTACTATACCCTCTGTCTTTCAGTGACTAGAGATGGAAGAGAGGCTGTAGACTGGAGCTCCTTAGCCAGTTATTGTTAAAACTAGGTTTCTATCTCTTAGGACATGAAAAAAAGGG
>NW_006436298.1:10375560-10398937 GCF_000325575.1 Pteropus alecto | reverse complement strand
CACACACACACACACACACACACACACACACACACACACACATATATATCAACATAAATGGCCAATAAAATAGTTAACATATTATTCTCAAACGTGTCTTTCTCTTGAATATAGATTCCATTTACATTTTTTTAATTTTAGTGAATGTTCCCTCAAGGTTTAAATGTGACATTAGGACAGTGCTTATACCCATGAATTTCCAACTTTCATACCATCAAGTCACAGTGTCTTTCTTTTCATAAAGGTCAGTGAACAAAACTTACAATTCTGAAATGCAATCTCCTAGATTACAAACCTTCTAGAGAATTCTGTCTGACGTTCAAGCCATCACGCACACTGTGGAACCAATTCCTGACCTATGAAGGAAATAGGATGTCACAGAGACCTTTGGTAGAATTCCTTTTGTTAATAGAACCAGTGAGCCTCAACTGAATTCGATCTTAAATTTCCAGCGCACCATGGCTGGATGTCCACAGAGGAACATGTGCCCTTCTAGGATATTGTAAAACTTAAAATTGGTAATGTTTGTCCTTTACCAGAATAATGTGAGGAAGTACGAAATCTTCCTGCTCGTATTTATAAATGGTTTCCTTACCAAATGTCTCCAAATTGCACCTGAGAATACTTGATGGGTGTTATTAGACTTAGCAGGGAGAGAGGAGAAGGGAATGAGAGAGTGGAAGAAACGATGAGGGGAGAAGTGGGGAGGAGAGGAAAGGAAAGGAGAGAAGAGGGGAGGATAGAAGGGAGAAAGGGGGAGAGGAGGGGAGGGGAAACTGCGGGTGGGGAGAGAAGAGGAAATGCTTAGGAACCAGCTCTCATTAAGGTTTTCATTTCAATGTTTCCTCCTAGAGCTAAGAAGAATTTGGGGAAATTCCTATAAAAATTTATTTTTGTTGATATGACAGATATAATTTTGACAACAAAAGTTCTGATAAATACCAAATACACAAAATTAGTCTGTACTCAGGACTTTCAGAGCTTTAGGATCCAGCCAATATTTTACAAAATACAGTTTCTTTCTCCTAAAATAAAAAAATAGATGTCCACGGCCATGCCCCCCTGAACAAGCCCAATCCTGTCTGATCTCGGAAGCTAAGCAAGGTCAGGCCTGGTTAGTATTTGGATGGGAGACTACTTAGGAAGACCATGTGCTGTAGGCATAAAAAATAAAAAATAAAGGATTGTAAGTTGACAAGGTCCTTGCAATCTGTGAGGTCAACCAGGGGTCGCCTCCCCTCAAAATAAATAAATAAATAAAATAAAACAAATAAATAATAAAAAATAAAAAAAGATAATGAGTATGCTCAATGAGCAACTGAAAACTGAGAATATGGAGTATGAAACTAAACAAAATAATTTACATAAAATGATTAGCTTAGTACTTGGCACTTGAAGGAGCTCAACAAATTATAACTTATTGTTATTTATGTAATGGTACAATCAACAAAACTTACAAAATTAACTGGACACAAACTACCCATATACATAAATGTAGTGCATGTGATAATCAACCATAAATGGTAAATTTTCATAAATTCTGTGATTAATATTACCTTCACAGAACAAGATCTAGTTTTGATCTTTTCTGTTTTAGAGCGCTCTATCTCTGTAACAGGTACCATTGCTTATATTTTCCCCAAGTGCAAGTTAATCCTCTTTCCACAGTCATGATAATTCCATTCCTGAAGGTTGTAGAGGCCAGATAGTAACCACTCCCTCACCACCCCAAGCAGATGTCCCTACTTCCCCTCCTGGCCTTAGGCAAACATTCCTTGTGGCTCCTGTGGAGGAGGCCTGGGTTGGGTAGTTGAGGGCAGAGAGCTCAAGGCTGCTGACTCTGGATTGTGGGCAGTGCAGAGTGGGCCAGCAGCACTTTCCTCCACCCACCGCCCCCCAGAGAAAGGGTAGATGTAAAGGATGGGCTGGGATAGGGAGATTCAGAGCCAGGGGACTGAAATGTTCTGGAAAGAGGCTAGTCAGCCCTGGACCCTGATGGTGGGTGAAAGGGATCCAACTGGGCCAGGACTGTGCTCAGGAAGGGCAGGGAATACCAGTGAACCTTTAATTTCTTAGCAGAAATTTTGCAGATCAGGAGAGAGTGGGATGATATTTTCAAAGATGATATATTCACACCTGTTAGGATGGCTTTTATCAGAGACAATAAATAAAAAGCATTGGTTAGGAGGTAGAGAAGGCAGAACCCTTGAATACTATCAGTGAGAATATACACTGGTACAGGCATTATTGAAAATAGTATGGAGGTTCCTCAAAAAATTAAAAATAGTACTACCATATGACCCAGCAATCCCACTTCTGGGTAATTATTCGAAGGAAACAAAGTCACCATCTGGAGGCGATATCTGCACTCCCATGTTCATTCCAGCCTTATTCACAAGAGCCAAAAGGAACTCTATAGGTTCTCTCAGATCATATGCCTAGATGCCTCGTCCATCCATCTCTACTCTGTTGCTCTCATCCCATCTTGATGCTCGAGTTTCTCTAGATACTTGACACCTGGCCTGGCTTCATTTAAAAAGCAAAGCACAGATCCAGCCTGTTGTCAGAAACCCAAATCTATACATGGTTTGGAACATGCATCTGACTCTGATTTTCTACCCTGGGCTCAGCTCCACTTGGGAGTCAGAGTACAGGAAGTTTTCTCAGAAAGACTCAGTGCTATTAACCTGTCTTGCCCTTCAATTCTCCTTTCCTCCCCCAATCTGCAGGATCCATTGCTCCTCTGCAGCAGGAAAAGCCAGTTTTAACATCCTCACGCATTCTTTCTAATCTAATGTATCAATGGCAAAACTTTTGTGCATTGAGTCTTTCAGGATCTTAGCTTTTGATATTCAAAATTCAGCCTTTTGAAATCAAAACTGTTTCTTTCAAACTGACTCAAGAGTCCATTTTGAACCTCAAACCTGAGAGCTGATGCCTTATATTTTCTCTGCTATAACACTCTTCCAGAGGAAATCGATGCCTCTGGTCTTGTGTAAATGGGGTGGATGCAGGGAGCAACAGGGATTAAAAGCAGCTACTAACAGGAATGTTTTTAAATGGTTAATATAATAAAATGTTTGCCCTATTCCTCAACTGTGAGGATTGCTTACCAAAAGAATACAAATGTTTGACCCTTTGTGGCTATGCATATATTCAGCTTTGCAGGAACACAGTTTATATGTACTACCTTGGCCCACATCAGCCTCTTTTTCCTATTTGTTGGCAGTATCTAGTTATATACAATGTATGTTCATCAGGAACATTTGGTCTCCATCATTATTCAAGTGACTTGAATTTAGAGCCACTAGAACCATAGAATAGGCAGATAAGAAGTAGAGCCAGCCTATTCAGTATATTCCGATACCCGCCAAGAAAACTCTGGCACCAAGCAGGAAAAACAAAAATGGAAAAGATGTGTTTGTGTTTAAGAATTGTTAATTGGGTATCATTCTTTGAAGCAAATAAGAATCCAAAATTCTTTGATCAGTAGCAAAGCTCATTAGTTCTTTTTATGTCAACTGAAATGCCATGAATCCCTACTGTCTTTCCAAAAATGTTTTTTATGGTTGATCTTTTTTTTTTTTTCATGAAATGAACTGCAATAACCCTAAAAGAAATTTCTATTATATGGCTGCAGGCCTTGAAGCAGATGTGAGTTTGGGTAGCTCAGACAGGAGAATTTAAATCTGTATCAAGCTGCCCTGGCTTGTAATTCTTTTCCCAGATTATGTACAACTTTCACTAAAGTGAATATTACTATTGTCTATCAACCACAGTTAAATGAGATCTATATGGAAGTCATTTCAACCTGAAACTCAAAGATACGCCGGTGTCAGTGTTTCAATTATTCCAATGTTCAATAATTTGTAGAGTCCTGTTGTCTCTGGTTTAGATATGAGTCAAAGAAAGAAAGGAGTCAAAGAAACCTAAGGGACTCATAGAAACCTAAAATTAAGAGGTCATCCAGTTCATCTGAAAGGTCATATTTCAAACCACCCCAGAGGATGATAAATCATCTTATTTTAAAAATCTGTAACTATCTCAAATCACTTATTCTAATAGTCTATGTTCTTTATGTTTTTTAAAATACTTTCTGTTTATAAAATTGATATTTTTAATTTACATTGTATAAAAAATAAAGAAGAAGTCTCCTTTTTCACCCCCCTCATACAAGCACCCAATGCTAATCACTGAAATGTGAGTGGAGTTTGAGTTTTTGAGTCCATGGGTGAGTCAGATATACTTGAGGTTTATCTCTTCAATTTCAGGGACTGCCCTTCAGCACCTTACTTGTGTGAAGATTAGGAAGCCTTGGAGAGGAAATTCATTTAAAGAAGGGCTCATGATGAGCCTAATTTGGTGAGAAAGCCTTTAGCTGTTGGAGGAAAGGGGTGATTCTGTGTTCTGCCTACATGGTGTATTGGACTTGCCTATTTGATTATTATCTGAGACCTATGAGAGTATGGAGGGATGCTGTGAATAAAAATTGTAAAAGCAATTTCACCTTCTGACACAGTGGGGCCAAGAGAATACTGTTCTGAGACCCTTTTACAGATTATGACAAAGTAGACATTCTTTCCTAGGGCCCAGAGATGGCTTGGATATATCTATGATATGTCTGACAGAGCAGAGGTCCAGAACTCCCAGATGTATTTGAAACTAAGTTCTATGTAATACAAGAAAGAGACAGAGCAAGAAAAATATGGGTTTTTGCTATTGGTGTAAATGCATTAGTATCTACAGGAAGGTGAGGGTTATGAAAACATATAGTCATAATTTTTCACGATATGGGAATTTCATAGTCTGGGATGTTTTGTATCTTGCTTTTTTCAATACTCTGAAATGATCAGTTTCTTATTTAATTAAATATTCTTCAAAACATACTTTTTATTTTTACCAGTTCTTGATTAAGAAGGTTTCCTTCAATCCTAAGTGAAGTGCGGGGGAGGAGTCAACTAGACTTTGAGTTAGAATATTTAGCTACAAGTACCAGATTTATCACTATGGCCTGTATTATCTAGCCCTTCAGTTATTTAATCTATAAGAGGAAAAAATATACATACATATTTCACAGAACAAATTAGGGATTAGTGAAATACATATAAAGTACAAATATTTTAAACATATATTATTTAACTGCATTTTTATAAAACTTTATTCCTTTATTGTGGCATATGTCCTGTTTTTCAATGATATGTTCTTTTATATGTTTCTTCCACTAGACTGTGAGTTTTCTAAAGGGATTCAGGCCTCATTTGTGTTTGTATGCCTGGAGCTCACCACACTTTCTGACGTAGCGTAAACACTAGATGATTAATTCTTAAATGAATGAATAAATAAATGTGGCCTGGTGCCATTTTACACTTTACAGGTTTAAAAAATAACCACCCGTATATTATTTTATGAAATTCTCACTACACTTCTTGGCACAAGTTTGGTAGATTCCATGACCCTCTGAAACAAAATGGTGGAGGAACCACATACATTTGATGACCTCTGTTCTTTGCTGGTTGTGTCCATTGCTATTAACAGATAAAAATGAGCTCAATATTTAAACCTAGATAACATTCTCCTCCTCTGTAGCTCTACCACAGTCCACTGTCGGAATGCCGCTACACCCCCAGACCCCTTCTAAAAAGTTGCTGTCCATAGATTCTTGCCTAAGAAAGTGGTTGTAATCAAGTCCTTAAACTCGTATGGCTATGAGTGTACCACATATCTTTGCCACCCAACTAAATGTTTTACACCAGGAGAGGGACCTGATCCAAAGGCAACAAATCCCTGACTTGGCCATCAGTCCATGAAGAGGCCTTGCACTTCAGCTTTGTCCAAGTATGACAGCAGTTAATCAAAATTTATCAAATCTTACACTCCAAAACTTGGGCTGTATAATACAGAACTTGGCAGAGAGTAAAGGAAGATGAAGCAGAAAAACACAGAGAAGGCATTATACAAATGTCACTGTCCAGTGCTGGCTCCCCAACATGTCACCCAAACAACCTATTGATAAGACAGAGCTGAGTTTATTGTTTACCTGAGGAGTTTACCTACTGAGAGAGAATACCACTTCAGCAGAGTTTTAATAGCATCTCAAAGGGGAAATAGAAAAGTTGGGATATCAACTGAAATTTTGAAGTTTGGATTAAGATGGGTCCTTTCCATGAGTGAGAAGAGCTTAACTGGGATGGAGTCAGGACTATGATAATATTTAATGTATTTATCAAATTTAAGATTCGTGCACATGACTAGGTGAGGATTTTTGAGGGGAAGGGTTCAAAGAGTCTTGGGTATGAACAGGTTTGGGAGGCATTTGAGAAGAGTTGATGGATTTTTCAGGATGTTACTGGAATGAGCAATAAAGGTGTTTGTAATTTTTATTGTCCCGGGCAAGAGTCTACCGGATTGTAAAGTTTCGTTGATGAAGACACATAAATGGTTTTGGTTCTCATCAAAAAGCAGAAGAAGCAAACAAGTAAACAAAAGCATAAGGTAGAAAAACACCCTATAGAGCAGAAACAGAGAGAATCAGGATCACACTGGTAATTTATTTCCAGACAACCAACCTGGGCTATAGAAAGTACGTTTTTTCTCCCTGATCCATCCCGCTTTGCCCTCAGACAATCAGTCATCATGCCGTCCAATCAATAGCTTTTTCCCACCGACACATAGAAGAAATGGTAATAAAGGAACATCTGGAATAATCCATCTGCCTAGCAAAATTACGTCTAGGCACAGGTACATTCCAATCCTCACTCTTCCTCTCTTCTTCCCACCGCCTCCCTGAACCCCTGGATTCCAGCCCTTTTTGCAGATCTGGTACCAGCCCTGGTCTGGTCTCACTTCTCCCCAAAGATCAGGTGCCTGTGCTCTGTGCTTTCCTAGCATTCTCTACTTTTTGTGTGGTGATTGCTTATCTGTCTTTCTCTCCCGGACTGAGAGCTCTGTAAGGGTGAGGCCACATTATGACTCCTATGACTCCTTGTTAAGTTTTCTGCCCTAGCACAATGCCTGGCACATAGTACTCCATCAATAAACAATTATTGAATGAAAAAATAAAAATAATAACTGTTTCCTCATGTTGAGCAAAAAAGATGAACCAATCCCAAACAGGGTATTCCATAATAAGTTTTGAGCTCACAAGTTTATATTCTCACTTATGGTTCATTCAATGAAGCTTTGATGTTGGTGGATCCCATTTGGATATGACAGAAAAAATTACCAAATCAAGAAATCATGGATTCCGCTGGCATATTTGATACTTCCCTGCCAGCAAGCAGGTGATGTAAACTCATTATACAGCAGACCTCACAGTTTGCTTCTTATGCCTACTAACTTGTGAACTGGAATACATTCATAGGGGAAGTGCTTTTGGGGTCTAGTCACAAACAGGTGTTGGTTATGATGGATTTGAGAACTGTGTTTGTCCCTTTCCTGCAGTATCCTCTCTAATCTATTTTTCCTCTTGTTCTCTGACCTCTGGGGTATCTATCACTCCTGATATCTACCACAAGTACCCCAAATTCTATCATTCAAGAGCTAGTCCTTTCAGTTTTGATTAATTGCAACAGTTGAGTGGTAAGTGATGAGGAGAGAAGAGCCACTCAGAGTGAGCAGCCCACAGCTCCTCACACACCAAATGCCATGAGGGCTGTTATGAGCCAGCAATCTTTGTGATGAGCGAGTTCCTCCTATGTCTCCAACATAGCCTTTTTTTCCCATTAGAGCCCACATCTTTCACCAAGATGTAACATTTACTTAATTAAAAAGTCACAGCAAATTGTTCGTCACTAAAACGACAATAAATATGCCACTATCATTCTGTTCAATTGCCTATAAATTACATAAAAATAGGAAAAAGAGTATAAAAGCTTAGCTTTTATTTCTTCTAGAGACATTGAGAAAAAATTTGGGCTTACTGTATTTATCAAAGCATTGTAGTGTTGTTTGAGACAAACAATAGAAGGTTACCGTTCCTTGAGCAGCATGATGTGGTATAATCCCAGCTCTACAAATAACTGGCTCTGTGACCTTGCAAAAGCTACTTAAAATATCACTTGTTCATTCATTAAACAAATATTTTTTAGAGTTCAACCATGTGCCGGACCCTGAGCTAACAGCTGGATACAATGGCAAGTAAAATACAATCCCTCCTTTCCTTGGCCTTATGATATAGCAATGTCTTCAGCTGAAAATTAAGGTAGTAATATCTACTTCTCAAGGTTGTAAGGTGCAAACGAGATTATCATATGTGGAAAGTGCCCGATTCGGTGCCAGCTCTGTGACAAATATTCCTGTAATGTATTTCTCTTCTCTTCTTCTATTGGCAGCAATCAGTTAAATTTCACTCTGGGTATGGTTGTACACTTAATTTCAGAATTTCAGAGGTTATATACAGACAGAGAAGACAAAAATGTTATGTACACCTGTCAGATACTCATGCTACCTTCCAGTGGCTAAATTTTCTATTATAGTTTTTTTAAAAAATTTTATGTGTATGTTGAAATGGAAGTGGTTAATTGTCCTGGACATCTTAAAAAAAAAAAAGACTTTTAAAAAAATCTATCTTACTCTTCATCTATTTTAAACACATACTGAGACAAGGATTAAAGTAGTTTCACTGAGAGGTTAAAGAAAAACCTCTTTCTCTACTCACAACACTTCTGATACCAAATGTGTGAGGTTTTTTTCACATTGAACAATTCTCTAATTTTCTGCAGACACTAACTGGGTGTCCTATAGTTTAATTCACTTTAATATTAACTGTGTGGAGTTAGCACAGACTCCAGGGGTTAAGGGCTCAGTCTCACAAGACTGCCCCCCCACTTCGGATGCCAGTGGCAAGCCTGGGTCTCTCATTTTCTGTCTGACTAGCTATAAATCAGGAGTTCCCATGACCCTCTTCTCAGGTTCAATAATTTACTAGAATGGTTCACAGAACTCAGGAAAACACTTTACATACAATTACCGGTTTCTCACAAAGGATATAACTCAGAAACAGCCAGATAGAGGAGATGCACAGGGCATGGTATGGGGAAAGGCTGTGGAGCTTCCATGTCCTCCCTGGGCTTGCCACCCTCCCAGTACTTCTGTATGTTCACCAACACAGAAGCTCTCCGAACCCTGTAGTTTTGGACAGTGGACCCCAACCTTTTTGGTACCATGGATTGGTGTTCCTATGAGAATCCAATGCCTGATGATTGAGGTGGAGCTGAGGCAGTGATGCTAGCGCTGGGAAGCAGCTACAAATACAGAAGAAGCTTTGCTCACTCCATCTCCACTCACCTCCTGCTGTGCAGCCTATTTCCTAATAGACCATGGACCGGTACCAGCCCGGGGGTTGAGAACCCCTGGTTTAGGAGGTTTTATGGAAGTTTAATCACACAGACACGATTGATTATTAACTCGGTCTCCCGCCCCTCTCCCCTCCCGCCAGAGGACGAAGGAGCTAAACGCTCCAAGCTTGGTCTTTCTGGTGACCAGCTCCCAACCTGAAGCTATCCAGGAGCCCACCAAGACTCACCTCATCAGAACAAAATATGCTATTGATCTTAATTACAGTAGTAAGAGGATTTCTTCTGTTTTGTATTTCAATGTCATGTAGGTTACAAATCCTGTTCAAATACTCTAGCTTTTAGAGAATAATCCAGAATCTTTTGCAAATGTTCAGCTTAAGAATGACATTTCTAAGAACTCTTATTTCTAAAACACAGAGCTGAGGGATGGTTCACCAGTCCTGGTCTCCTCCAACTAGTTTTTAACATACCTAACCTGCAATCCTGGACCCTGGAAGGCCCCAGGCAGGTCAGTCAGTAGGATCATTCCCATCAGCAGGTGGGGTCTGGAATCAGTCTTGCCATCCTATACAGAGTGAACATATAGTGAACTTGGGTACCCACGAGTCTTCAGAACATAGCTTCCTCCACCCCAAAACTCCTCCCATGTCTGCCTAACTCCTAATCCTTTCAAGGCTTTCTAATTATCTCCCCACTTCCCAGCACCCGAACTTTAACCCATTATGAGCTCACTTGCCTGGGACCCTGAGACTTACCTTACTCTAATTTACACCACCCAGTGTGGGATAGATTTTTTTCTCCCAAAGCACAATGGATTATCCAAAAGCATGATACTGTTAACTATCTAATTTCAAATATGGGCAACTTCTGGAGACTCTGGATTTATGTCCTACTCACTGGACCAGATACCGGGGATTTCAACACTGGCCAAACCCACTTACAACTCGCTCCTTAGGACACTATCATTTAAAAAGCCCTACTGGGCTAGATTATTATGCAGGGTCCAAGAGCCTGATTTCTATCTCCTTCCTGGTCCATTCCTGTGGTCCAGCATGCCTCACAAAAAACCTGGTTTGGACTGACCAGGAATGGATCAGGGCCTGGTTTGGATTGACATGGAATGAAAAGGGGCCAGTCTTGGATTCTCACCTTCATGGCTTCCACTACATCCTAAATTAAATGTACTCTCCCACCATATGGGAAAGAGGAATTTGGCCAATTCAGAGTTTACTCCAAACTACCTGGCTTGATTTTCCTCCTCAGAATATACTCTTAGAATATAGTCTAAAATCTATTAGGCTAAGGTACATTAGTTTGGTTTTATTCTGATAATTCTACAGAAATTTCCTCTGGAAAGCTTTAAAACAGATACCCATTTCAGTTTATTTCCTCTCTTCTACTTCACTGACTGTTTCCTAAGGATAAGAATTAAAATAATGGGTCCTTTCAGAGTTTTCATCCAGGAACTCCTCCTACTGAATAAAGCCAGAAGAAATGATGTGAGGTATAAAACAAAAATGAGGTCACAACTGATCATATCTCACATACTGGTTATACTTCCTCCAACAGTTTCATATTTTTGACATTTTTTACAGCCAAGGGATATGCTCTTGTTTCTATTCAATAAGGAGATGAAACTACTGTAAACATGAGAATAGAAGATGGAATCAACCAAATATTTGTGGAGCCTATTATGTACACTGGTTCATTGATTTCACAAATATTTATGGAGTGCCTGCTCTGTGACAGTCATCATGCTAGGTAGGCCCTGACTTGGGGTGCAGCAAAAAAATAATAGAGCATAATCCTATTACTGTGAAGTTTCTTGGGCAGGACACACTTAGACCAAACAGGGACAATTCTTGTGATTGTGACAGATCATCCAGACTCCATGGCATTGCTTCGTTGTGGTGGTGGTGATATGATTATTTGTGCTTTTATGTCTTTTATGAGGGAGTGGGAAACTAGGTACAATTTTACCACCTGTTATTTTGGTAAGTTGAGAACGATATATGAAAGACATAAGAAATATATTAATTAGTATATATATTTAGGAGAATGACATCGCCAAGATCATCCTTGACTTTGCTCCCACTCAAGAGAAGAGCAACTAACAACTATTCACAGACAAGAGAAAATAAATCCATTGAGAAAATCCTAGGACATATTTAACAGCAGCCAGGGCTTAGAGAAAAAAAGAGGCTAAAACTAAAGGTCAAAACATGTATTTATGCTATGTATGCTCTCCTACTTTTCCAAAAGAAGCTTAATGGGAAGAGACCAAAATCAGAAACAATTTTACCACTCTACAGTAATCTTAGACAAATAAAATGCCACCAGGAACAAACCTGCCTCCTCTACCTTTAGCCCACTTGTCGTCTTGCCTCTTGCTGGCTCTCTCTCCCACAGACATACCATTTTCCAGTCCTCACACTCCCACAGAGCGTCAACAGAAATAAGAGCGTGTACTCAGCAACTGTAATTAGCTAGTCACCAAGACCATGCAGATTCATTCACCTCCCCCGTTTAGACTAGGTGATGTTATAACTACATGTGTGGTACCAGAGAAAAGGCAAGTAGGGATGCAGATGCCACTTCCACCTCCAGATAAAAAAGACAATTCTTAAGTGTCCCAGCCGAGGAAGCAGGGAGAGCATTCAGGACCCTGACACACAGACAGTTGTCATTTACAGGCCAAATGGGCCACATCTTGCCAAGGCTAGCACCGCACTATGGAAGTCTTCTTGGAAGCAGGGAGAGCATTCAGGACCCTGACACACACAGACAGTTGTCATTTACAGGCCAACTCGGCCACATCTTGCCAAGGCTAGCACCACACTATGGAAGTCAGCTGGGGCCCTCAGGGAAGAAGACGGGCGGTTGGTCAGGAAACCATATCCTGGAGCCAGTGCTGCTGCCTCCAGCTTCCAAGTCTCAGCTTCTCGGCCAAATGAGGCCAGTAACATTCACCTTCTTACCTCTTAGCACAAAAACGAAAATCGAATGGGATAATATGTCAGCCTTCTGCAAATTGTAAAGCGTGATGCCTGTAGGAACCATTAACATTAAATGACACTATGAATATCGAAGGTTTTAAAGTACAAAATGAGGCAACTTTTTAGGACTTTATTATACACGATAATACTGAAATTCTCTGCACTGCTGGAGAGGTTATCTAGCACTTGAAGAAATATTATCAGAGGCTGGTAGAACCAAAACCACTGGCAACGGTAAGTCTACAATGTCGGAGGAGAAGACAAAACAAGGACTGACAGAATTGTGGAAAGGACGGAGTGGTTGGCATAACCCAATCCAGATGCCCATGGAAGGAGAAGGGAAACTGCTGATGACTGAAAAGTACTAACAAGCCCTGAGTCACCAGTCAGGTGGGAGGAGCTCGCAGGTAACCAAATCAAGGGACACATCTGGACTCATTACTTCTCTTGCTCATCTGGCACACACAGCTGATTAGTAAAAATCATTGCTGGGAACAACCCAAATGTCCATCTACTGAAGAATGGGTAAGTAAAATGTGGAACATTATACAATGGAATATTATTCAGATATTTTAAAAAATGAAGTAGTGATACATGCTACATTGTGGATGAACCTGGAAAACATTATGCGAAGTGAAAGAAGCCAGACACTGAGGACCACATATTATATGATTCTCTTCATGTGAAAAGTCCAGAAAAAGCAAATCCATAGAGACAGAAAGTAAATCAGGGGTTGCTTAGTGTCGGAGGAAGAGGGGACATGTGGAGTGACTGCTAATGGGTAATCTTCTGGAGGTGCTGAAAAGTCTCTAAAATCAATTGTGATGATGGTTACACATACCTGTGAATGTACTGAAAACCATTGTGTACTTTAAATAGATAAATTGTACGGTATATGCTAAAAATCTCCATAACGCTGTTATTAAAAAAAAAAAAAAGTCGAATTCCCTTTCTGACTCATTCTCAATCAACACCGGCATTCTCTGGTCGAGACCAAGAACATCACATAGCTGAATCCACCCTTTCTCAGGGGTGTTCCTACTCAGAGATGAGAAGGAGCAGGGATGAGGCTGTGCGGGGACAGGGCTCAGAGACATTATCAGAGGCCCATGTTGGTAGTTCTTAGGTTTAGGCATCCTGAAGGCATGTTTAATATTCTCTCTTTCTTCAAGCCTCTATTAAATCAGAACAATTTAGATCTTTTGCTTCATCTGTTTTCTTTCTTGGTTACTCAGAATCAGACTGAAGAAACAAAAATGAACCATCTGCCTTTCAAAACCTATGACAGTTTAAAGAGGATTTGTCCTAGTTAGAGCCAACCTTGGTCCCCATCAGCAACCACTAGGTGACATTTGTACGCAAACCCACAGTTATAAGCTTTGTTCTGACATATGCCAGTTGACAAGTGTCCCATCAAAAATAAGTCATTCCTATTATTCTCTCTCTCAGGGCTCTTTTCTTCTTAGCACTTATCTAAGTTTTATATCTACCTCCACCATTAGCCTGAAAGTGTCACCACAATGTAGCAATCCTGACAGTGAAGCTCACTAACTTGGCTCCTGCGCCTGGCACAGAGCCTGGCATGGACCAGACTTCCTGTAAGCATTTGTTGAAGGAATATAGAGTCCTAGTGTGCCGCTTTAGAGGTATGCTATGATGAGGACCACTTTGTTTCCTTTAAGTAGTATTTCATAGTAGAAAGGGTCAGAGCTCCTCCACCTGTCTCCTTAAACCAAATTTAAAATGAACATATATTTTCCCCCAAGCATCTCTCTCTTTGGAGACCACATCTCTTCTATATGGTGTAGATGGGGTTAGCGGGTCATTGGCCTAGTCAAGTGTAATTATTATAGCCACTTCAATTGATTCAAGGTTGGGCACGTGACTCAAACTGGGCCAGTCAAAATCTCCCTGAAACGTCTCCACCAGTACTTTCAGAACAGATGCTCTAAGACAGGGCTTTTTAATATCATCCCCATTAAATTTTTGGTCAAGATAATTGTCTGATGTAGGGGTCTGTCCCATGCACTCAGTATTCCCAATAGATGCCAGTAACAAGCCCCAGTTGTAACAACCAAAAATGTTCCCAGACATTGCCGAAAATCTCTTGGGAAGGGCAAAATTAACTTCGGTTAAGAACCACTGTTATAAGATGTGCCTATGAGAACAAAATAAACTAAATTTGCCTGCATCCATGTTCCCTGGGGCTCCCTGAAAAGCAGCTTCCACAGAGAAGTTATCTGCAGAAGAAGAGGATAAAGCCAACAGAAAAAGAAAAAGCTGAAAGATGGGGAGAGACCTAATGACATCTTTTAAATCTCATTTGGATTTGATTTTTAATTTTCCTAAAACTAAAGCAGTCCCCTGATATACATATATATGCTATGTAACTATATTCTTTGAAGCCAAATGTGACCCCAGTATCTCTTTCAGAGCCACATTTATTTGCCTATTCTAACCCAAGAAGGCGAGCTGGTCAAAAGAGTCTCATGATCAACCAAAAAAAGATGCAAAAACCTTCTGCTCAGCCATGGGAGCATCCTGTACAACTTCCCATTCCTCATATCTTTTTTAGTACAGTGTGAAACACAAAGTAGCTATTATTCAAAAGTGTTTGAAGGATAATGTGTTATTTCCTAGGGTTGCCTTAACAAATGACCACAAACTGGGTGGCTTAAATCAATGGAAATTTATTCTCTCACAGTTCTAGAAGCCAGAAGTCTGAAATCAAGGTGTCAGTAGGATTGTCTTATTTATGGAGGAACTAAGGTAAAATCTGTCCTGTGCCTCTTTCCTAGCTTGTGGAGGCTGCCAGCAATCCATGGCCTTCCTTAGCTTGTAGCTGCATCACTCCAAACTCTGTCCCACACGGCCTTCTTCCTTGTGTGTCCTCTCCTCTTACAAGAACATCAGTCATTGGATTTAGGACCCACCCTAATCTAGTACGACCTCATCTTAACTAATTACATCTACAAAGATCTTAATTTCAAATAAGGTCACATTCTGAGGTCCCAGGTAGATGTGAATTTATAGGGAACACTATTCGAGCTATTACAGATAGCATAACATTACTTTATATTAGAAAGCTGTACAGCTTTCAAAGCATTTTCAAGAAAAAAAAAAAATAGAGTAGGCAGGCATGCAAGTCACCTTTTTCAAGGATACCCTGAAGATAAGTGAAGAACTCTGAGCTCTCCAGAGTGAGCCAGAGAACCACCTGATGGCATTTGCTGGGAGACTGGAGGCAAGTTGGATTGCCTGTCTGCAGACCACTATCCCTCTCTTCGTAACCCTGCCTCAACTTTTATCTACAGCTTCAGCACCAGGATCTAAATGCTCTGCATTTCCATTTGGAATTCTATCCCAAATATATAACACCACAGCCAGCCAAAGGAGTTGCTATTTCTTTTTCCAGTTTATTCTGCAACATGGATATGCATTTCTTAATGTACATATTAACGAAACTGCTGACTAGATGATTTGTCCCAGAGGATAAGGACAAGGACTTCAGCAGAGCACTAGCAGCCGGAAGCTTGGTATTTGAGAGTTATTGTACATCAAGGGCTTTTGTTCTCACCTAATCACTACCAGTGCTCCAGCGTGGAAGAAACGGAGAAAAGAAAAGGCAACTTTGCTTTGTTTCATAGCCAAATCCTGAGGTGAAAGGGCTCAATAACACTAGAGAATCCTGGAACATTCAAGAGTCCTTTAATATAAAAGAATTCTTGTTCCTTCATAGTCATAATATTATAGGGCGGGACTAAAGCCTAGATTGAAGGTAAAAGCCGCGCTCCAAGGATACATTCTGAGCAGGGTCATGCTCACCTCGTTATCATCGATAATCATTTGAAGTGCTGGGATTATCTACAGTCATTCTGCCTGCCAGTAACAAATAAGACTTGAATTTCATTTGCAAAAGTGAACTCTGTGTCCTCTCTATTTACTATCAGGATCTAGCCAACTCGAGAATTTAAAAGTGCAACAATTCTTACTAAGATGTACCGTCTTCACATAACAAAGCATTATTCATCACAGCCAGATCATATAATAGTACTTAGAGTGATGGATTTACTTAAATTGATTCTCACGTCACAGACATTAGCTATCTGTCCATGTCTGCCAAGGGGTAGAATCATAGAAGGAAACCATGTTCTTCCAGGATCTAGTCCCAAAAGTGATAGTTCAAACTTGGGAGTAGAAGAGGAAGTTAAGTCATTAAATTGTGCAGACAGATGGATCACTTGTGGGCTTGGGGGCTCCATTTTATTGTTCCATATACAGGAGACAGTTTTGTTCTTCAATTCTGAATCGAGGGCATTTCCAGTCAATGTGCACCAAGAAAAGTGAGAAGTCATAGGACACACAGAGTTGTCAGAGTAGTTCATTGGACTAAGCCCACCCACAGCCTCTCTTTTCAAGACTGTAGCTTCTGGGACTCCTGATTCAAAGTAATCCAAATCAGAAGTATCTGAAGGGCCCCCAGACAGTGAGCCAGTACTCTCCTTGCCTTCCAAATACTTGTTTTGAACAAACAAGATATCGTAGCCAAAAGAAATTATATTTTTATAAGCAGAAATTTAATCACCTGAATCAGAAAAACAAAAGAAAGCACTAATTTCTCTAACCTTCTGAAAAAATACCAAACTATATTAAAACAATCAAAATTCCATCCCTAAGATGTGAAGAGCACAGATTTGGTCTTGAGCTGTAATGTGTAATTCATGCTTTAAACATACATGTGTACTCATGTAAACCTCTAACCATTCTCCCCAGAATATTTTATTCTATGAATATGCTTTCCATAACACTGTGCTAATTCGCAGCTATTTCTTCCCTTCGAGTAAAAGAGGAATGCAAGTAGTAAACTGTTGTAAACAAAAATTTAGATCTCAAAAAATAATTCAAATGATGAAGTTGATAATTCTGTCTACATTGCTAGCTTCATTTCCCACAATTCCCCTTAACATCCAGTCAGCTGAACTAGCTGCCATTCACAGATCCAAAATCCTTGTTCTCCTTGGTGATTTCTCAGATCTTTCCAGCAAGAATGCCTCTCTTCCTCTACCTATTTACTTCCAAAGTCTTTCCACTTTGTGCAGGAGTAAAATAAATCTGTTGAATCGAATCTCAGTGTTAAAAGTTAGTCAAACCCACAGAATCTAGAAAATTTTACAGACCTCTTCATGGCACATTTGCATCATGAGAATATAGTATCAGGAGAAATAAAAGCAGTGAGCTAGTAAAGAGAGGTGAGTCCTCAGTGGCCTCCCTGGTGATCTTGTGGGTCTTTGATTAACATCAACCACTTGGTAATTGAAAGTACCAATAGATTAATGTGTTCTTGATTTCTTGGCACAAAGGTTACTACTCAGAAGCTTAAGTTTCTTATTCAATATCCAGGCTACATAGGAATATAATCTAAATATCGGCCGGAATCTTCAGCCTCTTGAGAGCTAGGTAAAGGAGTTTCATCTCATATAGTTCTCTGGCTTTCAGGACTGCAAAACTTCTCTGAGACAATTCAATCTGAGGGTCCCTGGTGTGCTTTCTCCCTGTCCCAGGAGCCTTTTCCTCAACATAGTCAACTTAGACATGAAATCAGTCCACCTCCTTGCAAACTTATATATTATTCCCCAAAACGTGTTTAATTTTTTTAAACATCTGGGCCTCTTAGGAAGGGTTCAGATTGTGTATGGTACAAGAAAGTAATCTAAAAAACTCTATTAGTTATTCCTGTTGTCCAACGTTTTTGTGCTCACCTTACTTCGAAGGGGTCATTTGTGTACCTTACCCCTCTTAGAAACCAGGCCCTTCTCCTTCCATCTTTATCTTCTTTATCACCTCTTCTCTCATGGAAATGACAAATACAGTCCTCTCTTAGTTGATGTGGCCCTGCCCTCTCTCCTCAAGTTCTATCACCAGCTGATCAACGCCTACGCCTTTGATGTTTCACCTTCTACCCCAAATGCTTATTTTTTCAAACCTAATTCTCTCCCTAGAAGAAATAATCTTGCCAGACATATCAAGAAAGTATGAGATTTTTCCAAGAGAAAAAAAAATTATACATCTGACTGCCTAACTTTACCTAAATCACATAAGCCCATAATATGTCGCAGAATAAAAGCAGATGAGAGCTGTCAACTAGAAATCAATATGTTGAAGAGTAATAAAAACGTTATTTTAATGGAATAAAAATCCACTACATTGCAGGGTGGATTTAAAATAGTCACTGTCTACAGAACTCTCCCCTGTAAAATGTCAGCTACCTAATACCGCTCACCACAATTCCACCTGAGTAGCCTCTATTATAAATCTTCCTATCAAACAGGTCAATTAATAAAGTACTGACTGACGGACGGACCATAAACCACAGCAAGACCCAAACCAGGGGCATGTGAAGATACTAATACCAGGAAGAAACAGATCTCTTTAGCCCTGAAATAAGTGTTGGAGTTTTAATGCAAGGCCAAAATCAGGTCTCAGGGATCAAAGAGCCCAAACATTACAAAAGGCAGATAAAAGAATTCTACTTTGGGAATGGAGCCAAAGTATAGGAATCTGGAAAGCAGGTAAAGAAGTAAGAAACAGGTGATCAAATTTTGTTATGGAGGTCAGGGTTTATCTGGCCTTAAGATGTTTTTAACAGACCACAGTACTCAATAAGTCTGGGCCTGTGACTTATTGAAGATCTCTCCTGGCATCATATAGATCTCTGCAACACAATCGGTAGTATCAGCTCACAGACTAGACACAGCGCTAATAAGGACAAAAAGAGAAGGAAATTTATTCTACACTTCAGTGATGCCAGTCAGTGGCATATTTCTTTCCCAAGTCACAAACACATTTATACAGGCTGAGACTGAAAGGCAAATACCTTAAAAATAAACCTCTGGAATGAAAGAAAGTGGATTTTAAATTGCAGAGGTAATATTTCCATTTCATACCATCTGTTAGAACTCAAGTTTCCAGCAAATGGATTATATCAGAAATGAAAAAAAAAGAGAGATAAAAATTGTTATAGAAAACAAAGATATTTTAAAACAATGATAAATAGGTCATTTTAAAAGTACTGAATCAATCTATTTTTTAATTTAAAATTTACTTATAGATTATTGATTATGTATCAGTGTTCTTAGATGGACCAAAATGATGATAAATTAAGCCTTTTCCTAAAATAAAACTAGAAATGCAAGTGAACATTTTATCTATTTTACAAATCTCCTAGCACTAGTACTAAAGTGTGGGCATTTGCCTGAAGAATGTCTTACTCTGCAGATTCCCTTTCAAATCTGAGATGATGTATAAAGGCAGCTGGCCAATGATTAGGAGACCTGGACATCTCTGTGATCTCCACTGGAGGCACAGGTAAACCCACTGTTTAGCTCTGATCAATAACCAAAGTCTCAAAGTCCTTAGTTTTAATCACAACCAATACTAATTGCTGATTTGTATAGAAAATAGTCAAGACTTCCTAAATTAGGGCTGGCACAAGTACTTCAGAATCAAAAGGAATCAAAATATTCAGCCAACCATATGGTATGGTTAAGAACAAGAAAAAACAAAACAAAACAAATAGGGTGAGATATCTACCATCAGCCTCTCCTGCCACCAACACAGCAGTATTGCTCAGAGGAAAAAAATGTTTCAGTAATATCTTGACTCTAATATTTATGCATGGCTGGCCAGAAACAAAATGGTCGAGGAAGATCATCAAATGATTTGTCCTCATTCACCTCTACTGACACTAATATAGAGGCTCTCACTCACCTTAATGACAGGCCTAGCTCCACCCACATAGTGAATAGGCCCCGAAGTCCAGGAAAATGAGTAAGGTAGCATTCAAGCTTAGGGCACATCCTATGCTCTCTCTATTAGGCATCACAGGGGCCTCAAAAGGGAAACTAAATGAAGAGGCACCAATTCTGTAGGCCCTCAATTCAGAGGATAGAACATGGTGGCATCTATCTAGGTTTTATCACCATGCCTTTACCTTTTGCTGCCCTTCCCCCCTTTTTTAAATCAGTGGTAGGATGGAAATTTATAGAAATAAGAAGCTTGGGCATTTGGGATTTGTGCAGGTAAGCGTCAACTTTGAAGGCTTCTAGACTATTGCCACACACTCTCACAGGCAAGGGCTAGCCCTCTTCCCCACCCCGCCTAACCCAGGAGGAGAATGAAGGTGACTGGCCCACTGCCCTGTAGACTATCACTGTATTCTGTTTGTAACACAGACTTGCTACAATGGGAGGTCTGCCAATACCCACTCCCCCTCTGAACACGTGTACCTTTTTTGCAAAACACTGACCTAGGCAAACGAAGAACAGTGACATACTCCTTGAGTGCATTCTGTTTTCATACATAACTTAAAATCCAAATTGTGGATAATTTTAGTATTAGCCAGGAAAATATGACTCTTTTTAAATATAACACATTGGAAAGAGCATAGGAAACCAGGCATTTCAATTTATATACTAAACCTTCAAATCCTTCATCGCGTGATCTTGGGCAAGTCCCTAAATTTTTAGGTATTTCTTTATTCAGAATTAAGGAGACTGGAAAAAATTTAAAAAAAAATATTCGGGGGACTGGAATGGGTTACTATACTAATACTCAAGACTGTCTATGCATTAGAAGTACCTGTGGAGCTTATAGAAACACAGATGCCACTAGCCAGTTCAAATACTTAACCCAGCATCTCTACAGCAGGACCCTCAAACAAGCATCAGGCTTCCTTTTCATTTTGCAATCCTTGAATGCAATAATAATTGTAAAGTCACTTATTCATTCATGTATACTTAACCATGGCTTACTATGTACCAGGGTTTTATAGGCTGAATTGTGTCCCCACAAGTCATATGTTGAAGTCCTATCCCCTAATACCTCAGAATGTGACTGTATTTGGAGATCAGGTCTTTAAAGGGGTAATTAAGTTAAAATGAAGTCATTAGGGTGGGCCCTAATCCAATATGACTGGTGTCCTTATAAGAAGAGGAGATTAGGCATGCACAGAAGGACAACCAAGTGAGGACACGGAGAAGATGGTCATCTGCAAACTAAAAAGAGAGGCCCCAGAAAAAAACAATTCTGCTGACACCTTGATCTTGGACTTCTAGTTTCTGGAATTGTGAGGAAATAAATTTCTGTCGTTAAGCCATCCAGTCTGTGGTGCTTTGCTATGGCAGCCCTACTTAGCAAGGGCAAATGAAGATTCTGGGGGTGGCACAGGGCAAAACACAGAAATGGTCCTCAGTCCCATGGCGTGTACAGTCTAATGGTGGGTCAGACAAGAAATATTTACATGTTATGGTAAGTCCTATGATGCTCATATATTGATTGCTGTAACAGAGAAGGCCGAGACAGATGGGAATTGACCCACTTTAGATGAAGTCGACAGAGAAGGACTCTCTCAAGCAGTCACATGTAAACTGTCAATCTGAGACCTGAAGGATGAGCATGAGACAGCTATGTGATAGCTAAGAAAAGAGACTTCTACTCTGAGAAAGCAGCAGACGCAAAGACCCAGGAGTGAGAAAAAAATATACTTATTTGGGGAAATGAAACGTCTAGTGGCCAAAATGGAGTTTGTGATGAAGGAAGTGACATGAGATGAGGTTGGACAAGTGGACAGAGAAGCAGTGCATTGAAATCGGATGGTAGAGAGTTTGAATTTTATTTCCAGTATCAAAAAAAGCAAACAAGTTAATTTTTTAAAAAAAAGAGCAAAGTGGTTCTGAGCTCTGCCGCAGATAAACTATGCCTACGGCATAATCTTTTTATTGGAATCACAAGGTTATGACCCAAGCATCACCCACTGGTTACAGCGTGCTAAAGTGCCCCTTTTGTTTTTTGAGCAGGTTTAGATTTTACACAGTGAACTGAGATGAACAGAAATGTTACTTTTTAAATTTGCTGTAGGCAAACTCAACTTACGAGATCCTATTTTCAGTGATGGTAGAAGAAAAATTTATTCTTATTTCTTTAAGAAACACACTTGAATGCTTTTAAGCAGGGAATTAACATTTATGCATAATGGAAAGTAAAACAAGCCTTTTCTATCTCAGTTTTGGCTGCAGCATGAAGACAATAGACACTATATTCTGAAGTTAGAACTACCTTGATATTTCAGAGTATGTATCTAAAAACTGGTTAGATGACACCCAAGCTCTTTCACATATTTTGTGCATAAAAAGATCAGGATCTGAAATTTTAAAAAGAGGTTTGGTTTGTTTGTTTGTTTGTTTTTTAAGAATTGTAGAGAGAGCTATGGGAATGCCCTAGGTCCTACCATACATTGCCCAGAATATCTCATTAGTCCATTATATTAAAGACATTTTATCAATTTGACTAGATGTGCAAGCAACAAGTATATTGAGGCCTTCGTAAAGTACCAATTTCCAAAAGATGGGAGATAATCTGAGAAGATGCAGGGTTCTGCCCCATCTGTGAAGATTTTAGAGACCCAGTGGTCTGGGGCATGCTAGGACATCCCCTCCAAGGTGAAGGACAAATTACTACAAATTGCACCTCCCATGACTAAGAAGGAAGCATCATGCCTGGTAAGCTTAGGCTCATAACTGTGAAGGTTTGTCTGGGACTGGGGGGCTTCTTGGGGGGCAGGACTTCCAGTGCTGAAACTGAACAGTCCCCAGGCAAACCTGGGTGGTTAGTCAGCCTCGTAGGCCTCTTACTTTTTTTAAAAGTGACTTTGAGTCAGGTTTCTTGTAACAAAAAACATTCTAACTTATACTATCCCAAAGTCTTAAAGACGTCCCGGCACCAGGTAAGAACCCTGTCAGTGTCTGCTGATTGAATTGAGCTCTGAGTTGAATGAACTGTTACTGAGCAAACAAGAAAGGCATCTCAATCTATTGTACCCTCAGTGTCTAGCACAATCCCTAGACCACAGAGGTGTTTGGCAAATATCTACATAAAGCCAGAATGGCTTCGGGATCTTAGCAAGCAAAAGAGAAATGTTAGGAGTCTGGGTGGCAGGCTGAAAAGGAGAAAAATTAGCTCAGCAAAAACTCAAGTTCTGGAAGAATCTTTCTGCTCAAATGGACAAGGAAGGAGCTGCCCCAGGCAGGC
>NW_006436298.1:10366506-10375520 GCF_000325575.1 Pteropus alecto | reverse complement strand
GAGAACCTGAAGAGGTCTCTAGCCTCCTCTGGTGGCTCAGAGAGGAAGGCAGTGTTACTTAGGAGTCTGTGCTAGGGTGGAGATGGGGAAGGGGAGTGGAAGAATAACCACCGGAGACAGAATTTGATGTCTGGAAACTTTCTTAGAAAGGAGACTCCAAACTATCCTACCTGTACCCACTCCATTAGCTCCTGGGAGTGGTGGCAGCTGAGAGCTCTCAGCTGAGTCCATCTCCAGGACTTGCTATATAGGGCTGGCTCACCCAAGGTCAAGCTCCCTTCCTGGGAGTAGCCCAAATCCAAACACTTGTTCATGCAAGGATAAAGGCCCAAGACCCTCTCTGCAAGTGGGGACAACTCTGAAGGGCCATTCTGGCTTCAGAAGTACCTGTGGGACTGACAGGCTTCCGTGTGTCTGTACTGCAGTCCGACAGCTTAACTTCTCCCTTAACCCAGCCCACTTTCCTTCGTTCCCCCAACGGTGTTGATCTCAAGAGCATTTCCCATGGTCTTTGTGCACACGAATATCCTTCTCAGAGCCTGCTTCTCAGTGTCAAATACTGTGAAGGGTCTGAGATTTTTATCATACTTGCAAGCTACCAAGTTAAGCTGCCTAGGTTCATAAAGGCTGGCACAAGACACAAGGCTTCTGGGCCAAGGATAGAGAATGTTATTACTTATGGTAGAGTAGCCAGCATGAACTTCATGTTCAAACTGATTTTTCTTGCTCCCCAGATCCCACAGGGTGATACAGGACACAGGGTGGGCTTGTACCACAGCTGAGGAAATTTGAGCTTAGGAAACCCCAATCTTTTGGGCTACTAGCAAATCTGCCTATCCTTTGCCCTAAAGGGAGCCATCATATTTATTATACTGGTCAGGTAACAAATCTGCCTCTGTCTTGGAGTCAGATACTATCTCTGTATTCTAAGCCTGTTTGCCATATGAACATCCTTGAATAGGTAGTTCAGAATAAAAATCGATAGGAGACATGCAGAAATGTGAGAAAACCATGGAGAGTTGTCTCTCAACACTTTGGGAACCCAGTCTGTGCTATGCACACATGTGTACATGCTTATGAAGCTATTATTATTTCAGCTTTCATGTAGATGTGTCTCTTTATTTTCACAGAGTAGTGTTTTATCATTTTCAATTATATATTTGAGGGTTACCGTAATCTTTTTTCTTTTTAATTTTTACCTTTAAATATGTACATAATTTTAAAAAGAAACTAGGACTACAGAAACTCATAATGAAAAACAGTAATTCCCTACCTAATCCCCCTCACTACTATTTCTTATTCCCCAAAAGCAATAGCTTTTGATTATTGTAGCCAATTCCTCCAGTATCTACCTTCATATTTGTAATTTAAAAAAAAAAAATACTGATCATGTTATTTTTGTCTGTTTCTCTTAGATGAAATCTGTTGACGTCCTATAGAAGTTGAGAATTTAAATCTTACATTGACTATCATATAGACATATTTATCTTCCCCCATCCTCTCAGTATGTGTTTTAAAACATTTTTTAGTTAAATCCGTATTCGATTTTTCATTGACAAGACCAAGTCCCTTCCATATTCTATACCTCTCAGGAGGGACCAGTGTGTGGTACCTGCTGTGAGTTTGCTGGAGGTGGTAGGAGCGCAGTCCCAAAGATTCTTGGAGCAGGTTTGGGAGCTCCAGCTTAGCAGGAGATGTATGGGAAATGGGATAAATTTCGAAGAGTTAAAACCTTAGAAACAGGAAGCAGGAATTTAGGATAAGATAACCCACACATCTAAATCCTTTTTTCTTTTAAAAAGAATTTACTAAGCAAATAAATAATATAACTATAGAAATGCTGCCCCCCCCCTTTAGAAGGCATTTAGCAATAATTTTCATCAAGCAATAATCTGCTCAATTTAAATCTTTTTCTCTTGTTAAGATTCACTAACTTATAGATCTGTATTCCCTCCCTCCGCATACGGCGTTACCAAAAGAAAATAATTTTTCTTTAAATATGTTGTATTACTCAGGCTGCTTGTTAGTGCAGGCTGACTTTCTCTGCTTTTCTATTCCCTGACAAATAATAACCAAGCCAGAAACGGAAATCGAATTGCAAAGGGGAAAGTATTTTTTTGGAAAGGTAGGCTCAGAAAGTGACATGGACACATGGAATGGAAAAGGACTCAGAAAGTGACTAATGTAGGTAGGAGGAGAAGGCCCAGGCTGCAAGAAAAGGGGCATTCAAAAAAAGGATGGGATAAACAGAGAGACCACGCAATGGCAGGGAGCGGGTGCAACGGGGCGCTTCCCTTGCGAAGGGAAGACTTCAGAGCCGTTCTCAGACAGGAAACCCAAATGCCCCCAGCTCCGTTTGCCACCATTAGGACATGTCTGTGGACTGCAAGCGTTCCGGGGATTCAGATGTGACAAACCCTGATTTATGAACTTCAAGTCTTATGAAAGTGTCTCTTAATCATGAATTATCTTTTCAAAAAAGAGGTTTTGGACTTTTATCTGAATTTTTAAAAAGTTTTAGATTTTCATAAAAATAAAAATACTGAGTTTAAAAAATCTTGTATAACTCGAGGACCCAAACTCCAGGTTGAGAGATGTTGCTGCAGAAGGCCAGGGAGAGGGTCCACAGAAGCATAGCCTAAGGAAGACTGAGGTGTGATGGGTGGAGGACGCAGTACCTGCTGACATTTAAATGAAAATAGATTACTGGTGTTTCCTGCATGACTGTTGCTTTAAAAAAAAGGAAAGTAAGGGTGCAAAAAGGGTGGTGACAGGAGCTATGGCAGGGAAAGGTAGAAGACACACAGAAAAGGAGTATTACTTTTCCTTGCTGATTTTGCAAAGTCATCAAAGAAGTTGTCATGAATTCCTAAAATCAGGCCAGAAAGGACTCTACAAGGTCATTTAACCCGGCCCTTTGCTTCAGATAATGTGGTAGCCAAATTCTCAGGGGCGAGGGCGGGCAGGAGGAAGAAAAGAAAAGAGCCAAGTCACATTTAAGGTTCAATTTTTCTTAGACCAGCAATGAAAAAAATCAGTTGTCAACAATTGTCAGTTGTCCAAATGGGAAATTCAGCTTTACCACTGAGCAAACATTACTTACTATAAATACAACTTGTCTAAAAGCATTCTATTGAGAATGCCTTGCAATTAACAAGAGAAATTCTGCAGCTCAAGGTGGTGAGTCAGAAGTTTTATGCTGTACTATCTAATTGCAACCAGAAGCAAGACTGGGAGTTGCAGTGCTGCTTGTCCACCAACTGCTGCCACCGCCACGTTCACATGTGCTTTGGTCACAGAGCAGAAAACACTCACTGCATGCAGGTGTCCACGGGGCACTGTGTCCAAGACATGTGCTATGGCACTAGGGCAAACTGTGCCTGAGCCTGGCAGGGCGTTGCTTGAGCTCTGACTCTGCAACTTACTAGCTTTGTGACTCCAGAGGAAGTAGGAAGAGGAAGAAGAAGATAAAAAGTAGGAAATAATAGAACTTGCCTCATAGGACTATTGTAAGGGTAAAATGAATTAATATATGCAAATACTTAGAAGAGGATCTGGCAAATCCTCCCAAAAAATGTCAACTGCCATTAGCATTATTAGCAGCAGCAGTGGCACTAATATCTATATTAGGTATTAGGATTTCTATATTATTAGTGAGCTTAGAGGGCATAACTTAACTGGAAAAGAAGGGATAGTGTATGACGGTCTTAGGCTGTATTTATGTAGTAAGGAGATATATAATGCATGTTTATTTGAAATGGTTTAACAGGGAAGCAAGAATCTCTTGGCAGTACCACCTACCATTATTATTATTACTACTTTGTCCTCATAACTACTGTGATGACTGCTATTGAGATGTCAGAATATTATAAGTCATGACTACTTGCATTTGAAGTACATTCAGTTGTGTGTGCTCATGCACACACATGCACATGTTTATTTTCCTAAAATAGCTAACAAGTATCAGCATTCATTCAAATAACTCATGAACTATTTTTTATTTATTTGTTATTTGTTATTTTTATTTTTTATGTTTTAGGCAAGGCAACCCTTAGTTGATCTCACAGATTGCAAGGACCTTGTCAGTTTACAATCCCTTATTTTTTTATTTTTTATGCCTACAGCACCTAGTCTTCCTAGATGGTCTCCCATCCAAGTACTAACCAGGCCCAACCCTGCTTAGCTTCTGAGCAAATATTACATGAATTTAGACTTTAGATTGGTGACTAAATCCTTCTGATGTTCAGAAATATCTCATGCTCACTCTAGGGAGTAGGTGGCACGTTGGGGAAATGACAGTCTGCTGGCAACAGAGTTTGAAATTAATTCTGCCCTCCCCCATCCACTTCCTTAAGCTCAGAGCTTCACAGAAAGCAACTGGCACTAATGTGGCCAACTTTCTCCACTTTGCTTATGTAATGAAGGCAGCTCTTCTGCTACCTAGAATGTTTACCTTCTATGCTTCCCTCAGTTGGTTTCTCCATATCCATAATCAAGGTAAAATAGGAGAAGAGAGGAAGGAGAAGGTGAGAATGAGGGGGAAAAAACATTAATTTATAGAACATATTTACTGAGAACCTACTGTGGACTTAGCATACAGCAGGATGATAAACCTACCCTGAAACAAGGATGTCTGAGGGTGAAAAAGAGCCAGCTAGGTCAGAGTCTGTTAGAGATATCTGAGAGTCAAGTACTGTAAAGACTTAGCACAGAAACTTAATCCGGAAGGACAAAAGCAGGTTGAAGTTTGGGTGGCAGGATTAAGTATTCAGGCTTCATACCCAACACATACTATTGTCTGATTACGACAAAGGTTCTACTGAAGTGCATGGTGGGGGGGGCGGGGAGCAGGGGAGTGACCTTCCTCATAAATAGTCCTGGGTCATTTGGATACCTTTATAAAAATTAATCTTGACCTCTACCACCCACCATAAGCAAAGTCAGTTCCAGGTAGATTGTCAACTTAAATGTGGAAAGAATAAAGCTTCTGGAAGTTAACTTAGAAGTGTGTCTTGATTACTTCGAGGTAAACAAAGATTTCTTAAATGAGTCACACAAAACTCTAACCCTAAAGGAAAAGATGATAAATTAGACTACACTAAAGTAAAGGCTTCTGCTCATCCAAAGACACCATCGGGACAGGGAGAAGATTAACCATAAAATAGGAAAAAATATTTGTAATACATAAATCCAACAGAGGACTCAAATCTAAAATGCATTTTTAAAATCCTAAAAATCAATAAGGAGACCAACAATCCTATTAAAAATACCCAAAAAAATTGAAAAGCCACTTCACAAAAAAGGATTTCCAAATAGCCAATAAATAAATGACAAGGTATTCAACATTATTAGTCACAAGGGAAATGCAAATGAACACCACAGTGAGATACTATACCACACACCCACGAGCATGGCTAGATTTATAAAACTCGACATGCTCTGCTGGTGGGAACGTAAGTTGGTACCAGCACTTAGGAAGACTGTTTGGTAGCATCTACTCAAGTCAAACACAGGCATACTCTCTGACCTGGCAATTCACGTCCTAGGTGTACACTCAACACAATTGCATGCTTGTGTTCACTAGAAGATGTGCACAATGATGTTCACAGTAGACCCAAACTGAAAACAACCCAAATGTCCAACAGCAGAATGAATACAACATAAATTGTGGTCTACTTATGCAACAGAATACCACACAGTAATGGGAATGAATGTGTGTTACACACACAGAAGAATCTCATAAGCATCATGTTGTGGGAAGGAAGTCAGCCAAAATAGAACACAAATTGTATGATTGCATTCATATGAAGTTCAAAAGCAGACACCTAATCTGTGCTGTTAGAACTTACGATAGTGGTTACCCTCAGAGAGTAGTAATTGAAAGAGAGCACGAGGGGGTTCCCAGGGTTCTGGAATTTTCTGTACTTAATGGATATTTTTCACTTTGTAAAATCATCAAGCTGTACATTTTTCCTTAAGTGTGTTATATCTCAACATAAAATTTAATTAAATTTATAAGAAATAATAATATAATTCAGCATTAGCAGGGGCAGGATTTGGAGAAAGAACATCTCAAAAGGAATCCTGAAGAGTCCAGAAAGAGTTCTGCAAACAGTTGTGAAGGGGGTGGTGACAGTGGTGGTGTGTGCAGGGGTTAGGAGTTGTCTATCATCTGAATGATGCAAGATTGCACCAGGCTGGCTAAGAGGCCAGGTAAATAAGACAGGGTAAAAAATCCATTAAATTTCAAACACTGATGATAATCTCATCTTGTGCTTGTGTGTGCGCTTGTTCATGTTGTGTACTCCTTGTTACTGATTTTTCTGTTCTCCATACAAACTGATATAAATTATTAATGATGCTAAGTGTGTTAATTTTCCCAGAAATATTCCAACTTCATTCTGTTTGGCTTTCACCAATGACTAAAGTTCTAGTTATAGAACTCAGACAGCAGAGAACCAGGTTGGGAAGCATTTTGAGGACAATGCACTACTCTGAACACTGGAAATCACACCACATAACCCACCGCCTTGAATGATACATTTTGATGATTCCAAAGGATCATTATGGAGCCTTAGAGCTGAACCAAATCTTTAAGATGACCAGAGTTGTCTTTAAACACGTAAATGACTTTTGTATAAAACGGGCAGGGGATTCTGCATGGTCCACCAGGATACACTGGGAGACAGATTTCACCTCAGAGGAAGAAAGAACCACAGACTCTCCCAGGACTAACTGAGTTCGAGGAATGATTTCACACACAGTCTGGACAAACACCCAGTGAGGATGCTGCAGTGGAAATTCAAGAATTGCTTGTGTAGGGTTGGGTATATCACCCTAGAGCAGTGGCTCCCAATCAGTTTGCCCTCAGAAGTTTTAGCAATGTCTGAAGATATTTTTGGTGGGGTGGTGGAGGCTCCTGGCAGCTAGTGATTAGAGGCCAGGGATACTGCTAAGCAAACTATAAATGTATAGGACAGCCCCCCAACACACACACACATACACACACACACACACACACACACTAAAGAATTGTCTGGCCTAAAATGTCAATGGTGCTGGAGTTGAGACAGGAAGGAGGAAATTTACTTGGTAATCTCTAGAATTTGCTTTGCCACAAAGAGCTACATTTGAAACAATAAGCACTAAATTTCTTGTCTGTGTCACAGCTCTAGGATAAACCAGTTATATAAAATTTTGTTGAGTCATGAATGTATTAAACTCAAAATAGCCTTTATTCTATTGTTAACTTGCTTTTGTTGCCTTGAATTTCAAGTATTATCTAGTTAGTATTTTAATTGTAACAAAAGTTTTTATTATTATTACTACTAGTTGTGCTGTGGAGATTTAATATTGTCTGCACACTAGAATGAAGTATGTTGGCTGAGTTCTATACAATATGTTTTAAGTTCATCATTTAGATAAGTTTGCAACACAGTAAATGAGCAACATCAACCCAGTTTTACAATATGAAATAAAGATAACCAAACCATCAACCTTATTTATGAACAATACTTTAGCAATCAGGAAAGGCAGGTCTTCCTTTAATGGGCATATTAAACCATTATTCTATGACATAAGGATGCTGCTTCTGTAGGATATTATTTCACCATGTAAAAACAAAGTGTATTATTTTTATTAGAGTTAAAATAATGTCCAATTATGCACAGTTTGATATCAATGACATAAAAGCAATTATGGTGCAATCAAGTAAAATGGCATTGTTGGCAGGTTCCACTTATCATTCCTAAATTACCACATTGGCAAAAGTCAAGCATTTATTAGTGCTGTTGCAAAGTCAATCATATAGTCCATTTACAAGGTCCCCTTTGGTGTTTCTCAAAAGTTGTGCTCACACCTGGGGAGCGTGATTAACTCATGGTGTTATTTTTCAGTTTGCCCTCCCCAGAAAACACCTCAAGATTGGGGTGTATCGTTTCAGAGTTTAATAGGGCCCAAACTCACTTTTATTGAGTCTCAGTCTTTGTTAATTTCCTTCTTAATCAGAATTTTCAATTTCTTGCATATTCTTCAATTATCAGGCTGACTGGAAAATGAAACCATTGTAAAAATTCAATTGAGTAGAATGTTCAGACAATGGTCTGCTCCACATAATTCTATTTCTCAGTTCACATGGTAAACGAGAAATATGCCTGAAATAATTCAGTTTGTTGAAACACATTCTAAAACATTTTAGATACTTCAAAGATTTAGTAAGTATACTAATAAAAATAATAGCAAACACTGTATAGTACTTACCATGGGCCAGTCACTGTGCTTATATCTGAATCAATTTTACCAAAAGAGGCCCTTTCACCCTTTATTTTCTCTCTTTACTTGATAAATCATAACCATGAGTTATTAAACAGAACATGTTTCTTATATTGTTTCTGACATCTTTTATAAACTAAACTATAAATAGGATATATAGAATATTACATTAAAATTATAAAAAATAATGAAAAAGTTCAAATTTCATTGTTAACTAGGGCTAATTATAGACTGCTTTCTTTACATAACAGGCAGAAAGTTGAATATGCCCAAATTTCTATTTCTCATTTATTGGAAATTAGAAGCTTGATATATTTTAACCCATTTCCCGTTTGCCCTGAGAATACTCACCAGCAGCACTTAACGAATGGCTGCAGTGTTTAACCTGAAATAACTCACGGATTACAGTCCTAACCTTATCTCCAAAGTTTGCCAGGAAATATCTCACTTTTATTATTTTTGCATCCCTCTAGTACATCAATAGTCTTTCTTTGGAAACAAATGACATCATTCTATTTATAGCATTCTGTTTTCAGTAGTTCTATTTCCATTTATAAAATGTAGTAATTCTCAATTGCTGAAAATGTCAAATCTTAGAAAACGCAGCATTTCTACACATGATGGTAAATTAACACTGGCAGCAAGCTGCACTTTTTTTCTAAAAGGGAAAAGAGCTAAAGACACTTTAGTAAGCAAATTGAATCAGTGGAATAAATCAACAGGAAAACATAGTTTAGGGTTAT
>NW_006436298.1:10310586-10366492 GCF_000325575.1 Pteropus alecto | reverse complement strand
AAAGAGAAAGAGTGACATTTAATCTGCTCAGATTGGTATTTGGGCACAAAATCTTGTTTGGTAAATGAGCTATAATCACACCATCAGAATGTTAGTCTTTAAAAATACCTCAGGCATTAATGTCACAAAGTGAATCAGAATGAAGTAGTTGAGCAAAACCTCAAAATCTGATGCCAAGACGCTGCCTAAAAACCCTTCTGAATTACAGAAGCTGAAGGTGAAAAAGACAAGTGAGAAAGCCCCAAGTAAGGAAAAATGACCCCCGAAAACCTCTCAAATATTCTATATAAATAATAAGATTATTTACAAATAATATGTTCACCTCTACATTTCCAATATTAAAAGCAAAGGTAATATATTCAAAATTCATAACTTTCTAATTTCACTACGATGTCCTGTTACCTATGCCCTTGAGATTATATATATGGTGTATATCTATGGTAGAAATGTCATTTAATGTTGTGCTGCTCCATATTTCTATCAAACCTTGAGTTTAGTAACATCACACTAGCAGCTTGAAATCAGCTGTGGTGGGAGTATCTACACCACAGAAACTGGCAAACACTATAAGAATTTTTTCTTTGTTCAGAGACCTGGTTGTTAAAACATTTACCAGTGCACCCTGGTAACACTCTTCTCGGCCCTAAAATTTTGAGAAAGGTCTCAGTCCTCCCTGACCATGGACTGAAATATTAAATGTTTTTGAATCCCTACCAGCTGACAGATGATATCTGAGTTCACACTAAGTGATTGATATGCCCCTTCTTCCATGATTCCTGGAGCTAAGCAGTACTGTGCCATCATTGTAAAGAGTAGAAATTTTGACCCAGCAATTTCACTTCTGGGTATTTATCTGAAGAAAATGAACTCACTACCTTGAAAGATATCTGTACCCATCTTCATTGCAGCATTATTTATAATAGTCATGACAGGGGAACAAGTGTCCACCAACAGGTGAACGGATAAAGAAAATGTGGAACACATACAATAGAATGTTATTTAGCCATAAAAAGGAACTCCTGCTATTTGCAACAACATAGATGGACCTTGAAGGCATTATGTTAAGTGAAATAAATCTGACAGATAAAGGCAAATACTGTATGATCTCACTTATATATGTGGAAACTAAAAAATAAAGTAAACTCATAGATGCAGAAAACATATTGGTGGGTGCCAGAAACAGGGGCAGAGGGGGAACACGGAAATGGGGAGCGCAAAAGGGCAAAGACAGTCAAAAGGTACAAACATAAAATAAATAAGTCCTGGGGACGTAATGTATAGGATAGCTACTATAGTTAATAATACTGTATTGTATATTTGAAAGTTGCTAGGAAAGAATATCTTAAAAGTTCTCAGTACAAGAAAAAAATTTGCAACTATGTTTGATGATGTTAACTGAACTTACTGCCGTCATTTTACAATATACATATGCATCAAATCATTATATTATACACCTGAAACTAATACGTTATATGTCATTTATATCTCAATTTGAAAAAAAGAGTGGAAATTTTGTTCTGATCTCAAGAACCAGTTTTGCTCCCCACCCCACCCATTGTCGTCTTCTCTTTCTGTATCTACTCAGAGAGGGTGATATCATTGTGCAACACAACAAGAAGCAGACGGATAGTTAGTCCTCCAAGAAAGAGCAAAGGATAAGGACAGGATGCCTCAACTGCAGTTCCATCTTCATCAGCAGCAGTTGCTGGGGCTGAGTTTTACCTGAAAATACCCAAAGGCAACAACTTGTCACAGCAAGACCTCTTTCTTCATGAAGTCCAGCCGGTTTAACCTCCATTAAAAAGTGACCTGGTTTCCTTTTTTTTGGAATGCTTATTTTCCCTGTATATTTTACTACTTGCCAAATAACATCCATGGCCTTATTAGGCTAAAGGACATTCAGCTCTTTCCTGATCTGTGTTTTACGTTTGTTTTGTCATCACAAAATGTCCCATGCTAAATAACTCTGTTTATCCTAAAGCTGTTGCCATCCATCTAAGGCCTAGATAACTGCTAGGCCCTATCGTGCTCACATAGCTTCTCTCTAAACTCAAGCTGCTTCTCCGATAAAAATCATATTTTATTTTATTAATATATTTCAGTTCTTCCCACAGCAAGATAGGTCTACAGACAAATGTTAAATTAAAATTAGGTGTTAAGAGTATTGGGGGAATGGTTGGGGTAGGGGCGGGGGGCAGAAGAATGTAAAGTGCACTAAATTCTTTGTCAAGCAGAGGAAGAAGTCTGAAATTAATAATTTATCTTGACTCTAGTTTTAGATGTGTTAGTTAGGTTCTTTCAGCCAGCATGAACAGGGGGAAATAATTATGTTGCTTCATTAATGAGAACTTATTTATGATGAAGCAGAGCCAAAATGTACACAAGTTCTATGAGAGATGCAAGTAAGTAAAGATGATTCAGACCCTGCTCTGAAGAGAATTTCCAAACTTCTCCAGGTGTATTCTAAAGAGTTGTTGCTTTTTCTCTTGAAGACCTCAGATAAACTCCTACAACATAGTGCCTTCGCATATGAAGAGAGAAGAGGCACAGATGGATAATTATGAGAATTCTATTTCTTTAATCTGGATATTATTCAAGTGAGTTAGGAACTTTAGTGATAGAACAAAAATGAATCTCATTTCTTAGTTAAATGTATTCAGTCCAGAAATTGCCCTTTCCCCCTTGAACTTAGACAATTTCAGATTGGTGACATTTTCTCCAATATTAGTCTTTTTTAAAAAAGAAAAAGGAATCAATACTTTGGATATTTGCACAAACATTACTGACTATAGAATAGAACTGTATGCTAGACTGAGAGGATCTTAGAGTATATATAACTTCCTATTTTATAGTTATTGAAAGCAAGGTGACTTCATTACTAAAATATGTTGTCTATTTTCAAATTACTGCTAATATTACATGTAATGGTGAAAGATTAAATACATTTCTCTTAAATTTGGAAGGAAGAAAAACCTTCACCATTCCTATTCATCATTGTACTAGGGCTAGTGCAACAAGGCAAGAAAAAAAAAGGTACACATATTAGAAAAGTGTAAAATTGTCATTATTCACAGATGACATAATTATTTATATAAAAAATCCTTAGGAATCTAAAACAAAAGCTAGTAAAACTATTTGTTAATTTAGTAAGGTTTCAGGATATGAGGTCAATATATATAAATTAATCGTATTTATCTCAGCCAGCAATTAAATTGAAAATTGAAATGGAAATATCCAGTGCCATTTACAATAGGGAAAAAACCATAAACTATTTAGAAACAGATTTAACGAAATATTCACAAGATCAATAAGTGGAAAATTACAAAATACTGCTGTGAGGAATTAAAGAAGAACTAAACAAATGAAGAGACACACTGTGTTTGTGCTTTGGAAAACCCCATATTGTTATCAAATCCCCCTGAATTTACCTATAGATTCAATGTAATTCCATTCAAAATTCCAGTGGGATTTTTTATAAAAGCTGACAAGCTGACTTTAAAGTTATATGAAAATGCAAAATACATAGAACAGTCAAAAAAGTTTTGGAAAAAAAACAAAGTTTGAAAGACTTGGAGCATTGATAGTCAGTTTTTTCTTATATATCCACACTCTTCTAAAGTCTTATAGATAAGTATGACTATTATATTGTCCAGATTTTTTGTATTAAGAAAAGTCTTCTACACCCTTTCTAAATGTTCTGAGCACCCAACTCCAGTGAGGGTTGTCCACACACCCAAGAAATTCTCTGACAACAGCAATATGTACTACAATTCAACTCAATTCCGACATTACCAGGAACCAGCATCAGTTTCCACAGGTTAAGAGCTCAGCCCCACAAGGCTGCTCTCCACTTGTGTTGCCAATCGCAAGCTCAGGTTGTCATCAGTGCTTCTGATTGACCAGCTGTAGATCCAAGGTTCCAATGACCCCTCCTTGAGTTTAATTAATTTGTTAGAGCAGCTCACAGAACTCAGAGAAACATTTTACTTATTAAATTACTGGTTTATTATAAAAGGATATAACTCAGGCACCGCCAGACAGAAGAGATGTGCAGAGCAAGGTATGAAAAGGGGTACAGAGCTTCCAAGCACACCACTCTCCCCGAATCTTCCTGTGTTCATCAACCTGGATGCATTTTGAACCCCATCCTTTTGGGGTTTTATGGAGACTTCATTACATATGCAGACTGATTAGATCATTGGCCACTATTGATTAAACTCGGTCTCTAGCCCGTCTCCTCTCCCAGGAGGTCAATGCTGGTTGGGGCTAGGAGGGGAGAGGGCTGCGTCATGAGGAGGGTTGGGGAGGATTGAAAGTTCCAACTCTCTCATCACATGATCGACGCCCCTAGCAACTAGTCCACATCCTTAGATGTGTTCCAAAAGTGACCTCATTAACATAAACTCAGTTGTGGTGGGAAGGGGCTTGTTAAGAACGAAACACATTTCACCTTTAAAGCTCCGAAGGATTTCAGAAACTGAGGACAAGAGACTACATATTGTGACAAAAGATGTTCCCATTGCTCTTAATGCTCAGGAAATTCCAAGTGTTTGGGGAGCTGTGAGCTAGGAACTGTGGGTAAAGACCAAATATATATGAGAAATATATTTTGATCATTTGAATGACCAAAGATATATTTCTTATAAATTATAATATCACAGTTTCACATCTTGGCTTGAAGTAGAACTGCCTACACCAGTTATTTTATTTTTTAACGTGGACTTATGAGAAGAATGTGGTCTTTTGGATTCAAATAGACATGAATTCAAAACTTGGACTGTTTTTAATTCAAAACTGCATTTACTTACAGAATATAGTTTAGCTAGTAGGTAATACATAAAATGTTATATCTAGTTCATAAAAACCCTTTAAGATATCTCACTGAAGAATTCTTTCACAATGTGTACATATATAAAAGCATCTCATTGTATACTTTAAGTATATAATTTATTTGTCGATTATACTTTAATGCAGCTAAAAAATAAAATTTATGTGTATACACACTGAAAAAATACAGCTGAAAAAATAAAATTTATGTGTATACACACACATTCACATACTTACATACACACATATATAAAAAATATCCCATAGAAGAAGAACAAGCCACTGTTAGTTAATAATTTCAGCTGAAATTTCCTGGGTCACCTTGCATAGCTAGAGCTGGAGCGAGTGACTCCACCAAAACTGAATGCCAATGTGTGTGCTGGCCCAAGATTTAACAATTAAATTCTGTCCAATGTTAGGTAGTCATAGTAACAAATTGGTTATTTTGTTCTTGGAAATGAAGTGATGATCTACTCAAAAAGCTAATTTCATATTGTTGATTAGAAGAAAATAAGAAGCTACAGTTTCAAACCCTGTCTTTAAAAGCCTAATAAAAACATAAGTATTTTGTGGTTATTAAATTGAGTGCTTTCCTGAAAGTGTCATCTTACTTTGCATGTGTATAACACAAATTGACAGAAAATCAACTTGCCTCAAAGGTGAAAATCATGCTCACACCAATTATTGCAGCTAACGGTGCTTGAATATATTTATAAAACATACATTTTGATTCAGAGCACCTAATTGAGTAAATAATTCTGCACAGAAATAAGTACTTAATAATTATTTGTTGGTCTACTTCTAACATCTGATTTTATCTACTAAATCTGCTAAATAAAAACCTGCAGTCAATAGAGAAACAGCAAACATTCTACTAAGAATAATAATCTCTGAGCCTCTAATTCTTCCTTAGTTTGGGTAGGACTCACCTTCCAGTCATTGTTATGTTTACTGAGTATCTACTATGTGTCAGACTCTGTGTTAGGAACTGGGGATACAAGGGTGAATAAGACTTTTATGGCCTCTGTCCTTAGAAAATTTATAGTGTTTCAGAGACATTTGAAGCAACTATTACAAATGGTGCTATTGTAGTGTTAGAATAAAGGCTGACCTAATCAAATGAATTTTAAAGTGAGACCTGAGGATAAGAAGGAGACGACAGGCCCTGTGAGCGTGGAATACCTACGCAGCAGAAAATATCAAAAAGGAGAGAAAACGATGCAAGCTACTGCTTAGTTTCATTCTTGCTCACCTTTGGGTATCCTAGACAGTTCGATGATCTAAACTAGTAAGTTTTCAATAAGTAATAAACTAATAAGCATTGAACTGTTTTATGGAACATCCCCAGACTTCATTTCTTTTCCATCTAAACTTCCAGCATCTACATATTAGAAATATTCAAATTGTGGTCCACTTACCAGCAGCATCAGCTTGCAGGAAGTGGGCGTTCTTGGTCTGCATCTGTATGCGTTTCCTAAATTGTTTCCTGCTGTAACAATTTACCATAAACTAGGTGGTTTAAAACAACAAGAATGTATATTCTCAGAGTTCTGGGGGCCAGGTGTTAAAAATCAAGGCGTCAGCAGGACTGTGCTCTAGGAGAGAACACATGTGCTCTTCTGGCTTCTAGCGGCTCCAGGTGTTCCTTGGCTTGTGGTTGTAAAACTCCAATCTCTGTCTTCACATGGCTGTCTTCCATGTGTTTCCTCTTTTATAAGGACACATCATTGGATTTAGGGCCCATCTAGATAATCCAGGATGATCTCATCTGGAGATCCTTAATTATATCCACAAGACCCCTTTTCCAAATAAGGTCACGTTCGCAAATGAGTGAATATATCTTTTTGGAGGACACTATATCATCAACTATACCACTCATTAAATCAAAATCTCTGGGTACAGGGTCCAGAGATCTGTGGTTTAACAAATTATTCAGGTGATTCTTATGATGCTGAAGTTTGAGACTCAATGGACCAACTTCTTTCTGTTCATCTGGGTTCTATTATTAGCTTCTCCTAGTCAACTTTTTCTGGCTGCTCGTCAGAGAAAGGTCATTACAGGAAGCAGGAACCATTCTTCTAGATTAATGTCATCATTATTGAACAATGACATACTTAAAAGAACTCAAAAATTAACCTTTTCCTTTTCTCAAAAACAACAAAAAAAAATTGACATATGGCTTGCTTAGAATGTCATAATATTAGAGCAGACCACTTTGTGCATAGGGCACTCCTTATGTACCAGCAAATATGGAAATCAAATGATGAGGATTTTCAAGAAAAATAGACTTAAACAGCATCATTCACTATATCGAAGATATTAAATCTCTTTAAACATAAGAAATATGAAGTTTTCCTCATTCAGAGAACCATTAGCCATCATTCTCAGCACTATGATAAAAATAACTACAAACATGAGATTTTAAAGGTTTTTTATTTTGGAAAATAAATAGAAAAAAAGGAAAAAAGGAAGGAAGGTATACTATGTCCTAATCCCATTAACTTTTAAGATTTTGCACTCATTCCAAGGTCAAGTCTGTTACCTATTTTATAAATAAGCCAGGTCCAAGGGTCAATTGTATTTTAAAAATCTGCAGTGGTCTTAAAATGTCAAATGGAAATCTTTTAAAATTTTCTTCATCTTTACAAATTCTTTAAAAGTGCCTAAAGCATTGATACTGATCTTATGTAAATTCCATTTACATTTTTTCATATAGAAAAACTCAGTTTGCTTATGACAGACAGACAGACAGTCAGACAGACAGACAGACGTAGAGGTCCGAACATTCAGGTAGGATTGAAAAATCTAGTCCAAGTATTTTATGGACACTCGGAAACACACTTTCTCACAAACATACACACACTGTTGGAAAACATAACCAGTGGTCTGTAAAGATATGCTTTTATAGTTCAGGATTATTATGATTTTTTTTTGTCTATGTGAACCATGGATTTCTGTTCTCTTTCTATTATAAATATATATATACATATGAATACAATTGTGTTCTGTTTCCCTCATTCTGATCATATTCTGTTCTCCTAATACTTACCATTTACAACCACCTGCTCTTCCCTTCACCCCACTAAGGTCTAAGTTTTCACCTTTTATTTGGGACTTACTTTATGAGTAGATCCTCCTTTAATACTCCCAGCTATCTCCCTAGAGCTCCACACCAATTTATTCATTCAGTGACTACTTATTGGGTACCAACTAGGTGCCAGACACTATGGATACAGAAATCAATAGAGAAATTCGGCCCACTTGGAGCTTTCTTTCATGCAGGAGGGTGGAAGGTGGTGGAGGGATGAGAAGGAGGGAGAGCACTAGAGGTCAAGAATATGATACATTGTAATTATATTCCAGACACTATGTGCCAAAAGTGTAATATATTTTATCTCACAAATCTCACAACAACCCTATGAGGTTGAAGATTATCATATTTCTGCAGATAAGGAAAATCAGATTCGGTGAAATCAAATCATTTGCTCCCAAACACAAAACTAGTAATAATTGATGGAGCCAGGATTGAAACTAGGTCATCTACTCTTTTTTTTTTTTTTTTTGAGGCATAACTGACATGCAACATTATATGGTATTAGTTTCAGGTGTACGTCATTTGTATATACTGCAAAATGATCACCACAATAAGACTAGTTAACATTCTTCCCTATACATAGTTACAGAATTTTTTTTCTTATGATGAGAACTTTGGAGATCTACTCTCTTAGCAACTTTCTAGATCATATGCTCTTGATCTTATCACCAGACTGTCCCATATGCGATAGAAACTTCAGTATACTCCTCTGCCACATCTATCCTCACCCCCCAACCCCCGTCATCTTGACAGACTACCAGACTGGGCCACAGAGGTATGAATTAAACAGGGTGCAAACGTGTTCACTTTATTTGTGTAACTCAATTAAATCTGTTTCCAGACTGCCTAGTGGCAGACAAAATCCAAGCAGTTCCTGGATTTTCTCAGTCCAGCAGTGATTTTTAACTTAACTCCAATTTGTAATCAGATCAGTTACCACATTAAACCTTAATGAACTGAATGTTCTGTCTTCTTCCAACCTTCTCTCTGGGGTAGTATCTGCATCCCAGGGAAGCATATGGAAGCATTACAGTGTTGGTAGGCTATGAGTCACTTCTCTGAGGTTGTCTCTGCTGGTGTCTACTAGGAATGTAACTTGTCTGTCCTCTTGGTTCAAGGTGTTCCGCACTCCCTCAGGCAAAGCTCAGAGCTCTTCACAACTGGCTCCCTCTTTGCTCTCTGGTGCTGCTAGTCTTCAAGGTTCAGTTCTGCATTCCATCTTGTCCTTGGATGGAAGTGCAAGCAGCACTTTTTTGCTGAAGACCTTCTCAACCCTGCTAGGTGACGTCCTGATAGGTGGTTTACCAGCTCTCACCCTTAGCTAACTTCTGTGTCCTCAAGATCCATAAGAATAACTGGATCTCAGGATCCATGGAAAAGTTTTGTGTGTGTGTATGTGTGTGTGGTGGTGGGGGGGGGCGTGTTTCTGGCCCACTCTTTTCCATCTACACCATTCTGTCATTTTATTAAGCCAGCCATGGAGCAAGGCATTTCTCTCAGAGTTTTGCAATTATTCCAGATTTCTCTTGGGACTTTCCTCTCTGGGATTCTGAGATGTAAGGAAGATTTGAAAGGGTGGAGACACATACCCTGTGTGGGGTTCAGAGAGTGAAGTCACTACACTGCTTCTAATTTCCTTTTGTCTTCTCTCCAAAGTTTCTCCTCATCTCTAGCTTGGATGCTATTTAGTAAATGTGAGGATTAGGGAACAAAATGTAAGCATGTTCTTTCAGTTCCTCAAATTCATTTCTGGACTTTTCTATCTCACACCCACCTCAAACTTAGATCAAACGGTAAGTAAGCTTTGTTCTCAGCTGTGAATTATTCTACATCAATAGAAGTGCTTGCCAAATGGGAAAAAGTGGGCAACTATACAAGGTGGACTTAAAAAGTGCAGCAATTAATGATCAGAAATATTATCCTGCAATGCTCACAATAAATACTTAACAGAATTCTAGCTTTTAACCATTTTCTCCTTCAAATCAGTGTACATGGGTAGACACAACTATAATAGTGAAGGTATGTGCCAAGTGTCCGCATAGACTCCACGTTTTCTTAAATAGCAATATAAATGTTTGATAAACAGTAAGATGTGAGATCAGGGACAGAAGCCAAGAGAACATTCATATGATATAAATTTTGATATACAGTTAACGGAAGCTAGATTGGTGGTGTTCGAAAGCATTTAGAATCATTCAGAGAAAAACTGGAGATTTTCATGATTTTTCACAAGTTTCTATCCTCAACTCTGTAAAAGCAAATGAAAGATGCAGAAAACCAGTGGAGAAATGACAATGTACAGATAATCACTTGGAAATCTCACTTTGTTCGAAGACAAATAATGGTCATAACAAAGGTGACTTACCTCAACAGAATTTAAAAGGCAAATAATTTGAAATAAAAAGTACAGGGGAATTTAATATGTTGAGCTGCTTAGAGTGGTTCATTGCAAATCAGCTGGATTAATGTTTCCCTAGCAGAGAAGCAATTATATTTAAGAAAGTTTTAAAAGGTGGTAACTAAGCAACTACATTCAGCCTACACGAATTGTTCATCAACTCTCGTAAATTATAGAAAATGACAGCCTGTCGTTATAGAACAGAGACATACAAAATTAGGGCATTGTTATTCTTTGTTCCTCCTACAGAAGAAAGATAAATTATATCTTTGGCAATGGTTAAGTTAAATAACTACAATAAGTATTAAATGTTAGTGTGTCATAGTGAAAATGCATAAAAAGCCCAAGAGTTTTTCAAAGAATGACCCTTGTCAGCAGAGAAAAACCCTCCCCTGACCTGACTCCACATAATATCTTTTCTGTCACAGCAAAAGCTGTTCAAAACTCTCTACTTTATTGGCAGAATTTTAAATGAGTCTTTGGTAGAAGAGCTCTGTAAGAAAAGACCTGTATTAGTACTATTCATAACTCGGAATTCTTTATTCTCTCTAATAAGATGATGATATTCTTGGAGTCAACACTGTGTTGATGATGGTACCTTAATGACTGCCTAACTATTCCTTTAGATGAGATCACTATGTAGCAGTGCATGAAATCTAAACGCCCCTTTTAAGAGTATCAGGAAAACACCTTATTTATTGGGTAACAAAATATTTCTTTTAAAAGAATATGTTGCTGAATTTAGTAAATGTGTGACCACTATATAACAGATAATGTAAGTGTTATCAAATTTTAGGGAAAACCTATTGAACAAATGTATTTTGAAGTTTTGTTCATTCCCTATTTATAAAAAATAATCCCCATGGTTGAATAAAACCAGATCTCTACTAAGCTACACATTTCCACTTCAAAATGCATTATAAATAATACATCTTTAGAAATAATGGAGTATTTCCTTACACCCACTTCCCACACCTCTTCACAGACTAGAATGACCAAGTTCAGATGGAAATAATGAGCACAGAGTGGCTCTTTCCTACCACTCAGCAGCAACCATTTTACACAGTTATTTCTCTCTAATGGTGGCTCTCACCATCATGTCAGTAAAACTTCTAAGAAAAGGAGAAACTTGTTTTCCAGCCCTGTTCATTTCGGCACATCTTACTGCCATGTACGGCATTGTTATTGACTGTGGCCTAGAAAAGCGGGTAAGAAAGGTAAGACCAATGTCAAAAGCAATGAATGAATTGGGACTAAACTGACAACGGGCCATCCCAGAGGCCCACCTGCCTTATCATGGTCCCTTTCCAAGGCTACATGAATTTTCTTTCATTCCATTTCTCTTTCTCTCTTCACTGAGTATCTCTACTCAATAGACATTCTGCTTTCTCATAGCTTCTGCTTCTTCATAACCTTAATTTACCCAAGGCCTTGTCGATATTTCATAATACTCTTTCGTTGCTACCTCCCACTTTTAACTAGATAATTCGTTTTCATCACTTAGTTTAAATTTTTGAAAAAAAGAAAATGAGTAACCCAGTTTGTCTCTCTCAGCCAGAGCATGTTATTATTGTCTACTACCTTGTAAAAAAAGAAAATGAGTAACCCAGTTTGTCTCTCTCGAGCATGTTATTATTGTCTACTACCTTGCGTATGGGTTGAAGTATCCAAAATTCTTAGATACTCCTCCTATCCAGAGATGGGGAGGCGGTCTTCTGCTCTTGATTTTGGGCTATATGAACACAATAAAAGTGACACTGCCCACGTTTCCAGAGCCAGACCTTAAGAAACTAATAGCTTCCTTTTGGAATCTAGCCATCATGCTGTGAGGAAGCCCCAGCCCACAAAGAGGGGCCAGGTAGGTGCTGTAGCTAACAATTCCAGCTGAGATCCCAGCCAACAGTCAGCATCAACCACCAGACATGTATGAGTAAAGCTGCCTCAGATGATACTAGTCCCCAGCCATTCAATCATTCCCAATCTTTCTAGCTGATGACATAGAGCAGATAGAGCAATGACAGGCCACTCTTACAGTGCCCTGTCTGAGCTCTTGATCCACAGCATCTATGAGCATAATAAAATGCATGCTTTATACCACTAATTTTTGGAATAGTTTGTTCTGTAGCAATAGATAATTGGAAAAGATTTTGGTACTGTAAGTCAATTATTTATAGCTGCATGAGTTAACAATACACTTTAGTGGCTTGAAGCAACAACAATCATTTTCTTTTGTCTCCTGGTTCAGGGGGTCAAGAATTTGAGAAGCATTCGGTTGGGTCGTTTTGGCTTAGGGTCTCCTATGTAGTTGCAATCAGATGAAGGCTGGAGCTAGAAGACCGTCAGGGCTGAAGTGCTGGTGCCTCACCAGGCACCTCTTTCTTGTGAAGTTTCAACGGCTCTCTGTGTGGTCTCTCCATATGGGCTCATTTGGGCTTCATTGCAGCATGCCTCAGGGTAATAAAAGTCTTACGAGGTGGTTTCAGGCTCCAGTGTGACTGTTCCAATGAACCAGGTGACAGATATATTGCCTTTTCTTACCTAGCTTCTAAGTTACATACCGTACTCTGTTGGTTAATTGGTCACTAAGTTCAGCTTAGGTTCAAGGAGTGGGGAGACTTCGACCCCACCTTTCAAAGAGAGAAGTTTCCAAGAGTTTGCAAATGTCTCTTAAATATCTCTGAATACAATAAAGAAAAAGTAAATAATAATTATAATAATTTTTATTTAAGAGCAGAGGGAAAATAAAGAACCATCTTTTAATCCTGAAATTCTAGATTTACATATTTGTGATCAGGTAGTATCTATTTCTGTTCTGCATTTTTCTATTAGTATTTTATTAGTATTCTATTAATATTCTGCATTTTTCTATTAGTATTACAAGCTTTGTTGTTATTATTATAATCTCTTAAATCAAAATCACAATGAGATGTCACCTCACGTCAATTGGGATAGTTGCTCTAAAAAAATGACAACAGAAAGTAACAAGTGTTGGCTAGGATGTAGGAGAAATTGGAACCCTTGTATATTGTTGCTGAGAATTTAAAATAGTGCACCACTGTGGAAAATAGCGTGATGGTTCCTCAAAAAACTAAGAATAGAAATACTATATAAGCCAGCAATTCAACTTCTGGATATATATCCAGAAGAATTGAAAGCATGTCTCAAAGTGATATTTGCACACCTCTGTTCATAGTGGCATTATTCACAAGAGCCAAAAGGTAGAAGCCACCCAAATAAACATTGATGGATAAATGGATAAACAAAATATAGCATAGATGATAGATAGATAGATAGATAGATAGATAGATAGATAGATAGACAGACAGACAGAGAGATACATAATGGAATATTATTCAGCCTTAAAAAGGTAGAAAATTCTGACAAGTGCTACAACATAGATGAACCTTAAGGACACTATGCTAAGACAAATACTGTATACACAATTCCACTTATATAAGGTATCTAGAGTAGTTGAATTCATAGAAACAGAAAGTAAAATAGTGGTTGACAGAGGCCGGAGAGAAGAGAAAACGGGGAATTTGGGAATATGGAAAAGTTCTAGAGATTGGTTGCACAAAAATGTGAATCTACTTAACTCTACTGAATGGTACACTTAAAAGTAATTAAGGTGATCAATTTTATGCCATGTGGATTTAACCACAATTAAAAAAAAATGTTTAATGTTTAATGTATTACATAGCTCAGCTGTGGACAACATGTACATACATATGCATAATTATGCATCACTCATTTATTTAGACAAAAACTGTGATATGACATTTGCAAGATAAAGGAAGCTTAGCATGGGGGAGGATGGAAATAGTTCAAGAGAACCAAATTTTCAATGATAGGATGTCAATAAAGTCTAAAATTGAAAAATCAGTAGAGTAGCATAAACGCATTATTCAGAAATAGAGGATAGACACATGCGCTGGTCTTAAGGCATTTGCTCTCAGCCTTAGATTTCATCCTTCACCTGCTCTGTTCTGTCTAACAAGAGAGGTATCAGATCTCTGTAGGCATCATTCCCAGTTGTTCTGTCAACTGGAGATAGCTGGTTTGGCCAGTGGGTGAAACTGTCAGGAAACTGAATGGCAAGAGAAGGAGAAAACATTTTTTTCCTCCTTCTATACCTCGTGTGCCATCTCAAACGCTGTCTGTGTTTTCCCCATGACTCCAGCTCCCACCAGAGACACTCCCCATTGTTCTAGGTTCCTCTTGGTTACCCTGGCTACTGAGCTGAACAGCACTTTCTCTCTCCAGCCTAGGTTTCCTGATGTTGCAAATCTTTAGTTGTTCACCAACCCCTACTTGGCTTCCCTGCTTTGTCATTTCTAATTACTGCATTAAAGTTCCTCCATTATGAGAGTTTTGTTTCTGCCTACCATTTGGCTGAAAAGGTGTTCTTTCCACTCCAAGTACAAGAAAAATATCATGAACTACAAATTCATACTTTTCTTTAACCTACCAGAAAGCTGAGTTGGAAGGGCAACCAAGTAAACCAAAAGCCAAGATAAGACGAATCTCCAAGGAGATGGAAGTACTGGCTTACTTGTGGCAGAGAATTAGAGAAAGAGACACTAAACACCAAACAAGTGGGCAAGAAGAATTCAGTTAAAATTCTTAACAAGTTGCTAAAGGCTCTGTGTGGACTAATGCGACATCATAGAACCTGTGGGAGCTTCAGACACAAGGGGAGTTCATGTCTATTTGCAGGTCTTCTTCACAGCCCTCCAAGGGGTGCTCATGAAAAAGATCTGGTCAAGGTAGGAGATGGGACAAGGCTTCACTTCGTAAAGTGGGAAAGGCACAAAGCTCATCGAAACCCTCTTCTGTGGAAAAAAGCCTTAAGTCACTGGGGAAAAGGCAGCAAACCATGTCAATCCCAGGTGAAGGCGGTAAGCAATGGATGTACATTCTACACCCAAAAACAACCTCTTTAAAAAAAATAATAACCTAAATATAGTAATAAGTCAACAGTGGAGATCAATGAAATATAAAATACTCAACTGATCCCAAAAGAGAGGAAAAGGAGCAAAGAATAGACGGGATAAACAAATAGTAGTTTTAAATCCAACCATATCAATAATCACACTAAATGTAAATAATCCGAATGTTCTAATTCAAAGGCAGAGATTATCAGATGGATTAAAAGAAATCCACAGATATTTTAAAAGTAAAAGGATGAAATAAGATATACCATCGGTCCCTCAATTCTCAGGCCTTCAGCTTTGGATTTATGCTACCAATTTTCTTGGTTCTTCAAATGGAAGATGGCAGGTCCTAGAACTTCTTGGCCTCCATAAGCATATGAGTCATTCCTGTAATAAGTCTCCTCTTAAATTTCCTGTTTTTTTCTGGAGAACCCTAATACAACATATACATGAAAAGGCATTTCTATCCAGAATACTACATAAAGATCTATTAAACTCAATTACAAGAAGACAAACACCTCAAGTAAAAATTGATAAATAGACAATAAGCATATGAAAAAAATGCTCAACATTATTGGTCATTAGGAAAATGCAAACTAAAATTACATTGAGGTTCACTATACTCCTATTAGGATAGTTAAAATTTTAAATATTGACAAAACCAAATATTGGTGAGAATATGGAACAACTAAAATTCCATTCTTTGCTGGTAGGAATGCAAAATCATAGATCACTTTGAAAAACAGTGTGACAATTTCTTATAAGGTTACACCTACTCTTATCATAGATCCAGCAATTCCACTCCTAGGTATTTACAAGAATGTAAATACTTGTACAAGAATGTTCATAGACACTCCATTCATAACAGCCAAAAACTAGAAACAATCCAAATATCAACAGGTGGACGGTTAATGGAGTTGATCCATTCCTACCCCAGTGCCATGGTGTTTTAATAACTATGCTTTGTAATATGTTTTAATACCTTGTCTGGCAAGTTTTTACTCTTTGCTACTTTTTTCAGGAATTTTTGGTGAATTCCTGCACGTTTTTCTTCCAAATTAATTTTATAATATTCTTTTCAATTCTCCTTCAACCCAAAACTCCTATAAGATCTAATTTAAGAAAAAAAATTCATACTAGATTGAATCCATCAACCCAAGGATAAGGCATCATCATCACTTATTCAGGGGCACCTCAGGAAATTAAATTGCTCTTATTGGGTATCTGCTAATTTATACTACAATTCACTCCCAATATCCCACCTAGAGCACTTCAATTTTTCTATTAACAATGTTGTATTGCTGAGTTTGGGGCTATGGAGATAAAGTTCACCATGTGCTCAAGGCCAGTTCCTCAGCGACATGATCAAAATTAGAAAGCAGGATGTTTGTTACCATAATAGAATTCAGTTTAATTTAATTCAATAATCATATATTATGCACCTACTTTGTGTCAGAGAAGGTGCTCATTTTTGTAAGGACTGAAAGACGAACAACCTGTGGGCCCTACTGTCAAGGATCTTTCACTCTATGATGGTGGCAACCATGTAATCAAAAAGCTTCATGGGAAGCAGTGTTCCAGTTGTGTGGGCACAAGAGGAGAAACTTCCTATTTAGGTAAGAAAAAAAGTAACATGACAAAGTCAAGACTTTAACATTCTGTATAAAAGTATTGATTCGACTCCTTATACCTTTTTCCTAATAAACCCTAAGGCCTAGAAATCTGCTGAGCTTGGTGCTTTGGTGACTGAGTCTAATTTGCTTCTAACCGTAAGGTTTAGAACATGCTGAGATTGTATTTTGTTTTGCAATCATATTTCTCACATTACCTGTTTAGGTGGTAATTCTTTTTTAGCTAAAAACAGAATTTGCCAAAAAAACTTAACAGAGAAATTAGTGTAGGAATGAATGGTGGAGCAACTCTTCACTTAATATTTTATCGTTAATTATAAATTTACTGCATAATTTCAGTTCCTAAGGAAGCTTAAATTTTGTTCTAATTATAAGAGACAAGTGGTGTGTATCAGAAGCAGCTGCTCCAGAAAGAATTTTTGCTAGCAGTCGTCTCCAAATTACACACACACGAATGCATTTGGCTTTATCTTTCCATTCAACCCTGATATGTGTGGGTTTGTAATTTTTTCACATATAAAGAAAAATCAGTTCATATCTCAAAATTTTTATTAGGCCTATTTATTTTATTTTTTCAATTCTATGAATAGCTGTGCAAAATAACCCAGCTGAAATCATTAAAATGTAGGGAGGAAAGGAAAGAGGGAGGAAGGGACAGAGGGATTGAAAGAGGAAAGGAGAGAGGGAAGAAAAAAGACAAGAGAAAGGAAACACAGAAAGGATAAAAAGACGAATAGGAAAAAAGTTCAGACAGAGGACAAACTACTGAAGAGTACAGAATAAAGAGGAAAACGTGACTTCTGCACTGAATCTGCAGTTACAACACATCCTGGCCTAATAGTGAAAGGAAAACTGAAAATGTTGTAACTAAGTTAGACACTCTAGGATCCTTCCTGACTTCCTGTCCCTTACTAACTGTGAGGTCATGGACAAATCATTTTCTAAGCCTTAGATTCATCATCTGTGAAATGAGCTTAATAATAATATCTACTACCTAAGGTTAACATCAAATAGTAAAATAAGAACTATAATGTGATATCACATCACGCTCATCAGATAAGCAAAAATATTCACATCCGATAATAATGAGTGTAGTAGAGAGGTTAAAAAATAAAATTCTAATGCACAGTTGATGGGACTATAAAGTGGTAAGAAACTTAACAATGAAAAATTTAGAAATGCACATACTGTATGACTCAGCTATTCCCTTCCTAGAATGTGCCCTACAAAAACTCCTGTACGTGTGAACAGAGACACATACACAAATGTTTATCACTTTATTATTTGTAATTGCCCCAAATGGAAAAATTCGAATGTCCTTTAACAGAAAAATGGGTAAATCATAGCATATTCTCATGGTAGTGAAAAGGAATAATGTAGAGTTATATGAATCAGTAGAGATGACTGTCCTACACATATTCGGGTTTAACAAGGGCAAGGCACAATGGAAAAAGAAGGTGAAAGAACTTTACCCAGAGAGCCTGAACTTGAAGCTAGATATAGCTAATGTGCTCTTGGTTGTACATAAAATAGATTTTCTTATATTAGGATGAGGCATTTAAAAATCTGAATGCACGAAGATCTGTGTGTGATGTGGGAGGAGGGAAGTGAGTGTCAAAGTGGTGGAATATGATGAGCATTTGTTCTTTTTGCCTACCCAGCCTCTCTATCCTTTTATGCGTCAGCCACGCTTTTTGTCCCTATCAATTATGATCCCCCTTAAACCTCCACCCTGACCAGTGGTTAGAGACAGAATTTAATCTAGGTAAATTAGACACCCTAAATCTCCTGGATACATCTTGAGTGGAGTGACAAAAAGATGAAAAGTGATGTCAGTATCCCCAAAAAGCTCATGACTAACCTGGTCACAAACTGATCACATTGGATCCCCTCCTTCATGGAAGAAGTAGCAACTTAAAGCACAATAATTGATATTTATTTTGGATCTGGATTTGCCATCCTGGCCTGCTATGCTTCTGCCAACAAAACCATTTATAGACTTATTGAATGGATTATTCACCATTATGATGTCCCATAAAATGTTGCTTCTCTTCAAGGAGCTCCATTTACAAGAGAAGAGAAGCAATGAGACCCACTAGTTTACACAACATGGCAGTTAATTTTACATTATGGAATATAATTGCTAAACACTGACGTAGAGTGGAGCAGTGTTACCTGGCGCTGGATTTGGAAACATAATGCCCCACAGAAATAGCCAAGTCTCATTCACCATCATTTCTCTCCAAGTGTCATTTTTCTTTTCTTTCACAAAATAGATCTCCATATCGTGAATTCAACAACTCCAGAGTTAAACTCTTTCTGCCCATCGAATGATTGTCTGCCCTGAATTCCAGATCGGAGAACTATGGCTGGAATCTGCTGACAATACTGTCATCATATTTTTCACACACACAAAAAAACAATTTATGGACAATAGCATTGTCTTGGTCAAGATATATAGGGAATAATAGGATGAGGTTTTTGAGTGGATTTACTGCTTCATTTAGTGATAGCCATTAATGTAAGGATTTGTCACACTGCTCACAAAGCCCTTCTCAAACCTGGCTGCCTTATAACTATACAGCGCTTTATACATAAAAATATCTGTCTAATGGTGTTCTGCTATTTTAAAGTAGAAAGTGTCTCTATAATGGGAGTTCTGAGACAGCAATATATGTATTGTTACCCTCACCACCTTTGATTCTAACTGTGAAATGTAAATCTGACGATACTGATGAGAAGCACACCTGTGAAAGCTAAGTCTGCATCCCAAACAAAGCAGGTGCAACTGAGACCTTTCTAAAGTTTCTGTTTGGGCTTCACAGGCTAGCAGAAGGAGCACAGGAGGCTTTTCATAGGCTTTTATTTGGATTGCTTCAAACTAGACTAAAGCTATAAAGCACAAAAGAATGTACTAACACAAAATAGTTTTTAGGAGAACTGATCAGGTATATTACAGGACATCCCTTCATTAGTCTGATATTTTTCTCATGAATAGACTTTTGGTGAAGAAGACATAAAGTGCCATTCTCATATCATACCGAGGATGTGATTTATGACCGTTGATGTTGACCTTGATCACCTGACTGAAGTAAATTTTGTTAGGTTTCTCCACTGTAAAGTTCCTCTTTTCCCCCACCACCTTCCAAACTGTACTCTTTGGAAGGAAGTCACTATGTGCAACTCACATTTAAGGAGTGGGGGTTATGTTCCCCCTTCTTTAGGGCAAAATACCTATCTAAAATATTTGAAATTCTTCTTCGCGGAAGAAAATAATTGTTCAGTTTCAGTATACATGTGTAATAGCATCAGAGTCGTTAACCTGTACCCCCATGAGACACAACTTTATCAGCTAGAGTACACACTTACATACAGTTCCTTTTGACTTTAGTCTTACAGACTCCTCTCATTTCCAAAGTTACTTAGGCCTACTCACTTGAATGAGATTATTTAAAACATTTGATTACAAAATAGTCACAGGATGTAAAATACAGCACAGGGAATAAAGTCAATAATATTGTAATAACTATGTATGGTGTCAGGAGGGCACTAATCAAGAGAATCATTTTGTTAAGTTATATAAATGCGTAACCACTATGCTGTATACCTGAAACTAATAAAATATTAAATGTTAACTGTGATTTTAAAATTTTTTAATTAAAAACAAAAAGTGTATAATACATTTAAATTCTCTTGTCACAATCTGCATTCCACGCATAGATCAGACCCCCTGAACTTCTACATGATTTTTTTAAATTCTCATACATTAAATTTCACTCTTTGTGCTATAGCTTTTGACAAATGCATAGTCATATAACCACTATTACAGTGCCATACAGATTAGTTTCACCACCTTAAAACCTCCTTCTTGCATTTCCCCTACTCATCTCTCCCTCCCCACTGGAATCCCTGGCAACCACTGATTATTTTTTTTATTATGTATATAGTTTTGCCTTTCCAAAAGGTTGCATAATTAGAATTATACAGTATGTAGCCTTTTTAAACTGGCTTCTTTCACTTGACAATATTCATTTAAGTGTCTTCCATGATTATTATAACTTAATAGCTCACTTTTCACTGCTGAATAGTATTGCATTATATCAATGTACCATAGTATATTTATCCATTCACCTACTGGGGGACATCTTGGTTGCACATGACTTTTGGAGATTATGAATAAAGCTGTTATAAACATGTATCTGTAGGTTTTTGTGTCGACATAAGTTTTCAACTCATTTGAGTAAATACCTAAGAGTGTAATTTCTGGACCATATGGTAAGACTTTGTTTAGCTTTGTAAGAAACTGCCAAACTGTCCTCCAAAGCAGCTGCACCATTTTGCATTCCTACCAGCAATGAATGAGAGCTTCAATAACAGATTTTTTCAATCTTCAAGAAGAGGCAAACCCTCAATTACACAGAATTCCACTGCTATAGAACAGCTCTGTCATGGGTATTAGGTAGACGTTCAGTTTCCATGGTTCATGCTTTCTTGGAAGAGAACCATGAATTTTTGTAATTATGTGGAGACAGCACTTGTATTTGAGGGAACAAAAAAAGTATAATTCTTTTCCTTCCCTGCACAACAAACAAATTTTGGTCATAGAAGCATGCACTAGCCAGCTTCTAACTGGAAAAGGCTACTGGGAGAATTGAGCAAGTAAATATATACTTAACCTCATGTATACCAACATTTTATTAAAGAGGGAGGAGATATACCATTTTAAACATAAAAAATTTCAGTAATTAAAAAGACTACATGATTGATTACAGAAGATTAAATGCAAGAGAAGAATAGAAGGGTGTTACAACTATGGGCCCTTTGCCAGAGCCCTGGGTTCAAAATCTGCCTTTGCTACATACTAATCATGTGCCACAAGGCAAGTTTCTTAATCTTGCCAGATCCTAATTTCCCAACTGTAAAATGGGAATAACAATAATAATATTCTTCTCATAGTATAGTTAGATTCAAACAGTATATAATGACTATCAATGTCCAGCCCCCTTGCCTCAACTCAAAACAACTCTGAAGGGTCATCCCAGCTCCTGAGCTTTAGGTAGAACTGGCAGAATCATCTGTTGCAATTGCATCTTATTTCAACTTCTCCTTCTGCTCAATCCTGTCTCCCTCACTTCCTTACAAATGTCATTCTCAAGAGCTCTTCCTAAGAAACTTCCTGCACACAAATTTCCAACTAGGTAAATCTGACCTGAAACAGCTAGCATGCCATCATAACCACCACTATTATTGCTGTTGTTTGTTCCAAGGCCCCAGGTCCATGGCTGCATGTGTGCTGCAGCAATACATCCCTCAGTCCTTCATCTTAAGGACCACTTCTTCTCCATAGAGAGTGGTCCTCACATTCTCCAAAGTGATGACTCACCCACCTGAATGGTTCAACCTTGTCTCAAGTATTGGTTATCTCCTTAGCATAGCTAGTTATTGTGGAGGATGGTGAGCCAGGATGAGCAAAGAGAATAGCAAAGAGATTTTCAGCTGATGAAAGTTCCCCAGTGCAGCCTAGAATAATAAATCAATAGAATGGAATCAAAGTGAGATTTGAAGTAAGTTTTATGGCAGAGGACGATTTATTAAAACAAGTCCCTTACCAGGAAAGCAGAAATGACTGGAAGTTAGTTACACAAACAGAAATTTAATAATAAGCTCCAGAAGGATGGGATCTTCAGAGCTGTGCTGATTTTCGCACAAAGGCCCACAAAAAAATCCCAGAGTATAAGATCCATGCTTTGGAATGGCAGCAACCTGCAGCAGGAGCAAAAATGATATCTAACAGCACTGGGGTTCAACTAGACCATACAGAGGAAAATTGCATTATTAAATGTCCAAGTTCAGTAGTTCCCTTTCCTTGTTGAGAAAAGCCAGTTACTTCCATCTAGCAATTTACAGAATATACAGATATTTTGTATATATGAACATACAGAATGGGTCATCGTTCCTTTAAAAACATTCAGAGACATTTCTAGTAAACTTACCTATGGCCATCCTCTTTTGTGTGTTTCCCCAAAAGCTAAGTGTATTAATTCTTCATGTCAACTTAAAACATGAGTCTTTAAGAACAATAACAACAGGGACCTCAGCAGTGGTAGTCAACCTGTCAAGAGATTTTTCCTTTTAAAATTGGGATGTCAGCTTCTCCTTTCTGCAGACAACTCTAATTATTTGATTACTACAGTTTTCAGAATTACTCTAAACAGCTTTCTGGAACAGTAGTTACGAGGGTATAAGTAGTGGGCAGTGGGAAAAGTTGTCTAACAAAATGAGCACATTTGGTGACCTCTGGGTGTATACATACTACTTGCAGTGATTCAATTCCAAATTTATAATGCTGTCATTTCAAATTCCCATCTCATAGCTCATTACAGAAGATACTTCTGTTTAAAATTCTTAAAAACAAAAGATATGCATAAAAATGTAGACACATAAGAGATTCGTTTAAGTCAGCTCTGCTATTCTTGAATTCACCGACATAAAATTATTCCCTCTCAGCTAGCCCACGTACTGAAGGCTGAGGTCATAAATTGGGTCTTCCCTACTAATTAACCAAACCTACCTTCGTCAAGTTCAAGTCCCTCTGTACAGATCAAGAGAGGGCATGGATAAGGGTGACCAGAGATACAAAGAGTTTTATTTGCTGGGCTCCCAGTGACCCAAAGGTAATGAACATCTCCATTACCTAGCATGACAATGGGGATGGAGACACAACTGGATGAGAGATGCAATGCTGGGCTCGAGACCACCCAGAGGCACAGGCAGAACACTGGGTACCTTAAATGGAAATCAAACTGGAATGTGATGTGACCCAGCATTGAGAGGGAAGGTGCTGAAGACAGAGTGGCACAGAATAATATGTGATATCCGACATGCAAAAACTAACCGATGGGGAGAATTAATATTAAAGAACTTATTTGCAACTTTAAAAAGACAGCAAAGAATCTCTTTTTATTTCTATAACACCTCTTTCTCTGATGGGTTCAGAACAATTAACACTCACTTAATGAGTTCTCACAGTTTGAAGTTTTTCATAATTAACAAGATTTTCCAGGAATGATTCTTATGAGAGAGTCTGAAAGAATATTTTTTAAAGGAAAAGAAACATTTATAAATTGAATCAGGTCATCTTGATGTTTGTCTCAGCAGATGTCTCACCATCTGCTGAGACAAACATTGCCCAGAGTTGACATGAGTGCTCTCATTCCCAGCACATCCTTAGGACTGCGATAGACAACCTCTCGAGCTACACCCATCATTTAGCAGCAGTCGTTCAGAGACCAAGTACCAGCTTAGTGAGAAAGGATGCTATGATCAATTTATGTCTTGCATGGATAGAGAAGCGTAACAAATATTTGACAGCAAGCTTGCCCCAAGAGGTTCTGCTAGAGAACATTGTCCCAGAACAGATAACCTCTCCATACCAACTAAAACAGATTAGACTATAATGGCACATTTTCCTTATCTGGCTCACAGAAACTGAGCCAGGACCAAGATTAATGTATAGAAGAGAGGCCTGAGATGACAGGCGTCCAGCTCATACTGTGGCACATAGAGTTTTCATCTGCCTCATTCCTTCCCAGGGAGTTGGAAGTCTCTCAGTAAAACTGTTAAGCCATGAAGATTAACCTTTATTAATAAGAGAAAGATTTGCTTGTGTTTGGGGTGCTCCCATTACCGTGGAAGGCCTGAGGGAGCTGCTGACTCCAAGGGTCCATTACTTCCTATTCAGGAAATGGCTAGTGGATTCATTCCCTGTGGCTGCTGTAACAAATCACCAAAAACTGATGGCTCAAAGCAACACACATTTATTCTCTTATAGCTTATATTTCTGGAGGTTGAATCTGAAACCAATTTCAGTGGACTAAAATCAAGGTGCAGGGCTGCTCTCTTCTAGAGGCTCTAAGGGAGAATCTGTTTCCTTGCCTTTTTTTTCATGCATGCTTTGCTTTCCTTGGCTCATGGTCCCTTCCACCAACTACAAAGCCAGCAGAGTAGCATCTTGCTTCAGTCTTCACATTGTTTTCTTCTTCTGTAGTCAAATCTCCCTCTGCCTCCTGTTTATGAGAACATATGTGATTACATTTAGGGCTCACCCACATAATCCAGGCTAATCTCACCATCTCAAAATCCTTAACATAATCACATTTGCAAAGACCCTTTTGTCACATAAGGTAATATTAATGAGTTCCATAGATTAGGATCTAGATCTTGTTTTTGGCGGGAGGAGCGGTCATTATTCAGCCTGCCACAGCCAGGAACCATGACTGCCTACCCTTCATATCACCACACTACCAAAATGAAGCTGGGCATGTGGAGAAAGGGATAGCATAGAAAAGGAATGGGGGTAGAACATAAGGATAGGGGTAGTCAGTTTGAGTCTATAGGGGCTGGAAAAAGCAAAGAATGTCGCGTATCCACCTCTGGCCTCCAGATTGTTCTCTTTCTATAATGTAGTATACACATCGACCATCTAGACACAACAATGCTCACCAGTGAGGTATGAGTCTATTTTTCTTGGCTACATTATATTTATTATTTTTCCTAATTATAATATCAATACCTATTCATAGCAGAATTTTGAGAATACAGAAAATAAAAATCACCTATGATTCCTCCACTATTAATAGTTTAGTATATTCTCAAACAATCTGAGTCCATCTTTCTTGAATTAAGTTCTTGAAACATTTCAAATTCAGCCCTATCGAGAAATTCTTACTCAGAAAGTCAGAAGCAGTTTTTAATTTGTGGGGTTTTTGATGAAAAAAAAACCAAAATATTAAAAACGTGAAGTGCTTCATCCAGAATCATTCATTAGGATCAATAGTAAACAGTGAGATCTCAGCCTCTTCCTTATTATTTCATCTAGTTGTTATCAAAGACTTCTTGGTATTCCAGATTCAATTAAACACATCCAAATTCCTAGTCAGGTTCTCAATGATTCATTTCTTATACATGTTGATGGCACATTGACATTTTGATTATTTTTTCCAAGTCATAAATCAATATCTCCTTTTCCCTATTCTGAAGCTACATCGCTATTATAAATCATAAATTGAAATACAAATTGATCAATTATTTAGCCTGTCAAATCCCTGGAGAAAAAAGAGCATGGATAAGCCTAATACAATTATTTTGTTGTTGAGCATACCTTTGATAATGAGAAAACTATCAGGTATTTTTCCTCACTGCTGGTCATGTGATTCTCACCCACAAATAAGTAAAACCAGCCTTAGCTTTTAGATAACAAATCAATAACCATAATGCTGTTACACTTCAGGATGGGTTTCCTTCTTTACTGAGCTAAAAAAGACTCTAAACAGAGTGAGAGAGTTCTTAAAGAGCTTGAAAGTAAAGCCATTCATTTGAACTGAAGAGATCAACACATTCTCTCCTCACCCCATATTAACTCATTATTCCTGCTATGGAGAAAACTACAGGTGCCAAAAATGTAGAGAGTCCAGGCACACGCTCAGAGTGCAGCACCTTCCAAGTCTTCAGCACTGCTGGATAGCTCTACACAAAGTCTCCTGCAGGGACCCCTCACTTTCTAGTCTGTTCAGATAGATTTCAGTATGGCCGGACCCTCTGAATTACTATCTTATTCCATCCTATTTCTTTGAGTGTACTTGTGATCAGATTGTTAGGGTTTGGGTATTCTCAGAACTGGAATAAGAGATGGGCTACCAAGCAGCAGCCAGCTTTAATGGGCATTTAAAGAGTTCTGCAGTAAATCAGAAATGTAATGCCATTATCTCAGGTTTCCAGAATCAATCCCTTACATAACTGGTGAAATGTAATTTGGTCCCATTTCCTGTGATGTAGGAAGTAATCTTCAGTGAGGAAAAAAATACCCCTTGGTAGAGCCAACTCATATCTCTTGAATATTTTCATGATATGCAAAAGTTACATGGCCCAACAGTCTATGGCACCAACACTGAGACTAGTCATCTAATAGAAGCCAGGAAGTTGATAAAATTTCAGAGGTAAATAACATGTAGCATATTGCATTGATTGAGAAGAAGAAATTTAAGTTCTATAATGTACCTCCCAAGAACTTGTTTGATTTTTTATCTTTCCAAGAAAACAGAAGATAGGACAAGATGTGCAGACAAGTGGGAAAAAACATGAATAAGGTTTTAAACACAAACAAGATTCTCTCATCAAATCCTATCACCTCTATCATTAGAGAATCAGCTGGGAAAACAGAAATAAAAGAACTTCGAACAAGTAAGAATTTTTTGAACAGTCAGTTTGTTTCGAACATTAAAAAGGTATAACATTATTATTAATAGAAAATCAGTTTCTATCTCTACAAAATAAATATTTAAGAAATATTTAAATGACATTGGTGAAGAGGACCCTAAAGTATTAGCTTGCTTAGGATAATGATATGTCTCACTCTGGATCTTTCCTCTGTCACATACTTACACATTCTCTCCCAGCTTTCATCTATAAATGGCTAATCCTACAGTACAATCTCTGCAGCAAAATCATTGGGCTCTTCCACTTTCTACTTATATGACCTTGGTTAAATTCCCTAATCACTACAAGCCTTGGATTCTTCACCTTTAAAAGCTGATGATCATAGTACTACTTCGTATGGTTGATGCTCGAAAACATGTAAAGTGCTTAGAATTCCTGTGAAGTAGTAATCATTTAATAAATTATAACACTGATGATTATCATGACTTTGGTGATGATACATGGACTTGATTTAATTTTATTTTACTTTATTTAGGTGTTGCTGTTTCAAAAAGCTTTATTGAGGCATAATTGACATACAATAAACTATACATATTTAAAATGTACAATTTGAGAAGTTTTGACATATGTATACAACCTAGAATCATCACCACAATCAAGATAGTAAACATATCCACTTCCCTAAAAAGTTTCTGTGTTCCTTTGTAATCCTCCTCCTGTATCCAAATGGTCCTACCCTCTACCTGCCAACACCAGGCAACATGCCAACTATTCTGCATTATGTCACTGTACGTTAGTTTGCATTTTTCTAAAATTTTATATAAATGCAATCATATCGTATGTAGTGTCTTTTATATGGTTTATTTCACTCGGCATTATTAATTTAAGATTAATCCATATTGTCACATAATTCGATATAGTCTGTACCTAAGTTAATGGTATTACACCAACATCAGTTTCCTAGTTGTGAAGATGTGCTATGGTTATGTAAAATATTATCATTTAGGGAAGCTGGATAAAAGAAATGCAGGAACTATATTATTATTTTGCAACTTATGAGTCTTAAACTATTTCAAAATAAAGAGTTATTTTTTATAAGTTATAGCCCAATCTCTACTTGGGGAACTTTAGGGAAGGGCCTGTCCTACTCATGGAATAAAATAGACAAGAAGTTGAGAATTCAGATTGGCTAACTCAACTACCATTTATAATATATATATATAAATTTATAATATATGTATATATACAAATTTATGATATATTATATATATATATAAATTTCTCTGACTCTGTGGCAACCAAATATGGCCATTTGACAGAGTTCACACCAAAAATATATAAGGAGAAGTCCGCTGGTGCCAACTCTTTTCCGTCTGCGTTGTTCCTGTCTGGACTGTGGACATGATCTGGAGGTGCAAGCAGCCATTTTGCAACCATGAGGATAAAGATCACAGGCTAAAAATGGTGGCAAAGAAGGAGTCTAGACTATATACTTCTAAACTTACTTTATGACAAAAATAGATCTGTATCTATATAAGCTGAATGCCATCTCTACAAAGAGAAAAATATGCCTCTTCTCCTGAAGAAGTGAGGCTCACCAATGGAGAGACAGCTGTGCCATGTAAAGCATGAGGGCCATTAGCCAGAGAGGCACCATTGTCAAGGTGTGATGGGGAATGGAGGCAAGAGGGTGAGAAAGTGGGGCTTACCACATATGAGGCAGTACCTCAGGATCTCTCCTACATATCTGAGAATACCTTGAGGAGGGTAAATAAAGCCAGTGGGTCTTGGGCCATCATAATTTGGACTACACTTGGGTAACCTAGTTTTCTTGCTGGCCCCCAGAATCGCCACTGTGAAAAGGGCAGGATGAAACCAAATAAAAACCACTCACTACCAACCAAGCTAGGTCCATCTCGGTAGTTCATTTTTCCCCTAGATACCTAAGGAAACAAGGTCCTTTTTACTAGGGGTGCAGGCATAAAGACTAGTCTGCCATCCAAGCCTCAGTAAACATTCCTAGTCCCCACTCACCACTGGCACCATCTGAATTATTTTCCTTCTTGCCTTGAGGGGAGAGAGAGGCTGCTCTGATAGATCTTACTCAGTCTCTTCTCATCTCTTTCTACCACTTTGAAAACTTTTATGACATTATTTCAGACCTTCCCTACCTACCTACGGTTTTGGGTTTTTCATATGCCACGTTTAATGTGTGGTTTCTTCATGCTTTCTGTAACGTGCTTTTATAAATGTTCCTATATTTCCTAACGACCATGCTTTGGACTCTCAGTGACACTCGTGAGCAACACTTTCTATGCTTGGCATATAATATATAGGCCAGGGATCAGCAAATTCCAGCCCCTTCTGTCCTGTTTTGGTAAACAGTTCTATGGGCTCACTGCTACCCACATCATTTACTCATTGCCTGTGGCTGCTTCTGCAGAATTGAGTAATTGCGACAGAGACCCAATGGTCCCACAAAGCCTATAATAGTTGCTATCAGCCCTTTACGGAAAAAGTTTGTCAACCTTGGCATAGGCTATAATGTATTATGAGTTAATACAAAACATCAGCATATCAAAATATCAGCAATTTTTGCTGTTCATATGCTAGACAGATGGAAAAACCCCTTTATTTACCTGTTCAGTGACTGGCTTTTGCCGTATTTTCTGTGAAACAACATTTATTCTCTTACTCGGTCCTCTCAATTGCTACATAATATTGTGAATTAAGAACCTGATATTAAAATATAGTTTATTATTTGCATTATCTGATAGTCTTTATACATAAAGCATAAGATAAATGTGAAATATTCATGAATTTGCAAGAATTTTTAAAAAATTATTACTGCCAATATTGGTTTATTTTTAAAGGCACTTTTGGTTTTGAAAGGAGGAATCCTCCTGAATTATTTATATAAAATGTATTATCACTCTTTTTGGATCAGTGAACTAGATGATGGCTCAATTTAAGACATTAAAAAAACCTTTAGGGAAATCATTTGTGGTTTTAGCAAAATATAGATACATATACATATACATATACATATACATATACATATACATATACACATACACATACATATACACATACATATACATATACATATACATATATATATATATATATAGCCTTTCAGAATAGAGATCATATAATACTGAATAAGAAAACTGTAAGAGAATAAATAATTGTGTGACAGCAACATGCCTGCCCACTGAAATGAGATTTCTTTTGTAAATAAGCCAGCAACAGAGGAAAATAAAAAAGGAATGAAAATACGTTTTCAATTAATTTAAAATAAGGTTGCAGAATTTTGGAAGCCCAAAACAATGCCCCCAAATTTAACTGTTTCCTTGTCAGGAGGCAAGAGGTCCACACTAACGGTATGAGTAGAAATTATAACAATTGCTAGAAAGCAATTCTGCAATATATAGAGAGTCTTTAAAATGTTCGTGCCTTTAAAACTCAGTTAGTTACATCTAGATATGTATTCTGAGGAAATAATCTAAAATGTGGATGGAGATGTGTGCACAATGATGTTTAACTGCAGCATTACTCATCAGCAAAAAATAGGAATAAAATTAATTAATTAAATGTCTACCATATTTTGGGCATTGTGTTAGATGATGATTCAATGCAACAGGCTTCAGCAAGGGAACAGTCCAGCTGAGACCCAAAAGTACTGGAAGTTAAGCACCTAAGAGAGTTAGAGAGAAAATGAGTATCTTTGTGGAGCATGAGAGGGGAAGTTCTGATGATGGTGGGGCGGGGGTGGGGGATCTTGTAAGAACATTCCAGACACAGAGATCAGGAATATGTGGAATATAAATACCAAACTACAAAGTTAAAGTGCAGGCATCTAATATAGTAGACACCTGTACATCGACTTAATCTTTCTTTAAAATACTTGATTTAGATCCCACCTACAACTACTGAAAATGTAGTATATAAGGATATGTTCTGTCCTAGATATCCCTGGAAAGAAGGATGGGCTGCTATATTTTCTAAGACTACTGAACCGGAACCTCAACACATTTTCTGAACTAATTCTATACCAAGAGTTATTTATGAGCTAAAATTTAGAAGAAAAGTCTTTTATTTTTATTTTTTGAGTGAGTAGCAATGAAACAATCAGGAGAAAATATATGCCTCATATTATTCAAATCTATAGTTGTTCACATAAAAACTAACCTTCACCAGTAATGTTAACCCTGCCTCTATTTATTTTTAATACACTTTATGGAATGGGAATGTCTGGTAATGTAAGGCATCTTTTTCTAGATGCTTTACTTAATTACATCTTCCCTATCCCCAAGTCATGCTGTTTCCCTTTAGTACTGATAAGTCTGATTAGTGTACTTGGAAATTCAGCAAGTTTTGATAATTATTCTGTTGTATAAGATGTTAACATAAGGGGAAGCTGGGTGACAGGTATATGGAAACTCTGTACTATTTTTGCAACTCCTCTATAAGTCTAAACTTAACTCAAAAAGAAAGTTTTAAAAACCAACAACAAGAACCTTGTGTATGGTATGCTGCCATTTGTGCAAAAGGGAGAGAAAAGAAAGAAAAATATCAGTGTGATTGCGTACGGTTCTGGGCATACCCACACAGAACTGGTAACATAGGTTAACTCTGAAGAAGGTACCAGAAGGCTGACAGTCAAGGGTATGAGAATAAAGATCCTCTGGATACCTTTTTTCAATATTTTGAATTTTCTACCATGTGAACATTTCACCTATTCAAAAAATAATTAAAATGAAAAAACTAGACAACTTAGAAAGGACGTTCTAGCTCCAGATATTTTTTTAAAAATAATAACACTTGCAAAAATTTATTTGTATTATTAAGTGAAAAATATCAAGCCATAAAACAGTTTTATCTCATTTTTATCTTGGAAAAGATGCATGTGTATTTAATAAAACTAAAATGATATATAAGATGTTAACGAAGGTTATCTCTGAAGTGAGATTAATAACTTTAATATACTTCTTTTTGCCTCTTTATATATATCTAAATTTTCACAGTGAACATGTATTCTCTTTCAATAAGACTAATAAGGTTGTGTCTAAGTTAAGTGCAAAATTCCTATAGGAAATATTGCCTTACAGGATCATGAAGCCTAACTACACTCATGTAATGGGGGCCTCATCCTAAAAGGAGTGGGCATTCTCATCACCAATCATATTAGGAAAAGTCATCCATGTGCTCAACTCAAATTCAGAGTTTTTATTACTCAGGGAGAATAGGGAAATGGATATTGAGGGACAAAGTATTCTCTACTGAGTCAATAAGAATTCACTCACATGACAATTGGGCAAACTGAAGGCCTAAGTAGAGCTGTCCACAAAATGTGAGTGAGCTAAAAAGAAAAAGCATGATGACAATGAAACAATTTCTAAAACAAGGAGAAAAAAGAGAAGAGAATGTAATTGAATATAACATTAAAAATAAATATTTCCACTCTGAGAGAAGATAAACCCTAAGAAACAGAACAAAATTTAGTACAATAAATATTTTGTGCCCTTAAAGAAATTCTCCACACTTGAAGAATTAAAGAAAATAAAGACAGTAGAATTTAGTTTTTTTTAAGTGAGATTGCAGAACTCAGGAAAAAAATAAGAGTAAGAACACCATTAAAGACCTAGAAATAAGCTGAATGAAGAAGGAACATAATCAAAATGGGGGAAAATCAAGTCAATAATCTGTAAGACAGCATTGGGAGAAATCACACAACGTAGAGATAAAAGACAAAGAGACAAAAGCAACCTAAGGACAATAATAAGAATGAGGAACAAACAAAAGGAGAGACAACATGTGGTTTGATGCCACTGAAGCAGAGGACATAATAAAACTGTCACTCTCCAAAAAGTACTAACCAATAGATCCCAAAGAAGACGTTCCTAAAAGGAAGAACAGAATTATATTTCTGAAATTTTTAAAGAGAATAGTAACCTTTTCATAAAATTCAATGTTTCTTCTTGATTAAAAAACAACTCTTAGTGAAAAAGATATTAATATACACCACAAAATCCAGCTTTATGTTTGATGGTGAAAGACTAGAAACCTTCTCAGCAAATTCAAGATTAAGATAAAGATACCCACTAGAACCACTAAAATTATTACTTAAACATTATATAATTAACTCAATTCAACTGAAAGATAATAAAAGACAATTGTTAAAAAACACACTTTGTTCTTGGACAGGAAACCATACTTGTAAAGAGGTCAATTCTCCTTATTGAATCTTCAAATGTAATGGCAATAAAAATAAAAACACTCAAAAAACTGAATTTTATGGGGAAATGGGAAAATTTGACCAAATGACCTGTACATAAACAAATAAGATATTTGGAAAAAATCTTTAAAAAGAGAGCAATAATTGAAAGCTAGCACCTCCACAGTTAACATACCATGTTTCAGTAATTTATAATATATGATCACCCCAGATTAATACATATCAGCTAATGAAACAGAATAGAATATAGACCCAAACACAAGTATAAAACAAGAATTTACTTTATGATAAAAGGTGGCATTTCAAGTCTGGGAGGCAGAGATGTTGGGGCAACTGGCTAGCCATTGGGGAAAAAATAAATCCCACTCCTAGATAAATTTCAGATAGATAAAAAATCATAATAAGAAAACTGCACAAAGAATGCTTTTGGGGTGACAGAAATATTCTAAAACCAGATTGTGCTGACTGCTGCATAACTCTAAATTCGCTAAAAGTGGATGAAGTTGGTGGTATGTAAATTATGCCTTAATAAAACCGCTAAAATTTTAGTTGTAATATAAGTAAAATATGAAACCATAAAAGTACTGGAAAAAATATGATTGAATATTTTTTATAATCTCGGATTAAAAAGCCTTTCCAAACACAACACAGAGCCCAGAAGGAAACACAAATTTAAAACATATACCTGAATACAGACACTAAACAAAATGAAAAGAAAAAGGTGAACTATAAAAAATAAAATGTGAAATGTGTATGACATAGGACTAATGATTTCTTTTGTGCAATCAATAACAATAAAACTTAATATAATAACTCAGTATGACTATCACAATTCCTGTCTCCACACATGATATATTGATGATATTAACAATACATACTAAGTATGACCAATCTGATAGCCGAATCATAAAATATGCCCCCAAAGAGGAAAGCTTTCCAAATCTCTTACCAAATACCTTAGCTTTCCAAACTGATACGCTGTGAAGCAACAGCATCACCCAGGAGCTTGCTAAAACTGAAGACTCTGGGTCCTGTTCTTGCCCTCTTCAACCAGAATCTGCATTTTAACAAGATCCCAGGCAATTCATATGTACGTCAAAGTTTCGGAAGCACTGCCTTAAATTATCACATTTCTTTTCTGCCTGACAATTTCTGCATCAGAGGCAAAATTCTCACCTAACAGTGTTTGGGATCTTCTGACAGATCTAGGTTTGTTGCCTTGGAATTAATTCTTATATGTGAAAGGCCATCAGAAAAACACCACTTGTGAGGTTACTTTGAATACTCAATGTACATTCTTCTCCACTGAGCTAAACCAAGAAATCTTGATGATAGAATGAGTTCACTTTGCAGAAACATTCTAGACTTTTTATTTTAGACAAGTTTTTCATAAAGTTCCAATCCCACCTACTCTGCTGTTAACCATCACTTCTCTGAACCATGACTCGCAACACCACAGTTATTAGACACTGTTGTTTCTGACCATGGAATCATAATTCCTCAGCTGAGTTTCAGGAATCTATAGATAGTTACCTTATCAGACTTGTCACCACTCATGCTTTGTCACCTTCAAGTAAATGGTCAAGCCAAGCAATAAGAAAAGTACAGACTTCTAAGGAAGATGCTCAAAAGCAGACTGTTGGAGTAGATCTCCCTATAAAGGCTGCCAGGCTTCTCTGCATTCAAATGCCACTCCACGTTCAATAATGAGAGTCATTCCAACAAAATACTAAAAGAGTAGTTTGGTTTCTACTTTAGATAAAAGCATTCCATACTCAATTGAGGACTTACAAGGTTATTCTGTATGCTAGCCTGTCCTCATCTTCCTTTCACTGAATTCCTTCAATAACACTGTTATTTTTTCAAGTTAAAGAAAAGGTAACACATTCAGACTAAAATTAGTTTTATTAAAGCAGAATTCTGTAAGGAAAAAACTTACCTGGTTTTGCCTACTTTGGGCACCAGAACTTTGACTCTAATCTAAAGGTAGGCTATATTCAGTTTAGGTATGTATTATATGACATGAAATATTTAACCCGATCTTACAGAGCCAACAAAAGCTTTATTGGAACAACTGATGCTCTTAGTATCTTAGTATCTTACAAAACTGATGCTCTGTAGAGTACAGTTCAGGAAATTGTCTTAACCAGAATAACTAGAAAGCAGTACCTGTGATGGTGCTGTCTGTATCCTCTACTATGAGCCCTGTCATTCTTGCCCCTCTTCCCACTTTTTCCACCATGCTGTGATGTCTCCTTTCCTCAAAGCCCCTTGTGTCTGGTCACAGATGGTAACCTTCACACAATAGGGACACACAATGTCCAGGTCAGAAATAAATGTTCACGTGGATTTTATAAGTTTCCAGTATTACAATAAGTTCTAGTCTCTCACAATTCTATCCCTCCCCTATCACCATGGCAATCTATAAAACAAAAGAGAAATCAGGAGAGGTTTCTGATCCTGCCCATTTTTTTCGCCCAAAGCACATAATGTGTGCAAGGTCCTTAGGAATTTGTTTGTTTGTTTTGACTCTTTGGCCCCCTTCACCCATTTTCTCTGATCCTGTCTTGACCAGGAACCCTTATATTCCTTTGATAATGAAAATAGGCAGTTACTATATGTGAAAAGCATTTATTCTTTGCATTTCCTAATCAATACTCTACTTCAGAAAGACCTTCAAACAATCCAAAGAATCAGGAGAGAAAAAAGAAAAAAAGGAACAGCCAGCAAAACCATCACTCAATTATATAACCACTCAAAAACAGGCTGCTCTGAGGGAAGAATGTCAGATAACGAGAGAGCAAATTTGAAAGATTTTACCCAATGCTATTTTAATATTAGAGTTCCACATGAGTAGTATTAGTGCTACATGTGATTGATTCATAATTATATATCTCCAAGAGACTACAGAGTTGGACCTAAAATCAAGGTCTGTGAAGTCTGGGTCATGCAAGAGTACAAAGTGACCCATGTGTCATCACCATGGTGACCATACTTGAAACTATTCTTCCAAGGGTGACTTGACAACGGATAGTAGTGGAACCATTAACAAAGCTTCTCTAGAGACAAATAGACTGATGGTGCAGTTATAACTACTGAAGACAGATGAAGCCCCAAGGAGAAAACAGGAACTTGTCTTGTATGGCCTTCACGAGTGCCAAGATATAATCCCCTGAGTCTCTGCACTTCTCCAAAGAGAAACTCACTACCAGGTAATAATAACAGCTATTAGAATTGGAAGGGCTTTTATAGTTAAATGTTACCATATTTCTGTTGCTTTTAATTCCTATTATTCCTATCCCAGAGAGGCTTTCCAACAAAGGACTGTTTTTGCTAAAGGCCTGCCTTTATTCCTCATTTGTTTTGTTTGTTTGTTTGTTTGTTTGTCTGTTTTTTACCATTCCCTAACCCAACATTGGAATAACCAAGGACCAACCCGTCAGTTCCATGTAGTAAATGGACTGGGGGCCACAAAGAAGTAAAATCCATGTTGTCCTGAATATGCAATGAGCTGATGGTAAACAGCAGTTAAGCCAGTAAGCTGGCGGTATTCATTGAATAAGTTCAGCCTTTGTCAAAGAAAAATATGCCTAATGTATAACCAATAGGAAATCAGAGAATGGGCTACCCCCAGCCCGTGTAGAGTGACCTAATAGATAAATTAGAATATGATAGATAGCACAGATGATGCTCCTCTAGAATTCTCAGTGTGGTGGCCACGAGAATACATTGCTCAGATCTCCTGTTGGCAGAAGCAGAATGGACCAACATTCTGGCAGCCTCAGCTGTATCCCTCTGGATTCATCACCATGTCTACACCAAGGCCATGCTTTCCTTAGGCTGCCCCACGTCGTGACTGTGCCTCGCAAGGATACTAGTGCAGTCCATCCTGTAGGATGCAAGACTCCCCTAACAGGTGACTTGGGCTAGAGAACTCTCCAATGATCTGCCTGACACATGATTAGAACTGCAGTGCAGTCTGAGACTCTTCCTGCCAATCCTCCTTTTTCCTCTCCTTCACAGGTATCAGACTTGCAGCTCTTCCCATCTACTCCTGCTCTCTTCCCTTTATCTTTCACATGAATTTTCGTCATGTTTAAGCCCATTTTGGTGACTGCTTCTCTGAGAACCCAAATGATACAGAGTTTACATAAAATAGTCAACATTTGAATATTGACTTTAACTCCTTCAAAGTCTTTTTTTTTTGTACATAATCTTATTTGATCCATGTAACTGTAAGGTTTTCCTAAGATCTTTCATGAATATAGACATCCTTCCCTCTTAAATTAATAATAACGCTCTAAGTATCTATGGCCAAACACAGCTATTAAAAATAAACTTTATTTTTTTAAGTTGTATCATTCATTCATCCATTCAACAAATATTGAGTCGCTTCTATGAACCTACTGACAAAGATTCTCTGCTTGACCAAATCTTAGTCAGGCTCTTGAAACTTCTCCTAAACTCATTGTGCACTTCCTTGTAAAATCAAGTTTTAACAAGAACCCTGCTGAGTCAGTTGAGTAAGAACCTCACAACTTCATTATCTGTTTACCCTAGATATCTGATCATGTTCTTCATCCTCCACCGTGCCCCCAGAAGATATCTGATCACCCTGGCCTGTCTTCAGCAAGAATCTTGTTAGATAGGATTAGCCAGAATCCATCCCTACAGATGATGTTTACTCAATAATGTTACATTCACTGATCCCAACCCTGCCCCTTGGCTATTAATTCCTGTTACCGATACTGAATTGAATCCAGTCTCTCTCCCCCACTGCAAAATTCTAAGTAGTCCCTATACCTATCACAATGATACTGAATAAAGTCTGCTTTACCATCTTTAACAAGGGTCAGGAATAATTTTTTCTTTAACATCGTCTCTGTGCTTGACTCTTTGGGTGATATAGCAGTGGGCAAGAGTCAGTCCCTACCCTTACGGGATTCACAGTTTTAAAAAAAAAAAAAAACGATCAATTTTTAAAATTGTATTTGTGCTAAGAGATACACAGAAAAAGATCGAGGTGTTATAAGGCTAGGGGAGATTCTAGGGAGCCTTACTTTGGTAAATGGCTTAGAAAAGGCTTCCCTCAGACCTATCGCTGAAGCTTCGTTCAAAAGGATGAGCTGAAATCATCTGGTTAAGGGTGGCTGAGTTAGTACTGAGGGCGGATTGGGGCCACTGAGTAGACTGAAAAAGGAAAAAAGCCCCTAGGTGGGAAGCAACTAGAATTCAGAGAACTGAAAAACGACCAGTGAATTCTACAAGAGAGAAAATGAGAGGAAAACAGAGAGGCAATATCAGTGCTTCTTGGCTAAAAGAGTTTCCCAGATTTTGCTTATGTATCCTTTTAAAGTAATTTGGAAAACTACATACTCACTCATACATTGCTAATTCACATCTCACTTCTTTTATTTTTAATTTAAATAATTTCAAATAATTGATATCTGATGTGTTGTAAATACTGCCATTTTAAAATAATGAAATAATGTATCCAAGAAAAATTCCAAAGCTACTGCTACTTGATACCGTCCACTGAAAAAATATGTATGGACAAAGTGATCTTCAACACTTAGAGATTTTATATCATTCTTTTTTCTTCTTAACCTTGTAGTCTGTTTTTTTTTTCTTTTTAAACAAAATTACTTTATTTTTGTGTGAGGTAAAATATACATAACATAAAATTTTTATCATTTTAACCATTTTAAGGGTTCAATTCAGTGGTATTAAGTACATTCATATCATTGTGCAACCATCACAACTATCCATCTCCAGAACTTTTCATCATTCCTAACTGAAACTGTACTCATTAAAAAGTAACGCTCCAGTCCCTGCTCCCCTTAACCCCTGGCAACCACCATTCTACTTTCTATCTCTATGAATTTGACTTTAGTCAAATTTATACCTTATACAAGTGAAATCCCTTAGGAATTGTCTTTTTTTAACCTTGCATTTTCATTCCACCTTCCCCACAGAATATCTTTACGTAAAATATTTTTATACTTGAAAATCTTTTACTGATGTCATTTCATTCTTCAAGGTAATATTTTCCATCTGTATCGAGTTACTACTACAATTATTATTAATACTATATAGCTTAAAAGCAATTTAAATATACTGTAAATTTTAAACATAAAAAATTGGAAATTCTTTTCTTAATAAAATGAATAAGGATTTTTATTTTATTTCATGTTTTTTGTGGCTGAATATTATTTATTGCTATAATAAGATTGAGTTTAGCATCAATTCTGTGTGTTTTTGTGAGCTCTGAGAATCATTGTTCACATACAAATAAGTGGAATTAGAGCAAATTTTGGCAGAAAATGTCATTCAGCTCTTTGAATTTCTACTTTACATGCCAAAACCATACAGCAGAACATCTTCAAATATTATTTTTGTGACTCATCAGTTGATAACTCAATTAGATCTTCCTCAATTTTGTTGAAAGAAAAAAATGGAAATCATCCTGAGTTGTGAAGAGATTTGTTACCCATCATTAGAAACATTAATTTTTTTCAATTTTGGGCAATACATCAAAAATACTTTTCTAAAACTGATCAAATGACACATTTTATACTCTTTCATTTAAAGGCATCTTCTTTAGCCTAATATACTCATATGTATGATACTTATGTTTTAAATAATTGTTGGGAAAACTAGGACATTGTTAATTATATTCAATATTGTTAACATGTTTTCACTGAGTTAAATTTACAGCATATGTGTGTGTGTGTGTGTGTATACATATATTAAAAGGTACTAATAAAGGTTTATTGAAAATATTCATTATATAACCTAATTGAAAAAGTTATTTTTCATTGTCAAACCAGTAACCAATCAGAATTCTGACTCCCTTTTTCATTTCAAATAATCCTGCATTCTGAATTCTAACTGTAGAAATATAGGTAGATAAGACATGGAGTCCTGCCTGAGTTCCTCATCTGGACATGACAGAGGCATAGACAGCATCTGCTCCTGGAACAAATAGGACTTTTGGCATGATTCTTATTGATTTTTGAAAAGGAATTATATTCATTGTTCTATATAAGTTTAAAGATGTTTATTGAAAACTTATAGAAATAGATATTTGCAATAAAATACATAATTATCATTAACATCTGTTTATATTCAATTAGAATTGTTTAATGATAAGGCTGATGGCATAGTTACAGAAAACAATCAGATAGAAAATCTTAGACCCAAAATTTTATGGTGGAAAAGGGAAATGGATGAGATTAGAGTCACCATCATCAGCTGCTCGAAAAATGCGGCAGTGGATCCTCATGCAGTGTCAAGAGCAGGGATAGTTTGCATCACTCCAGTCCAATTTAACTCACTCACAAAATACAGCCAATTTTCTCAGGGCACAGTGTCAGTATTATGTATAAAATAAACCATGGTCCATGTCCTACTCGAGCTTACCTTTTACTGATAAGACAATACCTACTCTTACCCATGTGAAATTTAAAAGCCAAAACTGATACAAAATACAGTCCATCCTTCAAAAGACAAAAGGGTAACTGTGGACTGGTATAGTTAGAACAGGCTTCAAGGATCTTGATCTGAACCTTGAAAGACAGGTTAGATGAAAAACCAGCATTCCAGATAAAGGAAAGACTTGGAGGTGATTCACAGATCAGTGAAGAAACAACACAGGCTGGCATAGTGACTTTGAATTGGGGAACAACGTAAAAAAAAACTCAGATTATAAAGAGTCTGAAATAAAGCCAGAAAGACTAAGGCTTGATTTTATAAGCAGTGGAGAGCCACAGGAGCCTGTTGTACAAAGGAGAGATACAAAGAATATAAAATATCTTATGTTCTATAAATAGGAATGTGTGAGAGGAGAGATTAGAGAATACTAAGAACATACAGCAATAAGCCAAGTCTCAAGTGATGGAATGGTGATAGTGCTAGCATGGGCAATGGAGCCAAAAAGCAATAAAGTTAAACTTGACTTCTATTCCCAGGTCTTTACTAACTGGCTTAATGATCTTGAACAAGACACTTGACCTCTGGCCCTCTTTTTCCTCCACTCCAAGGATACCTTGGGATTAAGCATCTTTGAAGGTGACAGCAAGCCAGCAAGAATGGACCAAACAGAGGTCTGTGACCCTCCCCACTACTCCTGCTTCAACCAAATTAGATTTAGTAGTAGTAGAATAGTAGTAATTGGGGGGTTTCTATATATCATTTGGAGAAAAGTTTCTTCTACTTGAAAAGTTTGAAAAAATTGGACTATAGGAGTTTACTTCAAAGACATAAAATTCGGAGATTCTATTGAGGAAAGTAGTTTTATAAGAGAAGATTTTGTAGGACTTGGTAACTGATTGCATAGAGAAGGAAAGACTGAAAGGTATCAAAAAAGATTGAATGACTGGAAGAAATGAAGCAATAATGATTATAGGAGCAAAAGTTGGTTCATGGGAGAAAAAGCTGAGTTTTCCCTAATTTGAGGAAATAAACTCGTATGAAAGTATGTATTTTTCTCTTTATTGTTTTCTAACCCTATTAAAGTAGGTCGTAAGCTATAATCTACAACATCCAAAAAGAGAATAATTATATTCCAAACATAATTCTCTAAAATATATATGATGGCTTTTATTATTTATTACAAATGGCATCAATACAGTCTCTAATTAAGGATAAAAAAAAAATTAAATGTGTTCTTAGGCAAAATGATTTTGTTTCGGCGATACAGAAATTTGCAGTAAAACTTTGCAGCTTAAATTATTGGCTTGAATTTTCTGTTTCTTACATGTAAACCAAGCCACAATCTTGAGAAGTATTTTTCTCCTAAGGTACTTCTTTTAACATAAAAAGAAATTAATTTGATATGCCACCTTTTGAAATGTTATCTTTGCCCTGGATTATTCATGCTACATTCTGGATGGTATACTCAAGAATGCTCTGAACAAGCAAAACTATAGCCCTTCCATATGTAAAACTGGCATATATTTTAAATTTCTTACACAATTACAGTATCATATGCAACTGGGAACAAAAGCTACAGGGAACAAAGTGTAATAGATCGTGATGACTGTTTTAGAACAGCTTGAACCTCCTTATAGCCTACAAGAAGGCTATGTGAGCTGAATTCAGAAGTACTGAAAATGGATTTTACTGCAAGCTACAAAGCTTTGGGGGCAAATATGCTTTTTTATAACTTAGAACTATAGAAAGATTCTCAAATCGAGTTCATGCCAATGAAAAGATGTTATCTCCTATGTCCTTCCATTTTGTGTATTTCTTCTTAATGCAAAGTACATACAGAATCATACACAGAATGCTTTCTAAACTACTAATACATTCTGTTCCAACTGTTGGCCACTAATGCAACAAATTATATTTTTCTATCCTTTTATTGGTGCTATGGTTCTTGTCTCTTATGAGTGGAATTATTACAGCTACAGAGAATCAATGGGGTTTTAATGTTTTATGAAAAAAAGAGGACAAAGAGTGAGTTTTTGATTCATTGTCTCCATCTTCTACGTGTACCATACTTATGCTTTAAATAAGAAATAAGGAAATGTTCCACTATTCTATTCTAGCTTTTAATATCCTCAAGGTATATTACCCTTGTCTTATCTCTTTGGAGGTAATTTTCATTGAGTAGTGGGCCACTTTTTTTCAGATTAAATTTTTCAAGCTATGCTATTTCAGTGGGCTTTTAATGAACAGAAGCCTCCTACATCCTGAAAAATTATGTCCCTTCAATGTGCCTGAGATAATAACCTTCAATTCCTCACTGAGGGATTACAAGTAAATGTGTCTGGGGAAAACTAATGACCAAAGAGGTTTGATATTGGTAATGGTATTCTGCCACTAAGGTGATCCCCCGCCCCTCACCCCTGCCTGGAGACCTGGCAAGCCCAAACAGAATCTTTTATTAGGAGAGAATGCCATTGTTAAATGACTCTTTGGTTGCTTGAGAATCATGACACACAGTGAGATTTAGCTGCCCATTAAGCACATTGGTTTATTTTTTTTTCCTAGGGGGGAAAAACCCCCAAACAGAAAACTCTTCATTAATTCCAGTTCTCCTAATCCAAGTCCTCCCAGACAAAACCCGCAGACTCCTCTCTTTTTTCCTGTGTTGTGACTCTCCAAACTATTTCTGATAGACTCAAGCAAGCATTTAATGGTGCAGAACAAGCAAGGCAGTCCTCTCTGCAATGCTTTCTGACACAATGAGAGTGTCAGTCATGCTCCCCATGACTCAGAATGAATCAGATGGAGAGGAAAAACTAACAGCACAAAAGTGCAGCTTAAGAAATAAATGGCAACCTGTGATCTGGAGAAAGAAAACTGCACTGCTGATCACAGCTAAGAGCTAGTTGTCCCTCCTGCTTTCTCCTTCAACGAACAACTAGAATGTAGATCGGGTTTTTCTTCCTGAGGGAATCAAATCATTCTGATGTTTAAACACACCTTGGCAAAATAAATCATTTATCAGTTCTCCCAAGATACTTTTGATTTAAAATCAGTGGTATAGTCGAAAACCTGTTCTTTGCATTTACTTTTTTAACTGTCCCAATTTTCTGCCCTTTGGATGGAAGATTAATACAGAAAAAAAAGAGAGAGAGAGAGAGAGGAAAGTCATGGTCTGTGCCACAACTTGAAGGTTCATTTAATGTAGATTTTGATGCATGAACTGTGCAATAACCCCAAGTTGGAGGAAGGAAGGAAGGAGGCGACGGAAAGGGGGGGGAAAGAAGACAGACTCATATATAAAATATAAAATGTATGTGTGTATGTGTATTTTTACTTCAAAATATTGGAACAGGGAAGTTCTTTGGGTCATGCCTACTTCCTTTTTCATTATTTCAAATCGAAATATGGAAAGTTGTTCACTAGCAAATTTGCTTATGAGTAAGAGTGACCACTCATGCTGACCTAGACCTACTCCCTTTCTACTGATTACTGGAATTTTCCTTCCTTGCATCCTCCCTCTCCCTTTGTTTCTATGTTCCTGCTGCTGCCTGGCTCCTCACCCACTTTCTCATTCCCACCACTCCACATTCCACACCCCACTTTTGACTTCACCCCACAACTAGTGAGTTGTGGAACCTATGATAGGAAGACAAGCTGTCAAGGGAAGACCAGGGAGACCAGATGTTCTCTGAACATTCCTTGCTTTTTACTGCACCCCAATGCAATCTGTGAGGCAAAAACAAACAAAACAAACAAACAAAAAAAAACCCTTGCTGCTCCTGCCTGCCTAACCCCTCCTATCCTTGCCTCAAAGTTGATTGGTTCACCACCCACAAGTGAGAAAAAAGAAACAGAAAAATAGACAAGAAAAGGAGACACAAGATCAGATGTCCACTCTCCTCACCACTTTGGCACAATGTAAGCCCCTTGGAAGAGAAAAAGAGAAACCCTAATTAACTGAGATTAAGGTTGTACCATCTGGCAAAATGAATTTACAAAATTTACTTCACTTACTTTTCCTGCACACATGAGTTTGTGGCCTGAGACTCATATCTGGAAAAGAAGGATTTGGAAAAGAAGGATTCTTTCTCAACATAAGAAATATCTACTTAAACTCAACAGTCAACAAAATAACTTACAATAAGACCCTAGAGGCATTCTCATTAAAAATAAGGATTTAAATAAGAAAATACACTACCATCATTCTTCTGTTGAATTCAATTAAAAAGGAAAGAAACTGAAAGTAAAAATAAGCACTACTGAAAATGAGGACACAAAATCATTATTATTTGTAGTTCAAATGTGAATCAATTAAAAAGCTCTTAAATTTTTTTTTAATTTCAGGAAAGTAATCAGATATAAGATAAATATATACTTTCAAAGTCTTGCCTATATAGTATCAATGACCAAAAGGATGTAATGGGAGAAAACCAAGTCTATGCAAAACAATATTAAAAACCACAGAATACCTATGAATAAACCAAACCAAAAATGTGATGAATATGAAAAAAATTAGAATTTTGCTGAGAGATATAAAAGATTTACATAAGAGGAGAGACATGCTACTTATAGGGTGGAACTACCTAGTACTATTAATGATAATAAAAGGCATCATTAATTGAGAGGCATGTAATAATGGGAATTAGTAATACTTAGTTACTTTAATAAGCATCTACTATATGCCAAGGATCATTCAAGATGTTTTATATCCTATTTTCATTTTATTTCATCTTTCCAACAAACCTATCAAGTAATACTATCCCTATTTTACAGATAATGTACAAAAGCAATACTTTCAACCACTTCGATACATTACCTCTGTAAAAATATCTAGGTTTCTCCCTAAAAACATATAGCTTTAACAAAACACCTGTATAAATGTTTAACATGATAAAGTTATTCTAAAGTTCTTCTGAAAGAAGGTGTGAAGGGAACGAAAAACATTTTTAAGAGTAATACCATAGAGGAATTAACAGAAGAAGCAAAAAATAAACAGACCCTAGTATACACAAATTTTTAACATTTGGTGAAGGAAGCATAACAAGCCAATGGAAAAATCATTGATTATATTTCAAATGATGTTGAAAAACTGACTTTTTTAATTGATCAGTTGGTTAATATCACACATTAAACTCAGTTGCAGAATTTTTAGAGAATTCATTTTTAAAAGACACACACATCATCATCATAAACTAGAGGAAACCATACAAGGATAGACTGAGCATAAAAGTAAAAGAAATTACAAAGAAAAAGTTCAACAAATTTAACCACATAATAAAATTTCTGTATTTTATGAATAAAATGTAAAAGTAAAAACACTGGGGGAAACATTTGCAATGTATATGACAAAGGGTTAATATATTAATATGTAAAGAAGTTCCATCAATCAATCAAAAAAGACAAAAATCTCAATAGAAATATGAATGAAGAATATGAATAGACAACTTATAAAAGGGCTGTTCAGATTTTCTGTTTCTGCTTATGTCAGAAATAGATGTCAGTTTTAGTAAATTGTACTTTACTAGGAATTAGATTATTTCACTTATTTTTTAATTCATTGGAATAAATATTTATAATAGTCTCATTTTTTACTGTCTATAAGATCTAAAATGATATCTCATTTTTTATTCCTGATACTGGTAATTTGTAGGTTCTCTCTTTTTCTGCACCCAATCTTTCTAGTACAGAACCAGCTTTCATTTGTGTTGATCCTTTTTACTATATTTTCTTCTATTTCATTAATTTCTGCCTTTATCTTTATTAAATATTTCTTTTTCCTTTGTGTTTAATTTGCTGTTCTTCCAACTTCTTGAGACGGTTGCTTACATCATTGATTTTAGTTCTTCATGTTTCCTAACATGAACTATGGATTATAAACTTCCTTTTAAGCAAGGCTGCATGCCTAAACTTATACAATAATTATAATGGTTTGCCTAGTCATGAAGCTAAAGTCAGTTAACTAAATGAATTAATTTTTTTAATAACAATGATAATGGAAAGACAGTGCCAAGAGAACTTTCGGTTAAAGATAAAATTGGCTAGAGACTGACCATATTTGAGCAGTGGTTTCAGGGAACAAAACTAAAGATGATAAGAAAATTTTTCTTAAAAGTGAATCAAATTTTGTCTTTATTTCCCCATTAGGAAAAGTAGTCTCACAACAGATGTTCCACCTTCTCCTAATAAAACTAATGTTCATTTCTCCCAAAGCATTGTGATTACCATACATGACCCCTGAGAGGTAGTGGGGATTGGGAGAATAGGTTGTAAAGCCATCAATAAGAGTTCGATAGATGAGGGAAAAGGAGGGGCATTCTGATACACTGTAAAACTTTACTGGAATTGATAAAGTACAGAGAAAGAGAGAAAAAGGTCCACAACAACTGAAAGAGGTTCGAATCTATTACCTACTGAGTTGAACTGAGCTCTATCAAGCCACACACACACACACACACACACACACATCAAAGAGTTTTCAGGAAATGGGAAATAGTAACCTTGGAACTGTTACCTTCCCAGAGTCCTCTCTATTTTCCCATGTTGTCTGATAATGGAGCATTCTAAGACTCAGTCCTGATTCCTCTTTATACCCCTGCCCTTCATGAGCTCCCCCAGTCTGGCTTTACATATCACCTCCCAGCATATATCTTGTTCAGATTCCTCTACCAAACTCTGGACTTGTGCACATAAGCATGTGTAATAGACATCCCTAACTTATAATGTTCAAAACTGAACTGCTCATCTCCTCTAAAATCTGCTCTATATACAGCCTTTTCCATCCCCATTAATGAAAACACCCTTTTTTCTTTTTCTTTTGAAATAATGTTAGGCACACGGAGCAGTTGCAAAAATAGTAGAGTTCCTGTGAACCCTTCACCCAGCTTCCCTGTAAAATAACATCTTACATAACATAGTACAATTATAAAAACCAGGGAATTGTCATTGGTACAATACTGTTAACTAAATGCAGAACTTATCTGGATTTCACCAGCTTTTATGTGCATTTTTTCCTCCTTGTACATAGTTCTATAAAATGTTATCACATGTTTAGATTTTTTTGTAACCAGCAGTAAATACAAGCTGTTTCATTATCCCAAAGAAACTTCCTTATGCTACTCATTTATAGTCACACCCTTCTCACTCCAGCTCTAACCCCTGGCAACCACTAATCAACCACTGATCTTTTCCATCACTATCATTTTGTAATATCAAGAATGTTATGTATATGGAATCATATGGCACGTAACCTTTTGAGATTGGCTTTGTGCACACAGCATATTATCCTTGACATCCATCCGAGTTGTTGCATGTATTCTTTTTTTTGTTCTAAGCAGTATTCACTTTTGTAGAAATACCATGGTTTGTTTACCCATTCACTTAGTGAAGGACATTTGAATTGTTTCCAGTTTTTGCCTATTACAAATAAAACTGCTATGAACATGGATGCACAGGTTTTTGTAAAATATAAGTTTTCATTTCTCTAGGGTAAATATCAGGAGTGACATTGACAGGTTATATGACAAGTGGATATTTAACGTTATGAGAAACCACCAAGCTGTTTTCCAGAGTAGCCATGCCATTTTACATTCTGCCAATAACGTGTGAGACCAAGTTGTTCCACGTCCTTGTCAGCACTTGCTATTGTCTGTATTTTTATTTTAGGTATTCTAACAGGTATGCTGTAGTATCTCACAGTGGCTTTGATTTGCATTTAATGATTTAAGAATCTTTTTCATGTGCTTATTTGTCATCCTTTGAAGTATCTGTTCAAATCCTTGTTTGTTTGTTTGTTTCCAAATTGGATTATTTTCTTGCCATTGAGTTTTAAAACCTTTTTTATATATCCTGGATACAAATCCTTTGTGGGATATGTGATTTGCAAATTTATCCTATACTGTGACTTTATTTTCATTCTCTTAATGGTGTCTTTCACAGGACAAATATTTTTAATTTTGGTGAAGTCTAATGTATCAGTTTTTTTTTTTTTCTTTTATGAAGCACGTTTTTGAGGTCATAGCGAAGAACTCTTTGCCTACCCATAGGTCGTGAAGATTTTTTTTCTAAAAGTTTTAGGTTTAGACCTATGGTAGATTTTGAGGTAATTTTTGTATAAGAGATACACTATCTTTTCAGTTACTCAGGCAAAAATTTCAAAGTTACCTTTGACTTCTCTCTTTCTTTTACACCCCACATCAAAACCATTCGGAAGTTCTACCGATGCTTCTTTTGCACCAGTTCCACATCTACCCCTCTGGCCCGACCCACTATTATCTCTCATCCAATTATTACACGTGCCTCTTAATTAGTCACCATTTCCTTTCCTTGTCCTGTACCGTCTATCCTCAACACAGCAATAAAATTAACCTTTTTAAAGTCTAAGACAGATCAGCTCACTCTTTCACTAAAAACCTTTTGGTCACTCCCACTTCTCTACATGATCTGCTCCCTCCCTTCCATCTCTGGCCACATAACCTAGGACTTTACTGTTCAGTCCTTCCACTCCCTTCCCACTGGCTTCCTGGTGCTTTTTTGACTACACCAGGCATACTCCCACTTTACAGGTTTTATACAGTTGTTCCCTTGACTGAAATGCTCCTTCACCAGATAACCACATGGCTATCTCCCTCACGTCCTTTAAGACTTTGCTCAGATATCACCTTTGCAATGAGGCCTACCCTGACCACACTAAAATTTCAACCTGCTAATTTTTACCTACCAGCATTCCTAATCACTCTTACGCTGTTCTACTTTTTATTTTTCCACAGCACTTATCATCTCCTAATGCATCTCCTAATGCATCTCCTAATTTACCTATTTTATATGTATTGTTTTATTGTCTATCACCACCGCTGCTAGAAAATAACCTCTATGAAGGCAGAGCTACTTGTTTTGTCTGCTGACACAACCTAGGCACTCAGAAGTGCCTGGCAATAATAGGTACTCAGTAAGTCTTTTTTTTTTTTTTTGAATGACAGAATGATAGCATTTCTTAAATCAGTGGTTCTCAAAGTATGGTCTGCCAACCCTTGGGGGTTCTCAAATCCTTTCAAGGGATTTGGAAGATACTAAGATGATATTCGTCTTTTTCACTATATTGCCATTGGCACTGGTGGTAAAACTGCTGGCACCTTAGCAACAATCAAGGCAGAGGCACCAAACTAGTAGTCATATTCTTCATTGCCATGTACTCCAGTTCCAACAAAAAAAAAGCCAGTTTCACTTAAGAATGCCCTTGATAAAACACTAAAAATTGTTAGTTCTCAACTCTTAAGTATATTTCTTTTTAATATTCTATATGTCAAGAAATGAGAAGTATTCATAAAGTACTTCTGCTGAGGAAAACAACTGTGTGAGGATTTAAGTTGCAAGCTAAACTAGACGCTTTTTTTTCACAGAACACCATATTGTGTTGAAAAAAACACTAACAAATTATGGTTATTCATAAATAGGTATTGGTGGACTTTTTCATTTCAGTCTAGTCACTTTAAGGAAAAGAACACAGTACCTGTTACCAATTACAAACTCTAACCTTTCAACATAAATTAGAATATTGGAAATTCATAACCTCCTCCATGAGCTTATAAGCTTCCCAATACTTAAAGATTTTTCCGATTCAACTTCTAATATAGTAAACATAAATAGATATAACCCACATTAAAAAAAAAAAAACTTCGATTTCTTCACTAATTTTTAAGAGTGACAACAAAAAATTTGAGAACAGATGATTTGTCCCAATCATTGTGTGACCCTTGCTTTTTCACGACCCTCGCTCCTTCTCTGGGTGTGTTCCATGGCAGAGCCCACACAGCTCTGCACTTCTGTACCGAGAGGCCCCGGCCCACTGCGTTCTATAAATTATTTGTTTTTGTTGTACAACCAAGGGTAGCTCTGAAGGCTGGGCACCTATAGCCGAGATCATTGCCTAGTGGGAGTGAACGGTCCTGGCAATTCAGAAAGACCAGGGATTTCATGCAAGACTCACCACCCCAAAATGGACCTTTGAAGTTTCCAAGGCCAAATATTAGTTATCTCATGGTTTTCTGACCAATTCTCAAAGGAATTTCAAGTACCATTTGATTTACTGTATAGCATAAGTATTGTACATCAACAAGTACTTTGGGATTCACCTCATCCCCTAGCCCTGGAAATAAAGTTGCACATAGGAATTAAAATTATAAAAGAATATATATATTTACTCACTTGCCAACTTTCACAAACTTTTTTGGAATTGGAGGCCAGGAGACAAAAATACCCAGGAGTAATTTTCTCTTCTGTAAGTAAATATAAGTATTAGCCAGACTTTCCTCTCAGAGGTGTGATAATATAAGAGTCATTGAAAATGTCTTTCATAATTTCACATATATTCTGTTTTAAAAAACATCTTAACATTAAATCAGTTTTTTATTGTATTGAAGGAGATTTTTAATCATCATGCTAAGTCTCTCAAAAACCTTTTTCTGATACACATATTTTCTCATTTTCATCTTCAGTGTCTTGCCAGTTCTGAGTCTGTATTTTAGTCAGAACTCTTTCTACTGCAGGTGCTATAAACCTAACTTAAACACAACCAAGTATATATATACTCACAAAAAAACTGGCTCAGAAAATCCTGATGTTGATTGAGCTCAAGCATAGCCAGACCCAGGGACTAAAGCCTCAGGACTTTTTGTCTCCACCACTTGCCTCTACTTGGCTGCATTCTGCATGCAGTCTCCCTCCATTTAAGGGCGTCAGGATAGTGACCACGATCATGCCTAGTCTTATGTTATCCCAGGTTAGCAAGTGAGGCAGAAAGAGAACTTCAGTCCACAAGCACCCTGTTTGTGTGCCCAATCTTATAGTGTACTAAGATTGGTCCTGTCCCAGTCACATGCTGTCTGTCAGGATTTTCCAGAGAAACAGAACTGTTAGATATATATGATATATTGTATACATGATGTATGATATCTATTGATATCTATATCTATAGACACATATATTATATATGATATACCTATAATATGGCTATAGATATCATACATATAAGATTTATTATGAGAAATTAGCTCACATGATTATAGAGGCTGAGAAGTCCTATGATCTGCCATCTGCAAGCTGAAGACCAGAAAAGCCAGTAGTGTAACTCTAGTTAGATTCCACAGCCTGAGCACCATGGTAGCTGATGGTGTAAATCCCAGTTCAAGGGCAGGAGAAGACTGACAACCTGGCTCAAGCAGGCAGGCAGGAAGGGACCGAATCTTCCCTTCTACTTTTCATTCTATTCAGGCCCTCAACAATAGATTGAAGCCCATCCACACTGGAGGGCCATCTATTTCACTGAATCTATGAATCAAATGCTAATCTCACCCAGAAACACCCTCACAGACACACCCAGAAATAATGTTTAATCTGGGCACCCTGTGACCCAGTCAAGTTGACACATAAAATTAACCATCCCGTATGCCAGTCCTGGAACAGATATGTATATGTGTGAGACCCCATTACACACATACACCCAAGGTCAAATGAAGGTGGGGAGAGATGGACCCACAAGAAAAAGATGCTGCCCCCAAAAGCTTTCCACTAAAACATAAAACAATCCCTGTTTATTTGTACTCACTATTCCCATCCACAGCTGAGCATCTTACACAATATAGTTTTTATAAATAGGCAGTGCTTGACTTTTAATATTTTTCAGAATCATGACTGTGTAATTTTAAGAACTGTCAGATTTGAGGGAGTGTGGTAAACTGACACTAGAAAATCAATCGCCTCTTCCTTATCCCACCCCACCTGACTATTCAAGAGAAAAAATTCAAATTGGCAGTAGTTAAATTATTATAAAAGTAGAGACAGGGAAAGTAGAGTTAAACAATTCATCAGATAATTTATTCAGGAAATAAAACAGAAAAGTCTACATAGACAGAAGGTGGACCTAATTAGTAGTAATTGAGGTTTTCTTTCAGAGACACTGTAGACCAATGTTTCTCGATACTAGTATAGTTAAGGAAACTCATAACTATCTCTTAATTTTGTAAAAGAAGTTGCATCTAAAATGGAACCGGAGGATATGAAATGGAGAATGTATGCCCTTCAGGAAAATGAAACTGAATATCTGAGAAAAAGATTTTCTGTAAATGCCTGATTTACAGAAGACCAGAAACTTATCTCCTGACCAATAAGCATCCACCAAGAATCTCTTCCCATCATCCTCAAGTCAATGAACTTACTGCTTGGTCTCCGCCTGGATTCCCCTGTTCTTTGCACTCCTTGCCCATAAATACAGCCCACTCCAAACTTTCAATGGATTCACCTGTAGCTTGCTACATTTTGTGTTTTCTGAATTGAAATTCCTCCTGAATAAACTCAATTTCTGGTCATTCAAGCTTGCCTCGGTTGACCTCTTTATTTAGGTGGACAATTTGTTCTCAAACTGCAAGTCTACAAATCACAGAGCTGAGCGTAGGGCCCATTCTAATGTCGAGGTCTTCAGCTATAGCAGACCCTGTTGGGACCCCATCCACATCCCCTCACCCGGCCACTTTGCTGCAAACAGCCCGTTAAACTAATTAAACAAGGAAGCCAAGGTGCCTCTAATGCCGTGGTGGCCAGTGTAAACCTGTAAATGCCTAGAGGTTATGGAATCAAAATCTAAGGACAACAATTTACAGCTGATGAGATTTTAAGCTATACTCCTTCAATAATTTCTTTACCTTATTTCTGCCTTTTCTCTATAAAAGTCTCTTCTTGAGCTCCTGTCGGTGGAATGCTTCTCACCACTTTCAGTTTGGTGCTACTTGATCTCAATCAGTTTTTGCTCAAATAAACTCTTAAAAATTTTAATATGTCTCAGTTCCTCTTCCAACATGCCTAACTTCCACCTTATCAGGACTTGCATTTCTTCACCTGAGGGCTTTCTTCAGACTCTTATAGCACACTGGCCAGTGCAGAGTACACCCACACAGGCCAGTGCAGAGTACAAAGGAAGTACCGATGCTCCTTCAAGCTCACAGCTAAGGTGAGGGAGGTTGCTCGTGGTGACTCTGCAGGGCATGTGCTACACCATCTGCCAGAGTGAACGAAAGCTCCAGCTGCCCACAGGGGTAGCTGGCTTGATGACACACACTCTTTTAGCTGCCTTTGCTTCTCTTAAGCCCCCATGCCCCTGCCAGCATTTCCTTCACCTGCCAAATAAACTACGGTTTATTTGTAGTCCTCAGGCAACATCTTCCACAGGTTCTATGACTTTAAGTGAAACAAGGTATAATGAAACCAATTTTACCATAAGTTAATTGATATAAACAAGAGTTAAGCTCCTACGGCATCCACATTATCACGAACAACACTACACTGAACAAAACTGAATTCAAGAAACTTCTGTACTCTTATTTGACTCTGTCTCAGAATCTGCTTCTAAGATAAGAGACAAACAGAAATAAAAAAGCCATATCTTCAGTGGGCCATTCATGCTTTTCCTACACTTTGAAATACACAGACCTTTCCCTCCCAGATTTACTGAGGTATAATTGACAAATAAAAATTGTATATATTTAAGGTATACAATGTGATTTAATATACATGTACATAGTGAAATAAGTACCACAATCAAGGTAGTTACCACATCCATCACCTCACAGTTACCATTTGTATGCGTATGTATAGTAAGAACACTTAAGGACGACTCCCTTAGCAAATTTCAAGTATGTAATACATTATTATGAACTATAATTACCATGATGTACATTAAATCCCCAGAACTTATTGATCTTATAACTGAAAGTTTGTGAAGTATTCAGACCATAGTCAATAATATGCTATGTCTCCAGCAGTCACTCTTTTGCTAACTTTAATAAACTGGAAGACCTATGGGAACAAAAATGAGAGAAAACGACCTATAAATACATGCACTTGACATCTACATGAAAGCATTTAGTGTCACCCTTGGGACTCCCTCCAAAAACAGAATGGAAAGGAATATAAAATGAAGTTAGTGAGGGACTAACCAAGGTTATCTAGTTCCTTGTAATAACCCTCAATCTTTTTGAGTTTAAATAAATAGATTAGAAGCAAATGGGCACAGTAGGGAGAGAATGGAAAGAGAGAGGAGGCATTTAATACACGGCCTATTATTTAATATATATCCCCCTATTGGCATGCTGATTCATTATTTGATCGCCTTCTCTGTGTTTGTGCACTTTAATAAACCTCAAGGACAACAACCCTTGGTGAACTGACATGCATAATTATCACCTATAGAATGCTTAGATTATATTCTATGTGTTCGGCTTAAGAGGGCAGGAAATCAAGCAATATATTTTGAAAGAATATTATTTAATTGTTTAAAAGAAAAAAATGCAGCTCTCAAAGGTATAAGTTTTAGGTATTAGAAAACTTAGTCTAACAGGTCCTTCCCCTCAAAGTCATATAAGCGATTTATATTGAGCTCAAGATAATTTACTCTCCATTTCTTAATTAAATATTTTAAAGCCAAGTCATAAAGCACTCGCGTTTCACATATAATAAGTATTTCATTTAAGTGATGTTTGGCAAGTACTATACTAAATGAGCGATTTAAAAATGGAAGGTATTTTACTCACAATTGCTCAGATATTCAGTATAAATATAAATATACAAACAAAAGCCTACAAATATTGTACTCCTGTCACAAATAATCACAGACTTTAAAATATCAATTTACCTTAATAGTTCAAGCAGCTCATGAAAATTCATTGTCAGGGAAGAACTGAAATGAGTCAAGAGAACAATGTGTTCCTTGTCTTTCACTTCAACTATCTTTACATAATTCCTAATTCTGTGATGAGACATTTTGGAATATTGATTGCTTTCTTAAAAGTCTGATTGCCTCAGTACATACCAGAGGTTGTCAGGTATTTAAGAAGTATGCAGGACAGAGAAGTTCTAGCAAATTATAAATCTTAACTTGCAAATTGAATTATTTACTATGGAATAAATAACTTTTATTTTTGGGGAACTTGACAGTCTTTAAAGCAATAACACCCCAGTCACTTCACACTTAAGGAAGAGGATGTTGGATCCAGGTGTCAATAGCTGTGATTCCATGGCTCCAGGGGCCTGCTTCTCTCTGGACCCAGCTTCAAGTGTAGTGGTTTAGTGGTTACACTGCTACAATTGAAA
>NW_006436298.1:10297405-10310136 GCF_000325575.1 Pteropus alecto | reverse complement strand
CCCCCCCTGCCAGCATTTCCTTCACCTGCCAAATAAACTACGGTTTATTTGTAGTCCTCAGGCAACATCTTCCACAGGTTCTATGACTTTAAGTGAAACAAGGTATAATGAAACCAATTTTACCATAAGTTAATTGATATAAACAAGAGTTAAGCTCCTACGGCATCCACATTATCACGAACAACACTGAACAAAACTGAATTCAAGAAACTTCTGTACTCTTATTTGACTCTGTCTCAGAATCTGCTTCTAAGATAAGAGACAAACAGAAATAAAAAAGCCATATCTTCAGTGGGCCATTCATGCTTTTCCTACACTTTGAAATACACAGACCTTTCCCTCCCAGATTTACTGAGGTATAATTGACAAATAAAAATTGTATATATTTAAGGTATACAATGTGATTTAATATACATGTACATAGTGAAATAAGTACCACAATCAAGGTAGTTACCACATCCATCACCTCACAGTTACCATTTGTATGCGTATGTATAGTAAGAACACTTAAGGACGACTCCCTTAGCAAATTTCAAGTATGTAATACATTATTATGAACTATAATTACCATGATGTACATTAAATCCCCAGAACTTATTGATCTTATAACTGAAAGTTTGTGAAGTATTCAGACCATAGTCAATAATATGCTATGTCTCCAGCAGTCACTCTTTTGCTAACTTTAATAAACTGGAAGACCTATGGGAACAAAAATGAGAGAAAACGACCTATAAATACATGCACTTGACATCTACATGAAAGCATTTAGTGTCACCCTTGGGACTCCCTCCAAAAACAGAATGGAAAGGAATATAAAATGAAGTTAGTGAGGGACTAACCAAGGTTATCTAGTTCCTTGTAATAACCCTCAATCTTTTTGAGTTTAAATAAATAGATTAGAAGCAAATGGGCACAGTAGGGAGAGAATGGAAAGAGAGAGGAGGCATTTAATACACGGCCTATTATTTAATATATATCCCCCTATTGGCATGCTGATTCATTATTTGATCGCCTTCTCTGTGTTTGTGCACTTTAATAAACCTCAAGGACAACAACCCTTGGTGAACTGACATGCATAATTATCACCTATAGAATGCTTAGATTATATTCTATGTGTTCGGCTTAAGAGGGCAGGAAATCAAGCAATATATTTTGAAAGAATATTATTTAATTGTTTAAAAGAAAAAAATGCAGCTCTCAAAGGTATAAGTTTTAGGTATTAGAAAACTTAGTCTAACAGGTCCTTCCCCTCAAGGTCATATAAGCGATTTATATTGAGCTCAAGATAATTTACTCTCCATTTCTTAATTAAATATTTTAAAGCCAAGTCATAAAGCACTCGCGTTTCACATATAATAAGTATTTCATTTAAGTGATGTTTGGCAAGTACTATACTAAATGAGCGATTTAAAAATGGAAGGTATTTTACTCACAATTGCTCAGATATTCAGTATAAATATAAATATACAAACAAAAGCCTACAAATATTGTACTCCTGTCACAAATAATCACAGACTTTAAAATATCAATTTACCTTAATAGTTCAAGCAGCTCATGAAAATTCATTGTCAGGGAAGAACTGAAATGAGTCAAGAGAACAATGTGTTCCTTGTCTTTCACTTCAACTATCTTTACATAATTCCTAATTCTGTGATGAGACATTTTGGAATATTGATTGCTTTCTTAAAAGTCTGATTGCCTCAGTACATACCAGAGGTTGTCAGGTATTTAAGAAGTATGCAGGACAGAGAAGTTCTAGCAAATTATAAATCTTAACTTGCAAATTGAATTATTTACTATGGAATAAATAACTTTTATTTTTGGGGAACTTGACAGTCTTTAAAGCAATAACACCCCAGTCACTTCACACTTAAGGAAGAGGATGTTGGATCCAGGTGTCAATAGCTGTGATTCCATGGCTCCAGGGGCCTGCTTCTCTCTGGACCCAGCTTCAAGTGTAGTGGTTTAGTGGTTACACTGCTACAGTTGAAAACAATCTGCCTCATATCATTTTAAATTATACCAATTGGCCTCCCAAAAATGTAGCATCCTTCTGGGGAGTCTCTGTGTTTCCATCAGAAGATCATCAAATTAAGGACTGGTTGCCTAAGAATATATACCCCTCAAAAAACAGAGATTGGAAAGAGTATAGGACAAGTTTACTTATTTGTGAGGATGGAGTAAATAGTTTGACCATTTGAATTCTGAAGAATAACTGTGCCTTTTACAGCTATTCTCATATTTACAAAATAATATAATAACATTAACTTTCAATCTGATCACTTTTCTTTGTATAAATGCAAAGATTTACTCTGGTCTGTCAGAATACATATTTATTTCTCTCTGTGTACCTGTTGACAATGCAAATAATAAAACTTTTTTCACTTTTCCCGGTCAGCAGCAGTCATAAATCCCACAAGTCTTGGAATCTCTGATTAAAATATCCCTTCATTTATCCCCTTTGTGCTAAACTATTTTCAAATGTTTTCTTTGTAGAATCACTGCATTGTTTTTCCTCATATACCTGCCTTGGCAGCCATGCAGGCGTAGGTCACACTGCCACCTGGTGTGGTTTGGACAAATTTCCTTCCATTCCATGGAAACTACAAGGGGAGGGATGACACTCAAATCCTGCATTGCTGAGTCACGCTGCAGGCTGAACTTCGTTCTGGAGGTATTTGCAGGCCTACATAAAATGAGGAAAGAAGTTTGCATCAACAGCAAACACAAATCATTTTATAGAGGAGAGGGGAAACCATAAGTATTCAGCATTTTTAATTCAGCAAATGTTTATTTAGGGCCCACTGCAGGTAAGGTCTGTGCTTGCTTGGTCGCAGGTAAGGTCTGTGCTTGCTTGGTCCCACAGGTGACCCAAAAGTGAAGAAGACGTAATCCCTGTCCCAGAGGATCTAGCAATTATAGCACAATATGAGTTAAGAATACATAGTATATGAGTGAGGAATTGATCACAAGAAATAACATAAAAACAAAACAAAAATAGACTTCTTAGGGGAGCGGTATTTGGGATAGATAGGCTTTGAAAGAGATTTGGAATTTTATGGGCACTGCCTCAATTTGAAAACCAGTTCTGCACTTATTAGCTGTGTGATCTTAGGCCAGCCAGTTCCATAACCTCTCTGGGTTTCAGTTTTCATATCTGTAAAATGAGGATAGAAACAGCATCTCCATCTGAGAGATAATCTGAGAATTAAGTGAGTTAATGAGTATAGTGCCCAGATCATAGTAATAAGTTCTAGATAAAGTAAGTTCTTTACCCGTTCATCCTTTAGGTCTCAGCTTAAATGTGCTTCCTCAAACAGACATTTCATGATTTCCTCTCACTTCAAACATAATTTATAATTATTTATTCATTTTGTAGGGTTTTTGTTGTTGTCTGTTTTTTCCCATGAGGATCTAAATTCCATGAGGGCAGACTGTGTGTATTTTGTTCACCCTACTCCTAGCACCAACAAAATGTTTTGCATATAATGAATGCTAGATAAATATTTGTTAAATGAATAATTTTTAATGATTCAAGCTGGTAATTTAATTACTGAGTTTAGAGGGGCTTTATTTTCTCTTTCCTTCTCTCTTACCCCACTCCACATTCCTCTCTAGGAACCTTGGGAAAAGAATCAGTTCTCAATTCGTAACATCCAGTCTAAGTTTGGTCTTTTCCTCTGTAGCTTCACAGAAGAATGAAGATGAATTATCCAATAGTTTTCTATGAAAATCTGTCCCCCAAAAGAAGACAGAGAAGAGAAATATGGAGCCAAGTGGCAGGAGGGCACAGGGATAGTGAATCAGTAAGTGTTTGGAGTCACCACATGACAACTCAATGAAAAAACAAATATTTGAACCAGGTATGAATTTGTACCTATTGATAGGAATTTGTCCTTTAAAATAAGCATGGAAAATGAGGGGAGGGGGCGCGCAAGCATAGCCTACGTCAAAGAAACTGCTGGCACTCTTTATTTCATTGTTTGTAACGTCTGGTTTGCCAACAGGTTAAGTAGGTGAGACCCACTTCTATCTACAGAAAAAGAAACGGATACTTGTTCCTCCAAGTAACACAAGGAGACTGAAAACTCACCTAGGTCTCATTACCTGCTTTACATATTGGGGCACTCCTTTCGCCACCTGGATCCTAATGTACCTCTAGCTGTACCTGTTGCCAATACAAGTAGAAAGACTACTATTTTTTGACGTTATGTGATAAGTAGTTTGGATATATTGTCATTTAATATCTCTACAGCTTTTTATATGGGTGGCAGTGAGTAGAGAGTAGAGACAAGATATAACTATGATCTGATTCTAAAGTTGATATTGAAGTCATTAGCAAAAACGAGTCCAGCAGTTTCTTAAAGCGTGGTTCGCAGACCCCCGCATCAGAATCACTGTCGGTCTTTGTTAAAAACAGATCCCCCAACCCTGCCCCAAACCGAAGAAATCAGCAGAGGGGGTATTTTTAAAAAGCACCTCCAAGTGATCCTGTTGCAGGGCACCTGTGGACATATAGTGAATCTCATGCACGAGGACCACACGCAAAGGTTAAGGGCATTAACGAATCCCAACATACCGCCCCGGCTGACTGCAGCCCTGCCCAGGAGCCCCTAACCAGATCTAGTTCCAGGGTCGCCTCCGGCTCTGCAGCGGTAAAAGGAACTGAGCACGCGCTCCCAACCTCGGGGAGGGGCTCCGTACGACACCGCCCGCCTCCCGCCGGCCCGCGCAGAGGACAGGGCTTTCCTTAAGGAACCTAATTCCGGCTTCTCCCCGCTGCGGCCCAGAACCCCGCCCCGGCCTTCGGACCAATCAAAGGGCAGGTTGCTGAAGCTCGGAGCCAATGCCCAGGGCCGTCCTTTATCCCTCTCTGCAGTTTGAAACTGTCAGGTTGCTGCTAAGGTAGCCGCTGTGCTCGCTGTTGTTTCAGCTGCGACGCGGCGAGAAGACGCGAACCGAGGAGTCGGGGTTCGTGGAGAACCGCGACGGTGGGTAGCGGTGCTGCGGGCCGACCCCCCACCCCTGGCAGAGGCAGTGGAGTGGGAGTTAAAATGCGTTGGACAGGACTTCCGCCCCCGGGCTTGTACAGGACCAGGCTGGGAGCATCTTCCCCGAGACACGGGCCTTTCAGCTGTTCTGCGGAGAGGCGAGGTCCAGACGTTTTCCTTTCCGAGGCGTCCGGGAAGAGGGCAGGAGTGAGGGGTGCCTGAAGTGTAGAGGTTACTATCGCCATAGGTTCTGGTCCCTTAAAATGTAAGGGGGGAAATAACCATGTCTAACGCTTTTTTGTTTTTAAATATGAATTTGATTAAAACAAGGGTGGGTAGGAAGGTGATCAAAGGAACTTGCAGCCCATTGCTTACTTGCACCTGACATAAGGTGGGGCTGGTGCGCCCCTTATCCTCCCTTGTCTGCGGCAGGGATCGGTGAAGGGGGCTGGGACGTCACCCTGCTGCCATCCTGCACGTTAATTCACTCTTTCTCTGCCTCTTAGGAGTTACATTTGAGTTCCCGGACCCCTCTTTCCTTATCTTATCAGCCAGGCAGTAACCAATACGTACCTTGATTTTTCTGGCAATAGAGAAGCACTCGGAACTTTTTATCTCGTGGTTTCTGATATTAGGGTTAGAGAATTCTAAAAATTTAGTGAACTGATGCACATCCGCCATCCATTAAAGCAAGCTTCATTTTCCTTGTTTCCGAACCTAGAAGCAGTAAGAAAAATGCTACTGTTGTAGACTTTCAAATCAACTGTCATACCTTGTTGGCATCAAAGCAGGGCAGGTGGAAGATTTATAGCATATTTTCCAAAAGTACAATAGCAGTTTTGTGTTTGCAGTATCTATATTCAGAAATTTTTTAATGTCCAACCATACCTTTCAGCTCATTTGTTTTTTGAATAATCAGCCCAACCCCAGCCCCACTTCTATAGCTAACTGGTCAGCAAACACATCCTAAAGAAACGAGTGAATAAAAGTAGAAATGGACCAAGTTAACACTGGTAGATTTGAAGTCTCATGAAGCAGCCACTCTTGCTGCAGATGTATGGGCTTATTTTATCCTCCCTAATTGGCTTAACTAAAGACAGTCATGCTGAGATTTAGTTATCCTGTGAGTCCCAACCTATGTTGCTATTCTAATATCGCACTTTTCTCTGTATTTGCCTTTTCTACGTCAATTTCTTCATCTCTCACTTATTTTTCAGCCCACTGTGATTGAGACTTTCCACTGAAATTGTTCAGGCAAATATCATAGCAACCTCCTGATTGCCAAATTCAAGGACTCTATCCAGTTCTCGTTCTTCTTTGGCATCTGACTGACTACTCCATTCTCCAAGCTTTTGTGATGCTATTCTTTTCAATAGTTCTACTGATTTGACTTCCTTTTCAGTGTTTTTTGCTGGCTTTAAATGTTAGTGGTTCTGGTTTTAACCTTCTTCTCATTATGGTAGTGGCCTTAACTTTATTAGAGTTATAGTCCTCTGAACGCATATTGGAGGCTAAGGATCCTCTTCCTAGAAAAAGACACATGTGCATTTATACTAAAAATACTGCATACAATTTGAGTGTATGAACTTTAGAATAGGTTATCTCCCTTTTTCAGCATTTCCCATTATGCTAATGATTCCTCAAACTGTATCTCCGACCTAAAGCTCCAATGCAGGGCTCCCACATTGCTTAACTCCAGGCAGCACCATTCACATTGTAATCATTGTGAACTACAGTTCTTGGAGTAGTACACAGCATAATAGGTGTAGCCATACGACTACATACCTGCAGCTTCACCTGAGTGCCTCACAGGCACCCAAAACATCTGATATTGAACCCATTGTTCTTCCTCCCAACCTGCTCACCTTCCTATATTTCTTGCCTTGGTGAATGGCACCGTCATCTACCTAGTCACTCAAGCTAGATGTCTGGAAACCATCAACAATTCCTCCCTTTAACCCCTTAATCAATTATTGATCATGATCTCTCATTCTCACTGCCATAACACAACTGTCTCAGAGTCTTACCCTCCAGCCACTTACTTCCCTTTGCTGCCTCCTGGATTCAGGTCCTCTTTTATGTCTCCTGGATTACTGCTGGAGAGAACACTTACCTCTTGGACTACTGCAGTCAGCTCTCAATTGTTCTTTTCAGGACCTCAACTCTCCAATCCATACTGAAAGTTGCCAGAGTGATCTTTCTAAAAGACAAGCATGATCTGGTTATCACTTGTTCAAAATATTTTAATAACTTCTCTAAAATAAACAGCAAACTATTTAACATGACACAATCACGATCTTCCATGATCCATCTATTCCTAATGTGCCTGTTTCATCCTTAGCCAAGCCTCGCTTTGCACCTTTTGCTTCAGCTTTAAAACTACTTAAGTTCCTGGCATGCATGTCCATACCTCTGTGTCTTTGCTTAGCATAGACATTGCCTAGCATATCCTGATATCTTTTATCTGTCTTTCGGGTTTCAGCAGGGTCATATTCTCTATTAAAACTTTCTCTGGCTCCATTCCCACTTCTTTACACCCTCGAAATCTCACCCCATGAAAAATGGCAAGTCCTACTTCCCTTCTTTGTACCTCTGTTATTTTAGGGTCTAACAACACTTTTTTTTCACCAGTCATTTATATTAATATAAATCAGTCATTTATATTAAATCAGTCATTTAATATAAATATCAGTCATTTTAATATATAATGATAAATGTCGTGTTTTACATATCGTGAAGCCCTTGAGGATGGACTCTTCATCTTACTTTCTCACTGTGTATGTAACTGATGTTCAGATAGTTTGAATACTTACTACTTGAATTTTAAATAAATTAGTTGTTACTAAAAGTACTTTTATTTTTTTATTTTTGGTTAAGACTTTCAATAATTTTTCTATGTGTGTATAAGAATCTGTTGTTTTGTATAGACTTGCTTTTCTTTAAAATAATATTCTCAAAAGGTAAGTTTCCTGAGCAGAGTATTTACACAAATTGTTCATTCTCCTTGGTTCAGTATCTTCAAAGAAAGTGCACAGCATCCAGGCTGTCACACATTGTTGAATAACAGTGAAGACAATCTGTTTTCAACAGCCCCACTGCCTCCATTTTTCTTTACCTTTTCATATATTGTTCTCATCTCTTTTACTACCTTATAAATTAACTAATATGGAGAACTGAGTCTTTAACTATTTTTTCTTGCCCCGTAATTTTGTCTATGGGTGCTCAATACGTTGAATGATTTTAACATATCACATGATTATTATTTACAAGTTAGAATGATGTTCCACAGACATATGAAATATTTTAGTTTAAATATTGAGGGGAAAAACTAAAGTTAGCTTCTACTGTTTTATAGTATTTGTGCAGAATGTCATCAGATGAGGAGAAATGCTCACTTCCAGTTATGCAGAATGACTCTGACCAAGGCAGTTCTGTCTCTTCAGCTCTTCAGGTAGGAAGACATGTGTAAATTTGTCATGACTAAATTTATTTTCAACAATATGAGGAAAAACTAGGGATACATATTTCACCAGTTCATTCCATTTACATTTATAATTTTAATGTGTATGTAATGTATGATGTATATCAAATGATATCAAACTTTGGGAATTATTTTACTAACTTAAGAAATACCTTACATTGTTTCAGCCTTTCAGAAAATAATCACGAGCTGTTGAAAAGCACTTTTTGCACCAAAGGCTTCTATCAGCACAATGAGAGAAGCTGAAAATCTCAAGAAATATTTTTTTCTTGAAATTTTCTCATTGTAGCTATCTCTTATGAATGCTGCTTTCACTTTAATGCAAATTAATACAATATCAAACTGTCCAAAGTTCTGGAGTCCTAGGTTCCCTACCGTTCTACTCTAGGTTTGAGTTGCTGTTGCCACAGCATTTAACACATTCTGCTGCCCAGCAGCTCTGGACAGTGACAGATAAATTAACTACAGAAGGTATGATTTTTACATGAAATTATTTTCAATTTCCTTTATTTCTGAATGCTTTATCATCAAAAATATGGATTCAGATTTCTAGAGTAGATTTCGAGAGAATACTGACATGATATATCTTGAATTTTATAGTTATGTCACTTAAGAGGAAAAAAGCTAGATATTATCTTATGTTGAGTAAATTCTTATTGGCACTGTATAATATGAGAAAAGCTTTAGGACAATAATTTGTGAAACTGATGTGTTCCTTTATTGAAATTACAGATTTTGAAATTGGGAAGCTATTTTAAAAATATCTGAATATTTACTAGGATAAAAGTAGTACGAAATTGTGACGTGTTTCATTCTTGCCCTCCCTTTGGATGGTACCTCTCCCACACAGTGCATTATCTTTTTAGGTGATAGTGTTTTCCTGCAGCCTTCATCTCTGCCTTATCCAAACTTCTCAATATCACAAGTATAAATTTTTGTGATATAACTCATTTATACTTGTGATATTGTGATTTATAATGAGAAATATATATATATTTGATCTTCATCCCTGTTTCTGGCACAGAGCTCCTAAAACTGTTGGAATTTTTTAAGTAATGAGAGTGATAAAGGTGTCTTTTGTTATGAGGTGACTTTTGGACCCTCACTTAAAGATGAGTGCTGGTTGCCAGAGGAACCAACCATGTGATTAGAGGATAGGAACTTTCAGTCCCACCCACCCCAACCCCGGACTTTGGGGACAGGAGAGGGGCCAGAGATGGAATTCAATCACCAGTGGTCATGATTTAATCAATCAATGCTATGTAATGGAGCCTCCATAGAAACCCAAAAAAGAGAGTTCAGAAAGCTTCTGTGTTGGTAAACGCATAGAGGTGCTGGTTGATCGGCATACTGCGAGAGAGCATGGAAGCTCCACGCCTTTCCCACACCTTGCCCTATGCATCTCATCTATCTGGTTGTTCCTCAGTTATATCCTTTTATAATAAACCAGTAAGCTACTAAGTAAAATGTTTCTCTGAGTTCTGTGAACCACTTTAGCAAATTAATTGAACCTATGGAGAGGGATGTTTGGAACCTGCAATCCATAGCTGGTCTGTCAGAAACACAGGTGACAGTTTGTTTCGGGGTAGGGGGGCAGTCTTGTAGGACTAAGCCCTTTACCTGTGTAATCTGTTGCAAACTCTGGTGGATAGTGTCAAAAGTGAGTTGAATTGTAGGACACGCAGCTAGTGTCCAAGAATTGCTTGTTGGTGGTGGGGGAAAAACCCACACATTGTAACTATTGGGTCCAAAACCCTTTCATACTAAAATATAAACATTGCAAAAGATCTCAGTTGTCATTTCATCAGGAAACAAAGCTTTACATAAATAAATTTTTAACAAAAGAATAAATTTCTAGAGTAGAATTTAAAAGAAGGAGGGGGAAGAATCTCCTAGACATGTCAGAGATTATTTTATGTTATTGGTTACCTGCTTAGAATGTCAGCCCAGCTAAAATTCTGTTTATTAGTAACCTTCAACTTGTGATCCAACTCGTTCTTGACTACAGTTGAAATCTGCACATGTTCCATCATTGAAAACATTTCAAAATATAAATACCAAAAATGATGTTTAAAATAATATAAAATGTACAATTTTATATATAGTAACTATGTAAAACTTTTGTTGTTCTTTTGCCTGAGTGTCCTTTGCGACAGTGTTATAAAACATTATTTATTATTGGCTTCTCATAGGAAGAGTATGAGGAACTGCTTCGTTATGCTATAGTGACTCCAAATATTGAATTAGGTACTTCACAGCCATCTCATTCTAAGGAAGAAGCGGTGCCAGATGTTAGATTTCCAATTATAATTGATGATATTCTTCATAATCAAGGTTATGTATATTTTTAAAGCTATTTCTTAATTTCAGATGTTATTTGAGCTTATTAATGCTATTGACTTATATGATTGTGAAAATGCTTCTCTAGTGATTCTTCTCAATAGTGCATCGCTATTATCTGGGGAGACTTTTTATATTTTAATATTTTATTCTTGGATAGCTAGATTTGTATTTGAACTTTGACTATTTTATGGAAAGTAATAAAGTTAAAGCAACACTGTAGCCGTTGCATGTCTCTTAGTGGAGTATGTTGCATCTCTGCACTTGTTCCAATGGTTGTATGCCAGGATTATCTTGGAAACTAAATGTCCAAGTCCCCAAATTAAAGATGATCCATAGGTAGCCCTCAGAACCCCTTGAGTTTATGAACCATGTGCTGAGACTTTGTCAGCAGTATTTATACGGACATGGAAGATTGTTTGGATTATCACTACAAAGGTGAACTCTTTTTTGGACTATATCAGTGACAGAATTGAGAGCTAATACAAACCAGGGTGTATGTTGATAGATGAGTGAAAGGTGGAAAAAAGGAGGATAAAGCTCCTTTTACCTATCTGTTCCTTGTTAGTAAAACACAAGATTCCAAACAGCTCACTCTAAATTAGTATTCTTTCAAAGGGCACAGAAAGCCCTTCTAAAACAGTCCTGATAATGGGCATTTATCAATAGGTGTAACTCTAAAGATCCTTCCTTGAAGGCACATGACACAGCCTATTTAGAATCAACAGGCTCCTGGATTTCTAGTAATTCGCAGCTCTAGGGTCTGCTGTCCCTCTCCCTCTGTAGACGTAGAGTTTTCATTGCTTCTCCATCTTTGGCCTACTATATTGGATCAACAAAATAGACCACAATCTTAAAATACATAAATTTATTCTACCATTAAACATTCTAACACTAAACATTTTATACCCAAATTTTATTGATCTTCAAGAAATATGACCCTTGGATTTATTCATTCTACATCAGTAATCTTGACCATGTTTTGAGTACACTGGTACCTCAACATGGAGTTCCTATGAGCAAAGCCAAACAAAGTGCTGCATACTCTCTTACAAGTGAAAATAGGCAATCTGTGTGTTAGCCCACTAAACCTCTACCCTTAAGCTGGTTGCCAAAAGCTTATTTTCTTTACCTTTGGCTACAGTACTGCTGTACTGTTGTTCCCAGTGACACAACACAAGAGTCCTTTCTTCACCCCAACTCTACAACTTTTCAAGGTCATAACTTGGAATTTAAGACCCCTGCTCTTTTCTAGCATGTAAGATGGTATTTGTTTGTTTATGCTCTGCATTTACCAAAAAAGATTTGAGATCTAAGCATACAGCATGCAGCGAATTTAGATATCCTGATTCACACATAGACTTGGTTAGAATAGACCATCCCTTTGTAAATTTATCATCCCATTCTCTTTGCTCTTGGTATTGCCATTGCTGGGTATAAGTGGGGTGTGTCAAAGTTGGCAAAGTTATTCTTGTGAGATTTTTCCCAGTTTCCTTTTTGACACGTATTGACTAACCGTTCCTGAGGTGGAAATAAGGAAGTTCCTGTTTTGGGGGAATCAGTGTTACTTTAGTTTCACTGTATTTAGTGAAAAGCAGCAGGCCCCAGAAAACGCCCAGTGTTGTAAGATAACATAGCCCTAAGTTCTAATGTCATTCATCCATTGATTCTCTTAGTGTGAATTAAATGCCATAGTAGACTGAATTCTCTTTGATCCATATTCGGTGGGTGAAATGGAGCTTATTAATGATAACAGTAAGACTTTTTTTGTTTCAGATTTTTTCTTTGTTTTTGTTCTTTGTTTTAATGTTCCTATATCCCCAGCATGTTGTATTTTCTTTGTTCTAAAATCTTATATACCTCAACCTTCTTAATTAGGTGTGCATGATTAGACATTTTATTTAAGAGTTTTGTTTTAA
>NW_006436298.1:10273531-10297364 GCF_000325575.1 Pteropus alecto | reverse complement strand
AATAGCCCTGTAGTAAGAGAAACAAGGACAGAAGTTGGTAAAGGATGTGATTTAAGTGTTTCGAGTCATTCAAAGACAGAAGGTATGCCTTTTCCTTAGCTTGTTTTTATTAATATACAACATTTTGTAGTTTCATGAATATTATCTGTGTAATAAGAGGAATAATTTAAACATGTTTCTCATTGGCAGGATTTTAAAATACTATTGTTTCTAATACGTTAAGTGATGTTATTTAAAATAATTTCATAACATTCCAAAATACTATAATTAAGACAAACAGATTTATATATTATAGTGTATGGTATTCTTTCTTAAATCTGCTAGTTTAGAGAACAAATATTTTTAAAGATTTAATGGGATATCAGATAGTCTGGCCAGTTTAAATTTTTTCATAAACTAATGTATTATTTCCCAACTTTCAGGCATTTGTGTACCAACTTACTGATTTTTGTCCTATCTTTATGCCACCTATTCTATCATTTAATGATTTTTCCTTTTGCAAAAACTTCTTGAAAGATTTACTTTTAAGTAACAAGTTCTATAGTAGATTTATCTTTGATTGATTTAGTAAGGAAGAGAGAAAAGCTCTTCAGTCTTAATTATAGGACCCTCATGACAAAAGTAAGATATATGAGAAATAATGATGAATAGTCTCTAATTCCAACATTTATGTGTGATAAAATAGAAACTTTTGTATTTTGTCCTTTTTAAAGGTAGATACCAGTTCTCTTTCTAGCTCTAGCTCTCACCCTCATTCCCCCTGCCTCATATTTATGGGCAGGGAATGGGAGTTAATATATGTGTGTGTGTGTGTGTGTGTGTGTGTGTGTGTGTGTGTGTGTGTGTGTGTGTACCTATCTATAGACATATGTATATTTCTCACCTATATGTTGAAGGCAAACAAGAGTGCATTACAGTTGAGTATCTGATAAACTAAATTACTAGTCTTTTTCTACTTATAGTGTTGAAATTTAGTAGTGTTAAAACCCATTCTAGTGTTTTATATAAAGTAATAATGTTCTATATACAGCCACTCTGACCTTGGTCAATTATTTAACCCTTTCTGAACTTCAGTTTCCTTATCAGTAAAGTGGAGATAATAATACCTATTTCTTAGGGTAGCAGGTATTATGAGAGCTAATCTTTATAACGTTTTTATTACAGGAACATACAAAGCACTTAGTAAATGTTAAGATGATATAGATGATAATAGTTTCAGCTCAGGCTGGACCTAGATGACCATCCTTGTTTGGGTAGAGGAGGAAGGTATAAGGGGTACCTCAAGCTGGTCAGTCCTAAATCAATGACAATACTGAAATTAGAAATAGTAGGATTAAGTACACTGAAAAGTCATTCTCTGCATTATTCTCAGCTTCCATAGTAACCAACCTCTTCTAGCCTTGCAAAGTAACTCCTCACCAGTTTGGGTTATCAGTTTGCCTTGACCACTACAACTTTTTTTTATTCTAGGGTTGTCACCAGTGTCATCACCAAGGAAGCCTTCTCACCCAGTCATGGATTTTTTCAGTTCAAATCTTTTAGATGACTCTTCCTCACCAAGGTCTAATTCTAGTCATGCAGGTGTCCATGAAATACTTATGAGTGATTTTCTTATTTCTAATGAAAACCTTCAAAAGGTGGAAAATGTACTTGATCTTTGGAGTTCAGGTCTTAAGGTATTATAGTTCAATTAGTATAACAGCTTTGCTCTTAATTCTACTGTTTATTCTTCTTTTCCTTGAATTAAAAGCTTTTAAAAAAAAAATCTTTGGTTTTATGAGATCCAATATCTTAAATCTGTGCTTCTCAGTCTTTAACATCCATACGAATCACCTGCGGATCCTGTTGAACAGCTTCTTATTCAGTGTTGGTGAGAGCCCGAGATTATGCATTTCTAACGAGCTCCCAGGTGATGCCATAAGTTCAGAAACTGTACTTTGAATAGAAAGGTTTTAAATAGTTGCTGGGACAGCTCTGCACGTTCCACTGAATTTCTCATATGTTTTGAAAGACTCAACCTGTGTGTGACTGAGACACTCATTGAACCTTTACCATATCATAGCTCTAACGGAAATGTCTCCTTTTACATGAAGCACAAAATCTAGTTTTAGCAACGTACACTCATTTTATAGCTGCTATTATAGTGGCCACAACGTGTAACTAATAAACCTATAAAAATTGAATCTTATTTTGGTGATGTTAGTGGTCATTAAGTAAAACAAAGTATTACAGAAATGGCAGGGATTTTTTGCTGTTTATAATTGAGAAAATGACCATTTTTCTGAAATACCATTTTAGAAAACAAAGCTAAGTATTCACACGTATCGAGAAATTATGGTCATAAGAGTTTTGTAGTATCTATATTTCTCTGTTATTTGAACCTTAAATTCTAGAAATAATCTTTCAGTATATTTTCTACCATTATTCCCTCATGGAAAAGTTTTCATACTTCTAATCATGATGTAAAGTCAATTGGGGCAGTGTACCAACAACCATTTAAATTGTTCTATGTTCAGTTAACTATATTGTTATCTAATTTTTGATAACATGATTATTTGTTTTTTTTACTTATGCCAGTCAGTAGGGTGAAAAGGGATCAGACTTAGCAACTTGTTGTAAAGTGGCCATTGTGATCAATGCTTTGGGGGAAGAAAGCATCAACTCCCAATATGGCTTCCAGTATCCACCTCTGTCTAAATAACTTCCCAGTCCTGTGGCTCAGCCTAGGCCATAATCCTGCATTTCTTTTTTCCTATTCCACCTTAATATGGACATTTAAGTCCATATTGAATAAACAAAGGATCTGTTTATTAGTGAATAAGGCCTAAAATTCTTTTAATTGACAAGATTTCATACAGAGTAACTTAAAATAGGAAAAAATTTATATCCTTAGTATGGTGAATGTGAATTAAGAAGAGCTGTGATTGTTGAACCTGCAAATGTTTTCATTAGTGATTTTTAAAAATAGCTCTTATATTGATTGCTTGTTCTGATTTTTTAAAAATGTTTTTTCATTTCAGTGTGATTTTAAGAAACAATATTAAGGGGAAAACATCAGTATATTTATTTTTCAGACAAACATCATATCTGAACTAACTAAATGGAGACTTAATTTTATTGACTGGCACCATATGGAAATGAAAAAAGAGAAAGAAAAACATGCAGCACATCTAAAACAGCTATGCGATCAGATCAACAGCTTGAAGGAGCTGCAGAGAGCCTATGAAATTTCCATTGGGAGAAAAGATGAGGTCTTTGTATTTTCTTTTTAACTGAGATTCAGTAAATGTCTTGCTAGGTAATAGATGCCAGAAACTAATTATTTAGGTCATACAAGACACAAAGAGAAGATCACTTCAAAACTGGTAGTAAAGTAGGTGCATAGTTATACGATTTATTCTTCCTATTGAACATACCATTTTATCTTTGCAATCCATCTTTGATGTACTTGAAGTTGTAAGAGTGCATGCTGAATGTGGGAACACTAGTTTTTTCTTCTCAATCTTCTTTTCCTAACTTTCTTTAAGAGAACATTAGGGAACCAGCATTACCCACATTTTAAACCATCCTTTTAGGGGTCATTTTAAAAGTATCTCACCTTCTATCTGTGATATGTCTATATTCACTGATGAAGTCTTTTCTTTTATCAATAAATAGCGACAGCACCTTTTATTTCACTTTCTGTTAGCCTGTTAAGAACTTGAGAGTAAGGTTCAGGTCTGCGCTGATTTTGTGCCTCCAGATAGCACCTTGAACAAAGCAAATGGGCAACAAATGTATGGTTGCCCCCAGGCTGTGGCTTTCAGAAAAGGAGGACTCCTATCAGACACCTCAGCTACTTGTCTGCAAATGCAGCACTCACTGTTTTAATGAACTAGATAAAGAGTATGGTTTTCTTTTAAAATATACATTTCTTTTGGTATTGCAAGGTGTAATATAAAATTGAACATTTTTCATAGTTGACTTTTTTGAAACAATAGATATTGTCAGTCATGCTCTCTGTTACCCTCAAAACTCGGTCCTAAGGTTTTTAAATATTTCAGTTTTTAATTTCAAAGTGTCACAAAAAGAGTGTACATATATGTACACTTTTTAAAAAACAAAGTGAACAGCCATGTGCCACCACACACCTTAAGAAATAGAATGTTTCTTAAAATGTATCTTAGAATATGTGTTCTTTTCCACTTTTGAAAATTATTTTTAAAAGAACCAGAATATCTCTTGGTAAATGTGTGCAATTTACTAAATCTCTTTTTAATGTGGCCATTTTTAGATATATATTCCAGTTACTCAGTTCTTCATGAGAGAATATTATCTTAGGATTTAAAAGCCTTTATGGATTTTTTTTTAAAGAATAAAAATAATATCACTGAAGAAGTATATCAAAGTATACCATTATTTGCTTTTATGAGTTTGTTGAATCCAGAAAATCATTGAACAGTTGCTGAGAAATTTCTAACCCAAGATACTAACGCTGTTTGGGGACTAGAAAGTTATTTAAAACCTGGATCCTGCCCTCAAATCTACTCAATAAGTCTTTTTGTGTATGTAGCAAAACTTTCAAATGTGTGGTTGTTTTTCTTGAATTAAACGTCAATGACCATATTAATTTTCATAAACATTTTTTGGTGATTACCAAAATACACATAATGAGATTTCTTTCCTCTTTTGTTCCCCTTCATTCACTGATTTGTAATGTATTCACGAGGGGAAGTTTTTTGGTCTTTTTAAAGATAATAATGAGGTTAACTGAATGAATGTAGTAGTGACCCATAGGTATTCCCTCTAGCATTTTTTGATATATAATAAAATTACTTTACCAGTTGATGTTATTGTAACATCACAATAATTGTGTTCATTTCTGTTTATAGGTGATTTCTAGCTTGTCTCATGCCATAGGCAAGCAAAAGGAAAGGATAGAGTTGATGAGAACCTTCTTCCACTGGCGAATTGGCCATGTCAAATCCAGACAGGACGTAAGTGTAAAAACGAAAAGACAATTGACAGATATTAGACTTTTGAACTCAAAAATATTTAGGATCACATATTAGAAACTCTTGTTAAAGTCAAAGATTTGTTTTCTAATAAGTCAAAATGAATTTACAATTTATTGGTGCTCTTATGTCAAAGGAATTTGATTGCGGTATAGTTTAGGAGAAAAAAATACCTCTTGTATTTTATAGACCTATTGATTTATTGTTTCCTACTTCACAGTAGGTTAATAAGGATTGTACCCAAGTTATAAATGCCCTGGTAATGGAACCCCTTTAACAAATTTGACCTCAGATGTAATTATGTGGAGAAAGAATTTATAATCTTTAACATATCACATGATTTCTATATTGTTTCTACTTCTAAAATGCCTTCATAAAGAGGCAGTACTATATATATTATAAAACTGTGTAAATGATTGTTGTTTAGACTTGCCTTAAAGTGAGAGTTAAAGCCATGTCTGTGTAGCTTTTTATTTTTTTATAAATTTAAATGCACTTAGACTTTTATTTATTTATTTTTTATTTTTTTATTTTTTTGACACCTACGGCACCTGGTATTCCTAAGTGGTCTCCCATCCAAGTACTAAGCAGGCCCAACCCTGCTTAGCTTCCAAGATCAATGAGATCGGGCACGTTCTCATGCCCAATGTCATGGCCGTAGACTCTGTGTAGCTTTTTCAAAGTTATCCTTAGCTTGTATATAATTTAAACTTGAATATTATTTATTTTAATTAAAAGCTGAAGTATATCAGATACATATAAACTGAGAATAATAAATTATTGTATCAATAGCGGAAAAGTATGAATATTTATATATTCCCACAAGAAGACAGAGTATAGAGACTTAAGAGTGTAGAGGATGGATATATACAAATTTTTTTTCCATGTAATGCTCATGTGAGCCATGGAGTGATCTCTATGCACTTACTTAGAAGAGATTAATATTTAAGGAAAAGGCTGTTACTGTAATGGGATAGGTTATCTCTTTAAAAATACTCCCTACTACTTTCATTTTTTAAAATAGATTAAATCTGCATTAATTGTACTGAAAAGAGCTATTTAAAATGAGTATACCATATTTTGAAAGTTATTTATTAAGTTACATGAGACTATAGGATGTTTAAATCTTAGCTGAAATAGTTGAGGCTGCTATGACTTTTTGAACAGCTTTCCCCATTTAAGAAAATTGAAAATTGGAACTACATCTTTAAAAGAATTTAAATTCACTGATAAAAGAATTGTTCCTATTTGGATCAATTTGGCTCTATATATGATGGCAAAGTATGTAAATTAAGTTAATCTTACTTATGATGGTGGCCACCAAGCCGAAGAAAAAGCAGTGCCATCTGAAGCCACAGCCACCATCCCTTTCTGCCTTCCAGCCACTCTCCGTTGCTCTCCTGGTCCTGCTTTCAGCTGAAAGGTCATACACATTCAGAACTAAGATAGCAAGTGGCAAGTTACTCATTTTCTTTCATTTGTTTTTTGTTTTTTGTTTTCCCCCCCTAACTTGATTAGTTATATAAAGCAATGATATAATGGATAAGAGAGTTTAGTCTCTGGAATGAGGCAAGACTGGCTTTTCCTTTTCTGCTTGTGTGACCTAGGCAGGTTACTTAACCTCTCTAAGCCTCTTCTCCTATTTGCAGAAAAGAATACGATTACACAGGATTAAATGATAATGTATGTACACTGTTCACCACAGTGTTCCTTATATTTCTTCTTATTATTGTCAGTGTATTTGCCAGTTCACTGTATTTTGAGGTTGTATATTACTTTCTTTTAGGTTTACGAAAGTAAACTAGCTGACCAGTACTTCCAGAGAACTTTACTGAAGAAAGTCTGGAGAGGCTGGCGTTCCATAGTACAAAAGCAGTGGAAAGATGTGGTGGAACGAGCTTGTCAAGCAAGAGCCGAAGAAGTTTGTGTCCAGATTTCCAATGATTATGAAGCCAAAGTTGCTGTGGTAAAAATTTTTTTTTTTTAATTTTCACTTTCCTTTAATAAAATTAAAAAGATGGGTAGCATCACTCACTATTAGGCAGAATAACCCATTTCTCCAATTCCATTTAATGCAGTGTAGCTTCACATGAGTCTGTTTGACTGAAAGAACAACACTAAAGTCAGACTTAGAGATGCATTTATTCTTTCAAATAGTTATAACTCTGGCCTCCAAACTTGTATTGGATCTCTTGTATGTACACTTCTCTTGAAAATGTAAATCACCCATAGATCCTTATGTCTCTAAGAAAGCTTACTTTCTTATGCTTCTTCTTTTGGCTTTTATTTAGCAGAGATAAAGACCAACCAAAAATGTTTATCTTCATGTTAATTTAAATAAACTTTGTTCTTATAAGGTTGATATGAAGCATTTGTATATAAATTGGAATTATTTTCTCATTGACTTTTAATAATAAAATTAATGTTGTTTCCATGGGAAAACATTTGAGACTCAAAGTGAAATAAAAACCATACTGAAGAATACAGTAGGCCTCTTGAAATTGAAGACTACAAGGAAAAAAAAATTTCATCATTATCGTACTAAGTTCTTAAGTTAAAAATCAGTTTCATAAGATAATTTTCTCCAATTCAAAATGACATGCAAAAATGGAGTCCTTTTAGATGTAGTGTATGGGAAAGGATGCTTTACCTAATGTCACTTTGCATTTTTGTGCTGTAGTACCATTTAGTTTTTTAAAATTCTGTTAATATTGCAGGCATTTGTTTTTGTTTTTGTTTTTGTTTTTTCCTGAAGGGGTGAGTGCTGTCTGTGGCTCTTAACGTATTTTGTTTAATATTCTACATAAAAGTTTTATGGTAAGAAATGACATATCTTTTTGTATAATTAAAACACATCAGCAACCTTTAGTGGGACTTGTATAAAATTCCTCTTATGTGAACTTTGACTTTATGGTTAGGGATGACAATGATTTGTCGATGGAGACAATAGAGGTAAGATGCACCTTTTAAAATAAATTGAAACATAGCAGAAGAGGTGTGTGATAAAGTATTTTTAGTGTTTCACATAAAGGTAACTTCACAGTTTGTCTATTTTTAACAATAAGTATTATTCTTTGTATTTCAAATATTTTTCTTTTTTAAAATTCTCCTTGTTTTAGTTATCTGGAGCTTTGGAAAATGCAAAAGCTGAGATCCAAAGAATGCAACATGAAAAAGAGCACTTTGAAGATTCCATGAAGAAAGCTTTCATGCGGGGTGTATGTGCATTAAATCTTGAAGCCATGACTATATTTCAAAACAGAAGTGATACAGGTTGGTATTTTACTTAAGATTCTCTGCCTATTTTCAAAAAGGATTTGTGATCTCAGTGATTGGTTGGTATGGGCTGTAGTACTAAGTTTCTGCAATAGATGTCTCATCCAGGCACTGTATTTTTAGTTTCATAGTGTTGTATCCAGTTTTAAATTTGTCATGAAAATTCACTCACTCGTGGTTGCTTATGGTACTTTAAACCTGAGAAGGTAAACTGTCACCTCTTAAGTATTTAGGCTCAGTGTTACAGTAATGCTTTGAATGTATAACATCTGTAAGGCTCTTTAATTATTCATAATGCCTTTAAGTGTGAAATTTCTATTTTTGTTTTTTTCTAGGTAGCTAAATTCCTTGGGCTATTTTGTTGATTAAATATTTCTTATCTAGGCATAGTTTCTCATTTTAAAAAAATTGCTTATTTTCCAGTTTAAGAGAAGCCTCAACTAAAAGTAATTTTCAATAGTTAGAAATATAAGACTTCCAAAGAAGTTAAAAAAAAAAAATCTGATTTCAAGAGAAGTCCATGTATTGGCTGGGATCTGAGTGGTTTGTGTCTGAGTTTCATCAGCATGGCTTAGAAGAGCACATGACTAGAATCCTTTGCCACCAATTTACAAAGAAGCCAATTTTCCTTATTGGGTTTTAGTTTTCTTCTCTGAACAAAGAATAATATTAACCTTCTTTACCTGCTTAATAGGAGGTTCTTTTGAGAATGCAGTGAAATATACTTGAAAACACTTTAAAAGACAAAAAGTACTTTAACTTGTAAGATGATAGTATGATATAATTACTGTAGTCTTAATTCAAGTCAGCCTCCCATGTTTCATGCAAATATATGAACATTTTTACAGTATTTCCTTATATTAAATCTTGTTTGAGACTCACGGTTAATTTATCAATGAGATAGTTTCATTTTATAACATCATTAACACGATTTCATTCCAGTGATTAACTTCTCTGTGCTTGGCGTGCCCTCGTGTTAAAGCATCAACAACATTTATTATTTAAATCAGGCATGTTGTGGATGGTAGTGAGCTAAGGCAAATTGTTTTCTCTCTGAAACAGTTGAGGTATGTGGCCCATATGTAGGTTAGAGACTTAGAATCATAGAATCTCAAGGCTAAATAGTTTATTTTGTTGATTCTCCAACGTATGTTTGATTTCTCCAATAAATGGTCTTTTAATTAAGTATCAATGCTGAAAACAAACTTACCACCTCCAATGATAGAATAATCTGCTTTCAGTTCTAATCATGAGCAAGTTATAATTTTTAAATTGAAGAATTTAATTATCTACTTAGAAGAGATATCGGGTTCCACAAATAAGATGACAAATAATTATTATTAGTACTTCTTACATTTAATTACAAGAAACCTGTTTCTTATTACCTGCTTTAAAAGGTTATGAATTAACTTAGGATAGAGTGTTTTACCACCTTAATAAATTGACCGTCTCAAATTTTAAATTCAAATACAGCTATGTCTCCTACAGGCAAATATTCATAACAGGTTCTGAAGAAAATGTATTCTGATAACTAGCCAACGTGATTTGTTTTGCTCCTGTTGCTTTTACATATACTCTCATCTGCAGCTAATGGCAAGTTCTGAGAACCCAGCTGTGTTTGAGTGGTCTTGTGCTTTGTTTATAACAATGAGAGATACGGATGACAGGAATGGTAAGACACACACAAAGCAATAGTTAGTGGAGCTACCAGAGGCAAAAGTGCCATGTAATCCAATAGGTATTTCCTTTTTGATGTTTCAGTTTTGTGGCATTTTAATAACAGTTATTTAAATTATTTTTTGATTCTCACAAGAAAAAAGTTACATCTGGTCCCTTTCTTAAAACAATTGCTTTTTATAATGCAGTTTTTAATAATGCGATATTCTTAATGTACCTGTTGTCTTATTAGAACAAAACAAATATCTGATTTTTTTATTTGTCCTGATTCTCTGCTGTTTGTTACCTGCAGTGCATCTCATGTTGTGAAATATTTTAAATCTTATAGATTGTAAATTAGAAATTTCTATGAAGGAGACAAAATGTAACAATAAAAATGGCTTTTAAAATGATACCTGCCAATTAGAAAAATCCTTCACAACTGGAAAAATGTATCCCAGTCAAAGTGAGAATAATTAAAACTTACAGTTATCTGACAAACAGGAACTGAGTGCATCAGCCCACATTAGTGAGAGTTGTTCATCTGCCTCTCTTCCAAGGAGTCCTATGGTCAGAACGGAGCTGTGTACTGGTCCCACATCTGACACGAAGTCTGCCACCCACCTAAAAAGAGACAGAATCACTTTCTGTCAAAAACATGTTAAAACTCAGTGTGTGTGTGTATGTGGGTTGATTTCAAAGCAAAAGCTGTATTTTATATGGAATTAGTCCCTTTCATCGAATGATTTCAGAGGACATTATAATCCTCATTAAACTTTGTTAATGAAGTAACTATTACTCTATTTTACATAAAGATAGTCTAAGAAAATAAGAAAAGGACTTACACAGAAGTCCAAATTTCTAGGTGGAAAGAGAACAACATTTAAACATAGGATTACATACTCTATTTAGATATTCTAAAATAGGACTGAATTCTGAAACTCTCACCCCAGTGTTTGATACCACATAGCTATAGTCTTAAGGGAAATTCTAACCAAATTCTAATACTAAGAGGGAAATATCCAAAATAGGACCCTTTCTCCTAGCTTCCAGAAGCTGAGGTTATTCACTCCTTTGATGTAAGATTAGGTTCTATTTTGAGAGAAGGTTACTATTTGTGTGTCACTAAAATCAATTAAATGTGCAAATATGCTCTTAATTCATGACATATAATTAACCTGAGAGAGCTCATTTCTTTTACAATGTCAAAATTTGCTTATTGATTTATTATCGTTTGCTGAAAAATCAAAAATGAAAATCCATTGTTTTTGTTAGGATAGGGGCAATGGATGGAATGAGAGGGTATGGTGATATAAAATTATTCTAAAGATCTAAATACTAGGCCATTTATCAGGATAGTTGTATGAAATAATGCAAAAGGACATAAATCCTTGGGCACAATGAGACCATAATATTGTAATGGTTCTGTTAAGACCAAATTATAGCTATTATGTATTTTTTATTGTTGGGATAAAAGAAATCTTGGGAGAATTTTAATGAAATTAATTTGTGATTTATAGGAACAGACTTCACAAATAATAAAAAGGAAGAGTATGGTCCTGGTGTTCAAGGAAAAGAACATTCTGCTCATTTGGATCCTTCGGCTATTCCAATGCCCTCAGCAGAACCATCCCTACCAGGAGCAGCCACGGGAGTGACCAGCACTGCTGGTTTTCCTTCTGCTTCCATCACTTCTGCCGGGGCTGCTACCGCTTCCTCTGTCCACTTTCCTATTTCTGCTCCTCTTGGTGCTGGATCTACATCTACTGCTGCACCAGAAGAAATGGTTAGTGCAGTTCATGCGGGTGCCTGCATTGGGAAAAGGGTTCCCAACTTGTTTGTATATTGAATATTTTGAACTCAGAACATAGTTTCTCATGAAGAAAAAAGCCCATATCATATTTAGGCCAAGTCACAGAAAATATTTAATATACAAAGTGGCTAAGACATTAATTTGTGTAAGTTCTACTGAAAGAAAGCTCTACTGTCTTAAAAGTAAAAAAGGTCATTTGGAGCATCCTGAAAAAAAAGAAAAAGTTCTATTACAGTAGTGATAACGAACAAAAATAAAGAACTTTTTCATTTTACATTTTTCAAAATAGATGAAATTAAGAGTTTTTTTGTTTGTTTGTTTGTTGAAGGAAACTGGTGGGTATTTTCAAGGGCTTAGGAGATTAATGGCTCTTTTGTATATTTTCTATTCAACTATAGCTTTCCCTTTTCCTGGATGCAGACATATCATTAACACTACTCTGTACTTGACTTGATTATGTTTTAACTTTTAATTCATAATTGGAATGAAGCTAGGTATAGTTTTTCCTAGAGTCAGTATTAGAGAAGTGCATAGTGGAGGAGAGTACTGAATAGGGATGGAGTAATTGTGTAAGAACTTGCCTGCAGTGAAATTCATCAAGCTATTAATATGGAAAGAGTTAACCATCAAAGCACATTATGGTTCTGACTCCTTGGCCTCCTGTTGTTAAACCTGTATGCTTCAGTGTTTCTCAGGAGAGAACTGCATAGGGATACAAGCCAAACTTATCAGACTCACCTCTGCAGGGCTTTTTAAAAACAAAAACAAAACAGTATACTCTTCTCCTTGGCAAAAAAGTATATACAGTTCAATAAAGGTCCTGAGATTGTTCTGATTTACTTGTCTCCCTAACCATTTACATGAGGAGAAGATGATGGCAGAATAGACTTTAGGTCTTACAGTTTCACTGGCAGGCCATTAGAAGGTGCCGTCACTGAGTCAACAGACAATTGGTCATCTTTAGTATTCCAGCTGTCTTAAATTTCTGCCTTTTGGAAACTACTAACTTTGGGGAAAAATATGTTGAGATCTGCTGTTTATCATATTTGCTCTTAATTCACAGAGGTTCAAAAATGTAGCTGTTAAGAGAAAATTGAATGTGTGAGGAAGTTTTGACTTAGAAATAAGACACTAAAATTCAGCCCTGAAATGTTTAGCTGTGTTTTTCATGGTTATACATTTTAAAGTGTGATCCTATACAGATCTCATTTAAATAAACACAGTATTTATTAAAATCTAGTCTCATTCATGTCGCATATTCAGATAACATACACAAGAGCTAGATTTTTCAAAATTCCCTTCTTAAAATATGACTATATAATTTATACATCTGCATTTATATATAAACCTGAAAATGCATGGAAGAACTGAATGAATGAGTATGCTTACCACTCTTTTGTTATTAACTTTTAAAAACAGTTTGATCACCTGAGATAATTTCAAAGTCTTTGAAACATAAAAACATAATATCATGTAGGCAACCTTTCTTCTACCTATCCAACTACATCCTTCTCCTTCAGAAACATACACATTCAATTTTATTTACATAAGTACAGCCTTCAAGGCCAGGGAAAAAGAGGAATCACTAGTCAATCAATCTGTAAGTGTAATGGTAGTTTTCTTCCTTCCTTAGATAATTACAATACTCAGATTCCTCTCAATATATCCTCTTGTTTTTAAAAAGAACCACATAACTAAAGTAGGAACAAATATATTAGTTGGATAACTTACCTAATGTGAAGCTATCATTGTTAGGAACAGGAAAAGAAGAGAGATTTGTAGTCCAGGCCTGGTTATCTTTCTCTCCATTTTAATCACAGAGGCTTCCTGTGAACATTCAAAACTTTTTCCAGTCTTCCCGGTATTTCCAGTAGCTAAAGGGAGGTGTGTGCAGAAGGTAAACTGCAGAGATTTGGGAAGCAAATAACTGGAGAAAGGTGTATTACCATTCTAGTGAAATAATATCTTCATCTGTAAAATTCTTTCCTTTCCATATATATCTCCATTATGTGAAATAAAATATCAGAATTTCATGGTGGGAAACATTTTTCAAAAAATACATTAGGCAGTTGTACAAGCAAATATATTGACATTCACATGGTTGAACAATAGATGGCACTTTACTTTTTCTAACCTCGTTTGGAATAATTGCGAGATTTTAGTTAGATCCTATCAATAGATGCAGAAAAAGCCTTTGACAAGATACAGCATCCATTTGTGATCAAAACACTTAACAAAATCGGTATAGAGGGAAAGTACCTTAACATAATAAAGGCCATATATGACAAACCCTCAGCCAACATTATATTTAATGGTGAAAAACTAAAAACCTTCCCTCTAAGATCAGGAACAAGGCAAGGCTGTCCACTATCGGCACTGTTATTCAATATAACATTGGAGGTCCTAGCAAGAGCAGTCAGGCAAGAGAAAGATATAAAAGGCATCCAGATAGGAAACGAAGTCTAACTGTCACTATTTGCGGATGACATGATTCTCTATATAGAAAACCCTAAAGACTCTACAAGAACACTACTAGAAACAATAAGCAAACACAGATTTTTAAATTAGTAAAGTTTCTCATCTAACATTCTTTGTCATCTGAATGGAAAAAGAGAGTATCATTAGGCAGCTGGTCCTGCTTTTCCATTTTGTAAATGAGGAGATTGAGGCTTAGAGTAACTTGCCTGTGGCCACAGTAACAGAACTGGAACTCAGACTTTGACAGTCTGGCTTCAGAGCCCTCTACTCTGAACTAATAATCTGCGTTATCTCCATATCAGATATCAAGATACAAATATTGGGGTTTTTAATGTTTTTAATATGTCATTTTCTTTTTTTCTTATTCCTTTTGATTTTTGCCCAGCTAATGTAATTAGTTGACAGTGGGCAGAAAAAAATGAGTACATCAATGTGTTACTCCTGATGTAAATATAATTTTTCTGGAGTATTGTCTAGTAGTAAGCAACAATAGCTGTAAAAGCTGGCATTACCCTTTGATCTGATCATCCAGTTTTTGTAATATATTCGAAAGTCTCAAAAGGGGAATCCTTTTTTATAAAAATTGGTATATATTATAGAAAAGGAACTGAGACAATTAGATAAACTGTAGTTTGTTGCTATAAAAACCTCTCAGAAATTATAGCAGGTCTCTGTTCATGGGGGAAAAGTATATTACCAAAGCAATACGATGGCAGAACACAAAAGCATATATGTAATGGTAATATTAATTATGCATAAGGATCAAAAGAGGTCATAAAACAGAAGAATGGTGCCAAGAGTTAGGGATGGTGGGGCAAGGGAGATGGGTGTAACTAAAGGGTAGCATGAGGGAGATCTTTATGGTGATGGAATAGTTCTGTATCTTGATTGCCATGATAGTTATAGGAATCCACACATGTGATAAAATGACATAGATCTATACCCAGGCATTATACCATTGTCAGTTTCCTGGTTTTGATATCATACTTACATTATAATTATAAAAAATGTAATCATTTCCAGAAATTGGGTAAAGAATACACAAACCTCACTATACTATCTTTGTAACTCAGTATGAATCTATATTATTTCAAAATAAAAAGTTTTTAAAAATTTCATGAAGTCCTGTAAAATAGATGGTACACCAAGCTTAAAGGGATACTTTGGGGTGTTTGGTTTTACATTTTTTATTTTTCCATGTTAAAGTTGGTTGAATATACAGTTATTTTAAATGTCCATATATTTTCTTCATAAGTTATAGAACCAAAAGTACTATAAATTTTGTCATGGATTTTCTATCATCTAGGTATTTCTTTGATTTTTTTTTTTAGTATGTGCCAAGAGTTGTGACATCTGCACAACAGAAAGCTGGAAGAACAATTACAGCCCGGATCACAGGGAGATGTGATTTTGCTTCAAAAAATAAAATTAATAGCAGTTTAGCTATAATGGGAGTTTCTCCTCCCATGAGCTCAGTTGTTGTGGAAAAACATCATCCGGTCACAATCGTGAGTCCATATTTAATAACGTTTTGTCAAAAAATCTTTTTCCTGAGAGTTTATAGACTAACAAGCACTCAAATGGAATGTTGAGAAGATCAACATTCATGATGACTGGTTCTTATTCTGCCTTTTAATGTTATAGTCTTTATATACTTAATTTATCATACCTGCTCTAAATCCGCCTTTCCTCTTTTAGGAAATCAATTTCAGAAACATTTTTTCTTTTCAACAGTGTAAAAATTATTAGATAACAGAAAGTAAGCCAGTGTGTTTGTGGCCAGAAGGGTAAAATATATGAGCGATTTCTCATTAATTTAAAAAAGTTAACTAGTTGTTCATGTAGCAAATTTTGATTACAAGAAATGCTTCCCTATTATAGTTTTTAGTCTTCTTTTTTTTTTTTTAAGTCTTCTTCCCCCTTTTCGGTACAATTGTTAGCATATTTCTAGTTTGGAAAAAAATTCAGATTGTGATAAATTCATATGACATAAAGGAAAGTACATGGAAGTTAAGCAAAATAAACAGAAAAACCTAAATTAGTGCCCCAGTTTTGCAACTTATTGCCTTTATGATTATATACTAAACAAGTAAAATATTTGAGCCTCCATTTTCTCTGTATAAAATGGGAGTGATAAGAGTACTTAGCTCCTAGAGTTTATTGTCAGAGTTCAGGATTAAATGAGATAATGTGAAAATTAAATGAGATGTATAAAAGTACTTTGTAAACTGTAAAATCACAAACAAATTTAACTTAATAAAAATTCCCAGAGAAGGATACAGGGATACCTCTTCATTATTTCTTACAACCACATATAATCAACAATTATCTCAGAAAGTTTAAAAGTTACAAGAATATGTCCTCAAAGAGAAATAAGGGTTGATTTTAAAAGAGAATGCCCTCTTTATAAATTCTCAATATTAGGCAACATTCCTGCCTACTGAGTATGTCAAAATGTTAGCAAAAAAGATATTTGGAATGATTTTAAACCCCTTTCTTGTTACTAAGGATTACCTTGACCTTCATAAACTGGACAGACTCTGAAAGTCCTTAGATGACTTCTCTATATATCTTTTAAAATGTGAGATATCAAAAAAGATGAAATGAACTAATTTCTATTTTTATCAGCACTTATGATGTATATAAAGCGGTAGGGAGAGAGACTGTCTACTTGTAAGATGAAGAAGGGTTAGAGGGAACACACGTGTTTGTTTTTAATTTACACAACCTTTTGTTTTTGGACTAATGATGGAAATTCGTATTTTATGGAAGAAAAATCAGGGAATTAAAGACTTACAATCCCTCTTTCTAATATTTATCTCCCAAACTGCCCTTTGCTTATTCAGCATATATAGTACCGTTCCAGTAATTGGCCATGAATTAGCCAGCCATAAACTCCCATTATTACCTAATTTGGATTATATGACAGACACAATGGCAGTCCTTAGTAGGATTTTTTCATTTTCCCCAGGAATCAAGATCTAGCACTACCAGAAACAGTTATTACTATTAAACCAGTAATCATATCTCTGACACTTTAGCCCCATCTGCTGGATAATTGCTTGCTCCTAGTGCTTCTTCATTCTCCGCTAGATTTTGTAGATCATGACACCAGTGGTAACGTGACTCTATTTCTACAGTTCCTCTTGTCCATCCTACCCAAGGGTCAGATTAGGTGGTTAGCAACTAAAATTTCAGACTAGTTACAAGATGATCTCCCATTTGTAGTAATTACCCAGTTATTTATGTACAAAGAAATATATAAAACACTTTAAGGAGATTATTTTTCCATTTCTTTAAAGAAGAGCTCTTATTCTTAAAGCAGAATTTGAAACGAAGACCTGCATAGCTGTATGATAGAGCTTTTGAAATACATAGTGAATGTTGTGGTCGAATATATATAATTTTACTTCAAGTATTTTTTTTTTAAACTCACCACTGATTTATTAGAGTCATTTTAATTTCCCAAACAGATTTATGTAATTCATTGTATAACTCATACTGGACAATAAGAGGACATATCTAAAAGAAATGAATTTGCACAAAAATGTCAACTCAGATTTGGACTGGAGAAATCGAAGTCCCATTACTTCTACCCAGGGACTCCTATTCACAGTTTCAGAAATACACAACTGCTCTGAACTGGGAGACCTGGAAATCAAGGAGAGCTAAGAAGAAAACCACAGGAATATGGGGATGATATAATTCAGTGAGGCTTTGATCACAGTTTGAGCATCTGCTTTAGCCAGTGGGAACACTTCTGGCTATGCAGACACCATACATACCATTACTAAACAGTATTTCTTATCTTCTGATGGCAGAAGCTCTGCAATGTTCATTTGCCACCAGGTCCTAGGTAGCCTGGATCTCAGTGGGTTTCCTTGACAAACTTTGGTATTCTCTGTAAGGACATTTTCTGACAAACAGCACATGTTTGTATTACTTACTGAATTATTTGGCCCTTACACAGGACTGGTATGATTCTAAGATTTTCAGTATATTTGTTTTGTTTGAATGATAGTGCTGGTTAGAAGGCATGAAAAGCCATGCATGCGTACAATTGGAGTTCAGGAATAATACTTGAAATATCTTAAAGTTGACTCTTCTAAGTGGAAGACCCTAATCGGAATCTACATGTGCTAGTCAGTGACAAGGACTGAGAACTTGCCTAGATAACAAATCCTGTTGCTGCCAACTAAGAAGCTGTAACATGTATAGTACAGGAAAGCCTTATACTTGTACACATATATAGATATGTAATATGCACTTATGTACATAATGTGAACTTACACATATTACATGTACAGATGAAGGCAGATGTGCCCTGACTTTAAAGCTTCAGTGCTCATGTCTAAGATGTTCCTCTGAATTCAGAATTAACACTCATGTCTGCCCCTCAACACGTGTCATCGGCGTCTAGTTGTTTCTCTGTTTAGAAAGTTATGGTCCATATTAAGGGACCATGTGTGACTGTAAAAAGTTTAGTCAGCTCCCAGGTGAACCAGGTGAAATATGAGAGACCTGCTTTACTCTGGTTTGAAGCAAGGACCAGACTGGGCTCTTCAGGGCTTCTCACATATTCCCCAGGATTAGACTCCACATATTAACAGCCAGGAAGGAGGGGAGGGTTGGGGCAGACCCTTCTTCCAGACACCAAAGTCCCTTTCTGTATACAAGACTCCATCCACTCACGTCCTCCTTGAGGAATGAATACTCTCGTGGTTCTTTTTGTGCTCCTCTGGAAGACATCTTTGGTATAAATTGTGGGTATTGAGTACATCGGTCTAACTGGGTATGAGCTCCTTACAGAAAAGGACCACATTTTGTTTGTTTTAATGGCTGCTTCACCCAATTCATTGTTTGTATCCACTGATGCTTAGTGAATGTTTGTTGAGTTAAATTATAGATGATGAAATGATATTTAATATGTGTAATTTGATGGGATTATTAAAGCAGATTTTTATCTTTTCAGCAAACCATTCCTCAAGCTGCTGCAGCCAGATATCCCCGGACCATTCATCCTGAAAGTACTACCTCGGCTTCCAGATCTCTCGGGACCAGATCAGCTCACACTCCGTCTCTCACAAGCATTCATTCTATAAAAGTGGTTGACTAGAATGAATACATTCATATGAAGATCTTTTAATTCCTCTGGTTTTACCAAGGATTAGAAGTCTTTAGTTTTTAAATTTTCCATATTTTTAGAACATAATGGATATATCATGTTCATCTTTTCAAAATTACAAAAGACTTTTTCAAGCCATACCATCCTTTGTAACTATATGTAGGATTATTTTAATGTTATTTTTTAATTTAAGTAATTAAGTAAAACTTTTTTAAATTAAAAAAGATACTGGACTCTTTTTTTAATAGATTCAGCCTATGGCTGATTATATCATCAAAGTATATAAATCCTGTTTTCTCTACATTATTCCAAAAGGCTAAATCATTTCCAATGTTACCGAGTAAACTTTATGAGAGTTTATTTTTAAAACTATTAAAACTAATAGAAACTAAGATGTTTTTAAGTTAAAAAGATAAACACCACAAGTAATATTGATATTTTTTGTGACTACAGTATATTTGTCTTCATTTTTCTAGTACTCTAAGAATTAAAAAGGGAGAAATGACAATACTTATAAATAATTGATAATGTTAAAAGGGAAAAATTTTTTTACTAGCACAAAAACAATTACAGAAACATCAAAGAGAAATTTCCTATGAGAATGATCCTATTTCTGACATTCTTCCCTGCCCTTTTTGAAACTAATGTGGAACCCACATTGTTTATTCTGAACATCCAGTGTCCTGTGGCCTAGGCAACTCAGCAGACCCTCCAAGCCTGGGTAGAGACTTTTCAATGTCCATTTGGAAGAAACCATCCGGGCAAAACTGATCCAAGAGAACAAGACCAGGCCTCTAATGGGTTCTATATCTGACTGACTGGGTTACCTTGGGCTAGACAATTTAGATGAATCTCAGGATTCTCATCTGTGAAACTATGAGATCTACCCATCCTACCTATTTCCCAAATTACTTGTGGGTTACATAAAAACATTCTGAAGAATCTGTCTAGGACCTCAATTTTATATCATTAAGTAAAGATAGATTTAATAATCCGAAGGCTCTTCCAATTTGAACATGATCTAGCCCTATACTCTAACTTTATTATAGGAAATAGTTTTTCTTATTGCCTTACACTGTTAACAGGACATCAGAGAATAAATGTGAGATAAGTAAATAACCCATTTTCTAAAGTGGGAAACCAAGGCTTTTCTGAATTGTTGGAAGTATCTCATCATGTCTTAAAAGAGTATTAGGTCCTTCTTATGCAACACTCATTCTGGGTCCTGGTCCAGCTACCACTGTGGCAAACAGCTCCTCATGGGTTTCAACAAGCACAAGCAAACAGCATGTCGTCATCCACCTGTACAGAGGGCATTTTCCCCAGGTCTTCCCTCTACTCCCAGTCAAGTCAGGAGAGACCAGCAGGCCCCACTTGGAGTTCATTCACATGCCGCCCAGAATGAACACTTCCTTGTAAACAGATCAGTTCCTCCCTTCTCCCCCGTATGAATCGTCCTGAGATGTATTAACTACCCCCTCTCTCATCTCTCAGAAGAGAGTACCCTCGAGGTCAATCAGTTGTGCTTGACGCCAAGCGGTGGCCAATTTGGTAATTCACCCTAGTCTTGACTCCTCTTTCCCATATCACTCCCCTTTTCCTCCCGCTTCCTTGGATTTGTGCTCCTAAAAAAGGCAGTGGCACATACACTTTGGCCTCAGGCTTTGCTCTTTGAAGAACCTAGATTAATGACAGTATTCAGTATGCAAGCCATAACCACGTGGATAAACTCAAGTGAATATTATGAATACTGTAATATTATGTTTCTTTTTAAGTCTTAAGCTCTGGAAATTGTCTAAAGCATCAAGTAATTAGTGTTAGTCTAAGTTAAATTCAACAATTAAAACACTTTAATATGTGTTCATATTTATTTTTATATAAGGAAGTGACCCAGATTTGGGGGGGGCTGCGGGAGAAAAAGAGTAGCAAGGTCAGTGGAAACTGGCCAGACTGAAGAACAAATGGGGACAAGACTTTTCACTGAATATCTTTGTTAAAAACTTTGGGACGCATGTGAACATATTACCTGTTGTAAACATTCACATTAAGTGGGCTCAAGATGTTGAACTATAAATTCATGATAGACTAACTGGATTGAAATTGCTCATGATTTTATTTTTGGCCTTATAGACCTAGAGTCAGAATTTGAGAATGGAGAGCCTTAAATTCACTATGTGAATAGGTGTAATAAGCTGATATAAATTGATACTTGATTTCATATTTATTTAATAACTTTATCAGATTACAAAAATAATACAGGTTTATTGTGAAAAAAATTGGAAACCAAAAAGCACAAAGAAAATTCAAATCACCTATAACTAAATCACAAAGAGATAAAAAAAATATTGGTATATATACTTCTAGTCTTTTCTAAGTGATATATTACATATATGCGTTATTTAAAGCCAGTAGTGGCTATAAATTTCCAAATCGTTTCTCTTAACAGGAGAAATAAAAGTTAATGATTTCAATACTGTGGGCATGATGTTATGCATTTCACAGGCATTCTCCTTTCATCCTCACCAAAATATTATGGAAGAGGTAGACATGTCTTCCATTTTATAGAGCAGGAAACTTAAAGATCAGAATTTGAATGCCCATAACTAATAAGTGGCAAAAATCATGATCCAAAACCATGTCTATCCTACCACACTTCGTTTTCCCATATGCCATGATGCTGTCCCCACCATCTATTTTGCTAAAGCATGATAGACAAAATCCTAGATTATGCTATCACATATGTTGCATCAAATGACAAGAATCGGAAAATCATACAGAATTTGCCTTAAGAAAAAACTAAAAAAATTTTTGGACTTTTCAGTGATTGGAAAGTATAATACCATTTTTCATGTTAGAGGATCCTGTCAGAACCATCTTCACAGATGAAAATCAATCCTACTGCTAGAGGAACTTTACAGCATTAAAGAAATGAATTTAAAAGGACTGAATGCTGAGTGGCAAATCATTTAAATACAATCTCTCTAGGCATTTATGAAATTGCACATTTCTTGGGTTTTGAGTCAGTTTCGCTTTTGAATTGACGGATCTTTTCTAGAAAAAAACAGCATAACATTTATTATTAATAGCTAATATTTATTAAGCACTTGCTATGTGCCAGGCACTATTACTCACTCAATCCCACGACAGCCCTTTGACATAGACACTTTTCTAGTTAATGAATGAGAACACTGGTACAATGAGGTCATAGAACTTCTCAAGATCACACAGCCTATCAGCACTGGAGTTCAGATAGAAGCCCAGAGCACATGCCCTTCTCCACTTCAGAGGACTGCCTCTAGTCTCCCCTGGGATAAGCTTTCACAGGAATGAATAAAGTTGAGGGAACACCCCCAGTGCTACAAGGATAATGTCACAGAAGGTAGGCGTCACCCCTGTACTATTCCTGCTTGAAACTAAATATTGGATCAGTGATCTGATTCATGCATTTATGATCTCAGCTTCAGGTAAAGCAGCATCATAAAAATAATGGCAGGTGTTTCTATATTTTGCTTGAATGGTTTTTATTACACGCAAGTTACACCTAATTAATTGATAAATTTTCAAAGCATTTTCCCTGACAATATGATCTATGGAAGACCGATTTTTAGCAGTAACCTCAGCTGGCAAAGTAATAGCCTGTCTGCTCTTTTCTCTCAACCTAGAGATAACATTTTCAAATACACTAACTTGCAGAATTTCCCAGCATGGGCAAAATGGCATTTGGAGCACAATGATTCTTAGTTGTGGAGAACTATCCTATAACCTTATGACGTGATTCAACATTCCTGTGCCCCTCCCATCTTCCCTATCCTCCCTCCCCCAACCACACAGACAAACAAAAATATTCCTATACTTTTTCAAATGCCTCGTAGGGGATGACACCGAGAACCATAGGGCTAAAAAACGGAACTAGTATTGATTGAGTCGCTCACCAAAGGAGAAGTTGCATATTCTGAATGAGTCACAGGTAACACCAAGTTGGGACTGCTGCTACTCAGGTAGTATTACTTCTGTTGACTGTCCCCTAACATTTTAAGGGAGCAGGAGTTTCTGTTTGTCAAAAACTAACTCACCAGCTAGTTCTGGGAAACCTGCACGTACGAGCTCTTCATACAGGTGCTTGACCGGCGTGTCCTGTGTCATCAGGGTCCCATGCAGCCAGATGAGCAGAGCCCTGTGGCCATGCTCACGGAAGCTTTCCTTTCCTGTGCCAGGCACAAAAGGTTACGGTCAAAACACGACATGTTGATAATGTCTCTTTATAATCGTGATCTCAATTCTAACTAAATTTTCTCTATGACTGTGGTTGCAAACTCATTCCTTCTTATGACTGTTAAATAAAAAGCCCAATTGATGAAAGCCCTTCCAGTTCCTCTCACCGGTGCTTCTTTCGGATGACTAGAGTTTGGACTCATTCCAGCAGTTGCCATGCACCTACTGTGCTTGACACAGCCCAAAGGAGCAGACAAAAGATTTTACAGCTGCATTCCT
>NW_006436298.1:10271560-10273460 GCF_000325575.1 Pteropus alecto | reverse complement strand
TGGTAATCAGACGTGGACCTTTTCAAACTCAAACTGAAAGTGTATATTTCACCTAGGTATCTTGTTAAAATGCAGATTCTGATTTAGTCGGTCTGGGGTGAAGATCTGCATGTCTAATAAGCTCCTGGGTGGTGGTGCTGCTGCTGCTGCTGCTGCTATTTGTTGCCCATACGCTGAGCAGCAAGCATGTACATCCTGTCACTCCATTTCCTGATGGAAGTCTGCATCCCCCAGGCCAGTGAATACTGGGCAAATACTCACTGGATACCTAACTCCTGAGAAGTGTTGGGGGAAGTGCTGGGATATGAAGACGGGAAGCCTTTGTCATTCCCAGCAGCAAACTGGGAGTTACAAACACATAATACAAACCAGTTACAAACACACGATAGGCTCCTAGCTCTACCAAATGAGCGGGAGCAGACAGATACCAGGAGAAGGGCCTGAGCTCCTGGGAGGAAGTTTGTGGGACAGACTATTAGAGGGGCAGGCATTTCAGGGAGAGCAAACTGCACACATAAAAAATGTACTCCTAGGTGAATCCTCCTAATCTTGCCCTTGCCAAACTAACTTTTCTTAAATACCATCATCAACATGTCACTCCTTTGCTCAAAAGCTCACAAACTCCCTGGTGCCATGACTTTGGTCACAATATAACTGCATTGTGAATGTTACTGTTATCATGCCAACTAGAGTATAAATTCCACCAAACAAGCACCAGGGCTTACAGAGCTGACGTATCCCTCACCTGGCAAAGCAAAACACACGCTAGGCACTCTGTAATGCTGGACTGAAACATTTTAAAATCTCCCTTATCCTGATAGCAAGTACTCTGAAAGTATATTTCCAAATCATTTCTCTAGGTCAAGAGAGATTTCCAGGAGACAACTTTCCTGAAGATTCCACAGAACACTACGTCTAATTAGTGACAAAGGAGAAATAATAACAGAGAAATCTTTTCCCAAACTATAATCAACATTCAACATTTTCAATGCAGTCATTATCTTCTATTTTTTAATCAAAATATATCTTAGAATTAGCAATAAAAATGCCACAATTTAGTAGTATCTGGTGGGCTGTGGGTTCTGTATCTATAATCTCTAGCAATCAACAATGCAAAACAACCCCCGAGCATGGGACTCGTCCACATCTCACGAAATCCATGTATGGAAAGTGCCCTGAATAGAGAGTTTTGCCAAAGGTGTTTGCTTCTTTGTTTTTAAAGCTAATTAGTTAATTAATGCCAAACAAACTTTCTATATTTCCTACCTTTTCGTCAAATCATAAAAAAGCAAAACTAAGGATTCCAGCTGACCTGATCTCACTAATTCTGACAGCTGGAGTCTGGCCGAAATGATTCCATGGCTTGGAATCCTCTCACAGAGAGCCCTGACTCTGCATCCACAGCACTTAGAAGATTGGCCACCAGGAAGAACGGCTGTTCCTGATGCTGGATGTTCTTGCCTGTATTGTCTAGGCGTGCTCACCTGACCACTGCTCCTCAATGGCTCTGATCTGGTCATCTGTAAAGTGCCACGAACGGGCCAACCTCTGCCACTCATTGGCCTTCAGCTGACGGTAAGCCAGGTTCCAGAGAAGACTGCGAATATGCCTGGTCTCCAGACTGTGATCTTGCTTGAATGTCAGAGCAAAGCTGGTTCTTGGCTCCCTGATGTTTTCGCCGTGTTTCTAAATTGGAAGTAATTGCATTAGATGATTTCAGACATTTTCTACTTATTGCCTTATTTCAGAGCATATATGTATACACACACACACACACACACACACACACATATATACACACACACACATATATACACACACACACACACACACACATATATATACACACACACATATATATACACACACACACACACACACACATATATATTCTATATAT
>NW_006436298.1:10205344-10271243 GCF_000325575.1 Pteropus alecto | reverse complement strand
GGCTGTAAAAAAAATGAGGAATACTATGTAACTATAAAAACAAAGTAAAATGAGGAGTCTTATGTAGCCATAATAATAAATTAAAGTAAATGAGCATGTCTATATATTTTCACAAAATGGTCATCAGGATATATTGTTAATATATTGTAAAGTAAAAAAAGTAAGGTGGAGAAAACAAAGAAAGGGGATATAAATGTATGTATATATACACACACACACATATATACACACACACACACACACACACACATACATATATTCTATATATAACTGGTAAGGTGGTAACTGAGACTACATTTTCAATGTTATATGTCATTGGATCATTTTTTGTGATTCAAGATAGAGATGTCTGACATAAAAATCTAGAGTACTGTCTGTCTGACACAGGAAACATGAGAGATTTTGCAGTGTTGTGTCCCATGCTTCTACCTCAGCCTGCTGCTGCTATTTACCCACCCCCAAAGAGAGAAGACACCTTGGCTAAGGAAATGTCACAACAGCAAATGCATCTCTAATGGAATCAACCTTCCTTACCTCTCTCCAGGCATAGTATCTCTCTGCTTTTATGAGCATGTCCACAACAAGGCTGTGATTGCTTCTGGAGGCCACAGCCAGGGCAGTCTTCCCATGCTAAAAGTCAAAGTGAAAGCCTCAGGTGATATTGCCCAGTGGTTAGGAGCTCTAGTTTAGAACAAGGGGACCTGAGTTCAAATCCTGATCCTACTGTTTCCTTGCAGGGTAAATTTGGGCCAGTCCTCAGCTTCTTCTATCCATCTCAATAATTACCTCATGGTATAGTGGTGAGGGGTAAATGTGATAATGCATGTAATGCCCTCAGGACAGTGCATGGCACATGGTAATTGTTCAAGAGATGACAGATATTGATAGTGCCTGGTACTATGTCAACTGGGCAAGGGAAAGATTTTGGGCTTAGGCGACCCACCATCATCAATTGATGTTTTACAAATCCCTCTATCAATGAGAACCCAAACATTTCTCTAGTATACCCAGGGGTCTCCCTGGCTCACTGCACTGGGAAGTCTTCAACAAATAAACAACATGATCACACATTTTCTCCTCCAAAGGCTGACTCCACCTGTGGTAGAGGCTTTAGTCAGGGTTCCATGCCCCCTCTCCTTAATAGCTTTTCTTCCTTTCTTTCACAGGAAAAGAACTCCTGGTATTAGCCAGGCACTTGGGCACCCCAAACATTTTCTAGTGTCCCATGCAATTAGGTATGGGACCTAAGTTCTGGTCAATGGCATGTAAATGGAAGTGGCATATGCAACTTCTGGGAAGTATCTTTAAAGAGAAGAGGGAGGTCATTCTCCTTCCTTTCCTCTCTCTGTTAAGTGGAATGCTAGCATGATGGCAAGAGCTTGAATGGCCACCTTAGACCAGGAAGTGGAACCCATGCGTTGAAGACGGTGGAATGTTAAGACAGAAAAGGACTGGATCTTATTAAGAATAACATCAATCATGACAATACTACTAATTCATAGTACAGAATTCAGCTTGCTGGACTCCTACCTAGAACTTTTCTTTTCCTATTATATCATTACTGCCTTTAACCAAGGGTGAGGGTTTGGAATGATCAGTAAAGGCTATACTGGACATAATTTGGGCCATAAGTGGCCTGAAGCCCATATGGTACCTTGTACAAATTACAAAAGGCACACCTTTGTCAAGATGGATATAGCTCAAAGCCAGGGCACACAGCTTTGCAAGCGGTTTCTCCTACATTTTTTTCCCCTTGATTTTATGCAGTGAACAATCTATATATCTACTACGCTTTTTTTTTTTCTGAGCAGAAGACAGTGTTACTCATTGCTTTGAAAATGACCCATGAAAAATTTGCTCAAAGATCCTGAAGATAATTTAAATGATTAGTCAGAAGTAACTCCAGAAGAAATTTTAATCTCAGGAACCCATGTCTATCCTTAGGGAATCCCAATAATTTTCTCACGTGGCTGACTGTTTGCAACTTCCAACAACCCAAATGATTTGGCTGTTAGTCCAGGCGCTAAGACTCAGGTGAGCCTGAAAATGAGGGCTGAGAGTAATCAGCTTCTAATCAAAAGAGGCAGTAATGAAATTAGGAAGAACTGCATTTTGTAGGCATTCAGCAAGTCTCTAATTGTACACTGTCTAAATTCTGGCTTGTAAAGCCATCTGAATCACCATAATTAGCCTATTTTGGGAAGGCAGTATTCTGAGAGCCAGAGTTTCAGATCATAGAAAACCTTCCCCAAGAGGGTACGCTAGAGTAGAAATCCAAATACTCAATGCCATCAAGGGTAGAAGGCCCTCAGGAACCTGTGATGCCTCAGGCCAAGAAAAAAGATTTCTGGGAAAGTCAAATTTACACCATACTTGGGTCCCCTTTTCCTATTCATAAATTCCAGGCCTTAATTCAGTCTTAGACACTGTCATTTACCTTTGGTGGAAGCCTATAGAAAGGTAGTTTTTACTCATTAATTAAATATATATTGGGTGCTAACTAGGTGCCAGACCCTGAGAAGAAGGAGGGAGGAGGAGAAGGGAAATCTGGGAAAATCAAATTGTAAGCCTAGTAAACTGTGGGCTTTTGTTCTGAAAACAAAGCCAAGTTGTAGCATTGAAGGTGTTTACTAGAATATCCAGTCCAATAGCACCAGGGCCCCCAACATCAATTTTCTGCCAATACTATAGATTCTCTACCCACAGGACTGCCTGGGAGGTGATAAGAATTGATGAAAAAGTAGAATAAAGTACAAAAAGACAGCATAGGAAAATACTAACACTTAATGTTAATATTAATGCTAAATATTTACAGAAGTTAATGAGCCATGACTAAGCGATGGGATTATGGGTGATTGTGTTCTCCTTATGCTTTCTGTTTTCCAGATTGTCATCATTGGGCTTGATTATTTTTATGATCAGAAAAAAAAAAAAGAGTTAATTTTAAAAACTGACATATAGAGAAAAGTCAAATAGCATATCACTACTTCAGATCCTAAAAATGTAAAATGTGTGATTCTGAAATAGAGCAGGGTGGACTCAGGCTTGTACTGGGAATTAGGGCTGTGCCGAGCTGATAAACAGTGTGAGCGAAGACAAGGAAGGGAAAGCAGTCACCTTTGTCGACATTTGTAGGAAAGCATCAGACAACCATGCAGCCAGTAGCCATGGCTTTGAAGCCAGGCTCTGCCTCTTACTATGTATGTGACTCTGCTGTCATTAAAATCTCTCAAATCTTGTCTTGAAAACAGATTATTTTGTCCACAGAGGAGATGCAAAGACTGAAATAAGAAAGCATGTATGTGAGCACCTAACAGGTGTTTTAGCAGCAGTCTCCTGTATTTATACCTTTTAGTAAGACTAGAACCTTCCGTTGGCTGAGCCTACATCAGCCTACATCATTGCATCAAACAAGTCTACATAAAAACCAAAAGGTGGAAGCAACCCAAATGTCCATCCACAGATGATAGGATAAACAAAATGTGGTGTGCACATACAATGAGTGTTATTCAACCATATTGTATGATTTCACTTATATGAGGTACCTAGAGCAGTGAAATTCACAGAGACCAGAAAGGTGGCTGCCAGGGGCAGTAGAATGGTGGAGGAGAAAATGGGTAGTTGTTGTTCACAGAGTTTCGGTTTTGCGGGATGAAAAGTCCTAGAGATTGGTTACATAACAGTGTGAATACACTTAACGCTACTCAATTGCACACTTAAAAATGGTCAAGATGGTCAATATTACATTATGCATTTTGTATTTTACAATTGAAAAACTTTTACAAATAAAAAATGAGTTGAGACACATGTATATTTATTCATTGCAGCTGTTTATAATAGTAAAAGCTTAGGAACAACTTAAATGGCCACCAGTTGAGAACTAGTTTAACAAATTGTGATATGTCCATACTATAGTCTATTATGCTGCTGTATAAAAAAAAAATGAAGAAACTCTCCAGGTACTAATATGAGATGATCTCCACTTTACATCGTTAAAGGAAAAAAGCTAAAAGCAGAACAATACGTAGAGGTATGTCACCATTGTGTAACAAAGACAGAGGAATTGGAGAAGAGTATAACATATTGATGTTTAACTTGTCAATGCATAAAGGAACTCTGAAAAAAAACAGACAAATGTATAATAATGGATACGTATGGCAAGGGTAGTATGAGAACCAAACAGGGACAGGTGGGTGGGAAATTTTTTCTGTCAAACTTTTACTAATTGTGTGTGTGTGTGTGTGTGTGTGTGTGTAAATATATGTTTTGGACCATGTGAATCTTTAATCTTTTCCAAAAATTAATAATTTGAATTTAAAAATGTTTTATTGTTCAGAGTAAAAATTCTTATGAACCTATCTCAGTCAAAATTGGAATGTTTTACTGACGATCAGTTTGAGTCCATTTCACAAAGGCTATGCTAATGCTGCTGCTCAAGGCTCACAGCCAGCAGGGAGTTCTTACCAACCATCTCAGATGAACAGAGAAAAATCCATGAAATTACCTTATCAACAATGTTCAAGTCACAGCCTGCCTTCAGCAAGATTTCCACCAGTTCCACATTTCCAAGATCAGCAGCCACATGCAAAGGAGTTTGCTGCCTCTGCCATGAGAAATTTCAAGAAGGTAACCCAAGTTAAGAAGGAAAAAAAAACATGCATAGTGAAAAGAGAAATGGAAAATAGAGTTGTCCTATACAGGCATAAGGGAAAATAGATAAGATTATATACGTTTAAGTAGGCACACGGGACATTTATGCCTGTATTATTTATGACAGTGAAAAACAAATGAAGTAACATGTTTAACAAGGAGACTCATTAGATAACTATGATATGTCCACATATTGGAATAGTAGGCAACCACTAAGAATAACTTTTAAAAATGATTTCAATACAAGGCACCTAGAGTAGTCAAGCTCATAGAGCAGAAAGCAGAATGGTAGTTGCCAGGGGCTGAGGGGAATGGGGAATTATTGTTTAATGAGTACGGGATTTCATTTTGAGAAGACAAAAAATGTTCTGAAGATGGATGTTATACAACATCCATTGTGATAGTTAGACAACAATGAGAATGTACTTAATGCCATTGAACTATACATTTACTAATGGTTAAAAAGGTAAATTTTGTTATGTGTATTTTGGCGCAATAAAAAAGTTTCAAAGATTATTTTTAAAAATGAAAAAATACTTATTTAACATTAAAAGCCTTAGACACCAACACTATATTTAGCTGAGTGCAGATTATATATAGATTTTTATATATATATACACACACATATATAGAGAAGAAATGATATTTTATATATATATACACACACATATATAGAGAAGAAATGACATCAATGATATTAGGAATGATATACAATGGAATATTATTCGGCGATAAAAAATGAAATCTTACCACTTGCAACAGCATGGATGGACCTGGAAGGTATTATGCTAAGTGAAATAAGTCAAAAAGAGAAAGACAAATACCATATGATCTCACTTATATGTGGAATCTAAAGAACAAAATAAACTAACAAACAAAACAGAAACAGACTCATGGATACAGAGAACAAACTGGTGATTTCCAGATAGGAGGAGGGTTGGGGGACTGGGTAAAAAAGGTGAAGGGATTAAGAAGTACTAATTGGTAATTATGAAATAGTCACAGGGATGTGAAGTACAGCATAGAGAATATAGTCGATATTGTAATAACTATGTATAGCTCTGGGTGAGTAGTAGACTAATCAGGGAGAATTTCACAGGGATGTGAAGTATAGCATAGAGAATATAGTTGATAATATTGTAATACCTATGTATAGTTCTGGGTGAGTAGTAGACTAATCAGGGGGAATGACTTCATAAATCATATAAATGTCTAACCATTGTGCTGAAACTAATATAAAATAACATCGAATGTCAACTGTAATTAATATATAAATAATTATAGATAATATAGATAATACATAAATAATTAAAAATTTAAAAAAGAATTATAATATGTAGATGGAGGGCTTAGAGGTTATTTTTAGTGCTTTCTCGATGCTTTTCTCTCTCTTGTAAATTTCCTATATTATAATGTATAAAGAAGTACAAGACTTCTAATTTCTTCTGGAATAATCATTTTCCTATCAATAGTATGAGAGTATTTCAAAGAAATACATGAAATCACAAGAAAATTACCAAAAGTACTGCTGATGCGAAGACACTTTTAAAATATTAGGGCCGAAAGAACATTGGTTATGATCTAGCCCAGTCCCTAAACCAGAGAAGGAAAGCAATTTCCCCAGGGTCACACAGCTAAGCAATAGCATCTAGCCCAGTATTCTTCCTACCAGAGCACGGGGCCAACTTATTTGGGGCGTTAGCATAATTAAAATCAATGAGCATTTATTAAAGATTCACTTTGGGGTGGCAATGTGCTCCTCAGGGGGCTCATCATCCAAGTTGGGCAAAAAGACATGCTTACACTGACTAACCTATCGAGGTCTATACTGAGAAATGAAATAGAGACACAATACGGTGCTGCTCCAAGTCTAGAAGGCAGGAAATGTACCAAAATGTTAACAATGGTTCTTTTTTTCTGGGGGGATTAAAAACAAATTGTAAGCTTTTAGTTTATTTATGCTTTCTTATTTTTATACTTTGAGTATATTCCTTGTCTAACAACAACAAAACAAAAACTGAAATGATAAAATCTAGTTCTATAACTGGATGGTAGCCTAACATACCCTCCTTCTCTGGAATGAACCTAGCCAATTCCGGTGAAACCAAAATCACACCTGAGTTCTGTCTGTGTATGTAGCAAAGAGTCCACCCATTAGGAAAGGTTCGGGGCATTAACATTGTTGGACACCTAAGTATAGTTAATAACAAGAGGGGTTTTTCTTCACCCAAACTTTTGGGTTAGTAAAAGATGGGAGAGGAAGAAATTCCCTGGGAAAGCAAGGGACAGAAGAGGAGATAAATCTCCATTCAGCTTAGGGCACAACTGACCTCATAAGGAGACTGCAGAGATCTGAGTCAGTGCTCTAGTTTCACAGATGAGGAACTGAGGGCTACACAGTGGGTTAGGATGGCACACCCACTGTGCCTGGCTGTTCCCCACCTGGAGGGCACAACTGAGGCTTCTCTGGGAAAAGACAGCCCACTTCGGGATGTGTCCAGAGTTCTCATCTGTCCTCAGGACTCTGGAAGGGCTCCTCTCCCCATGGTTTCTCTTCCCAGTCCCTCCCAACAGCTCCTGGAAGAGGGCAGCCGAGCCTGAGAGCAAGCCCTGTCCAGACAGTGCCCACCCACATCCGCTTTATTCTTCCACTTCGGCATTTCCATTTCCAGCCAGTGATGGATTGCTCTTATGAGGCATTTGATTCTGTTCCAGTGGATTGAATGCATGGTGATTTTTTTTAATTACAAGATTTTAGCCTTTAGGCAAAAAAGAAGACACATTGTTTATATCATAGAAACAAAGCTTCCTTCTTGTGGGGAAGGGCTCCCCCTAATTACAACATTTCACACTGAGGGAGCGGCTTTTGATTTAAAGAGCCTCTGGCAATTTACATCTGAGCTACTATTTATCAGAAGTGCTGGGCCTGTTAAATTAATGCACTGGCTGAACTCCAGTTGTATGAAAAAGACAAAGCATTTGTGGGAGTGAAGGTTACAGGGGAAGGGAAAGGATAAAAAGAATGTGCACATTCCTCCCAGGAAATTTTAGAGTACCTTGAACTTGATCAAATCTACCCCTAAGCACACACTGTGTTAAAACATAAGAGAACAGACTCTCCAGGTTCTCATTTGTTTGGCTTACCTGATTTAAGATGTCAATATCATGCTGTGCACTTAATAGGCTGTTTACCACAGCGATATGGTTGTTGATAATAGCTAAATGAAGAGGGGACTCCTTAGGCTGCAGAAAGAAATGAAAATTTGAAATCCAAAAGGTTCTGGCTTCATCATTCAGATCAAAAAGCTACTCATTTTGGCAGACAGTTCCTGATACTTTCCTGAGAACTGAACTAGCCCAACATGGTGACAGGCCCATAGTACACATTCAGCAGTCATCCCCCTCTCCAAGGCCATTTGGCAAACCTGCTTACCAGCAATCAGCTTTCTCCTTCATTCATTCTAGAACTATGCGCTGAATACCTGCTGTGGGCCAGGCTCTTTTTAGGAGGAATAGGGAATGAATGGTGAACATGGCCCATTCTCAAGAATCTTCCAATCTAGTGGGGTAAGCAAATATTAACTGTTTTTTTTTTTTTTAATCACAAAATAAATATACAATAACAAATTGCGATAAGTGCTTTGGAGGAAAAGTAGAGAGTGGTATGAGAGCCTATGTGTGGATGGGCAGAGAGCCGACCTTTCTGGAGGTCAGTCTGAAGAACTGACATTTGAGCTCAACTATGAAGGATAAGAAAGTATTAAATAGGTTTAACTACAGGACTTCTCAGCGCCTTCAAAGAGCTACAGTGCTGTTGGAAGAGTCACAAAGAGGAAACAGCATTTCCTGAATTGATCTGATCTCAAGCTCTTTCTCCCTAGAGCATGTTGTGGGACTAGCACCCCACTCAACCAGGGGCACCATTCTTGTGCTCAGCCCTCCCACCAATGTAAGTCTAGCCACGGTGTATTCACCAAGCCCTTGCAGCCTTCTCCCCTTTCCTCCTTGTTTGTGGCTAAAACACCTGTCTTCCAGCCACACCCCCATGCTCTCCCCCATCTCCCCCTGTGCTTCTTACCCAGCCCTCCAGGCTTCCTTGTCCACCTCCACAATCACACACTTGGCCTCCAGCTACCTCACTCCCACCCAGCTGCCATGGGCCCTGGAGGCACGAGAGGAAACATGCCCTAGAGGGGGCAGAGAAGGCAGTTGAAGGGGTGGGGAGAGCACAGGTAAAGCATGAGAGAGAGAAAGGTGAGGGTTATCCAGTGGAGAGGACCAGCCCTCCAGGCTTCCTTGTCCACCTCCACAATCACACACTTGGCCTCCAGCTACCTCACTCCCACCCAGCTGCCATGGGCCCTGGAGGCACGAGAGGAAACATGCCCTAGAGGGGGCAGAGAAGGCAGTTGAAGGGGTGGGGAGAGCACAGGTAAAGCATGAGAGAGAGAAAGGCGAGGGTTATCCAGTGGAGAGGATAGGGTTATCCAGTGGAGAGGGCAAGGTACAGGTGTGAAATAACAAAGGTGAAAGATCCAGTGAGACCTTTAGAGAACAGTAGTTGAGCTGAAAAGCAAAGTGAGTGGAGAGAGGGAAGGCAGATGTGTGTGAGGGCGGGTGATGAGGACAGAGTGCAGTGTTGCTCAAGTAGAACAGATAATATCAAATATTAGTTACATATTCTTATAATGGTACTTACTATATACTCACTTCCCCAATAGTATTGTTTTAAACACAACTTTTCATTCACAATTACCCTAGCAGTTAGGTCTTCTATTTCCCGTGTTATATATGAGGCACAGAGAGGTTAAATAACTTCCACTAGGTATCAGAGAGAGGAAGTGGCAGAGACAGGATCTGAACCCAGATCTTCCTGACTCCAACATCGGCACCAGACTCCTTCTCAGAAAACAGGGGTAGATTGATGGAGCAGAGATGCAGTGAGTTGGCAAGACTGTCACCAGCACGCAGAGGAAGAGGAGAGGAAGGAGCAGGTAGAATGCGTAAGTCAAACTGTCTGAGGGCGAGCAAGGGAAATAAGAGACAGATGGAGCTGGAGGGGGCGGTGTGAGGGGAAGGCTGTCTGTGCAGACCCCTTCTGCTCAGGAAGAACCTTCCCTCTTGAGGCACTAAGCATGAAAAGAGAGAAAGCATCCCTCCTCTCAAGGAGGTGGGCAGTGTTACCACCGGCCTTGCTGGGGCCCAGCCCCTCTTGATACACAGGAAGCATCCTTGGACGAACCAGGCAAGTTCAAAGCCAATTCCCCTAACACCATTCTCCAAAAACTACCAGTCATGGAGCAAATCGCATCCCTTCTCTCGAGTTAATACAATAAGTAATAATGGCAAAGCAGGATCAGAGGAAATAATATTCTCACAGGAGAAATGAAAATAGAGTGAAAAAGAGGGGAGGGTTTCTCATCTAATTCCAGCACAGAGAACCTTTGTTAACCCTACCAAAGCAAATTTGAACTTCAGAAAACCTAAGTCAGCATAAAGGATTGACTTTCAAAAGAAAAACAAGATTGTTCAGTGAAGGGGGAAAAAAAACTATCATATTTCCTATTGACAGCAGCCTCATCATTTTCCTGGACTGATAAATTTAATAATGGCATTTCTAGATACAGGAGAAAGTTTTGTTGCAGCAAATATAAGTATTTAAAACACAAAGATTTCATTTTGTTCAGGAACTTCAATAACTTTCTAAAACATATCCCTTGGATTTTATTTCTTAAGATTAAGACTCAATCTCCAAAAGAAGTTAGCTGGCCTTCCCAGAAAGAATTCTTCCTTTGTGAACACCTCATCCCCACCACGTATCTGTATCACAGGGAGCATCTCCCAGCACAGCCAGCCTTGCAGCGCCAGGATCAAAGCCTGCGTTATTGGAATAGACTCACTTCCACCTTCATGTGCAGATCAATGTTCTCACTGAGAAGAAAGCTGACAAGGGACGCGTGGCCATTCTGGGTCGCTATCTGCAAAGCGCTGATATTGAGCTGCAAGAGATAAATGGAGAGGGCACAGAGGGATTCCCGTGAGAGCCCAGCATGCCTTCTGGTGTTCATCACATGGCAATCAACCAATACAATGAAATAGTATGACTATTTAATAAAGAAAATCCTCCAATGTGTTTCTGATAATTTGGGGGAGCTCTTTGTTGTTCTAAGTGTCTCCCATTAGAGAGTCAGAGTCCTAGGTAACACAAGCCACAGGCAAATACGAGTTAAATCCCAGGAAGCACAAAATAGACTAGGGCCAAGTGTTTTGTGTGCCCTGCTGACTTGGTATTGTGGCCAAGAAATGCCTCACCACTCCTGCCTCCCTGACCGTTTACTAGCAGATCTCCCCTTTGCCAGGTATGGCTTTAAAGCTTGGCATGAATACTACCTATGTGCGCGTTCCTCATGACCCTTTCACTAGAACCCCTTAGCATCGCCTCTCCTTCACTCTGCTACCAGCTGCCTCCCACAGCTCCCTGTACTCAAGTGTCTTCACTTAGTGCTCATGCTAGATGCTAAAACTGCTTTAGGTCAGGGCCTGCTCTTGATTATCCTGCCATCTTCCAAAAGGCCTAGCATGGTGCCTTATGGTAGTACTTGGTCAGTGAATAGTTATTGTTCAATTCACTGTGAGACTGCTATGAAGTAATTTCAAGTCTTCCAAATAAAGATGCTATAGGACATTGTGTTTTCCTAAAATGGCTGCATAAGTATCTCTATTCCTACTTGCTCTTTTGCAGGGTCACCCTCCCACTCCTCCATCAAGCAGTGGAGTTCATTTCTTATCCCCTTGAATCTGATGGACCCTCTAACTGCTCTGACCAATAGAATATGGCAAAAGTGACACATGCCAGTTCCAGGTGTGGCCCTGAACTGGCCTGGTGGCTTCTACTCCCTACCTCATCAAAGCCAGCTGCCATGCTGTGAGAAGGCCAAGGCATATGGAGATGCCACATGTCGGTGCTCTGGTCAACAGTCCCAGCTGAAGCTGGCCTCAACTGCCAGGCATATGAGTGAGTGAGCCACTGTGGATGTCCACCTCAGTTAAGCCTTCGAATGACTGAAGTCCTGGATGACATCTGACTACAACCCTCAGGGGGTTGTAGTCAACCCTCAGAGGCATAAAAGATAATACAGTGTTTTAAGCCACCATACATTGGGGTAGTTTGTTATGAAGCAGTGGACAAGTGGAACAGATACTAACAGGAATGATACACACTCTGACCAACTGGAGTCTGCCTTGAGCTGATACTAAATGCCTGTATGACCTCAGATAAGTGGCCTCTCAAGTATAGAATGCTTTGTCTTCCTCTGTAAAAATGATATTACCACTTACATTAGTTTTCTATTACTGCTAATAACAAATTGCTACAAACTGAGTGGCTTAAACAATACAAATATATTATCCTACTGTTCTGGAGGTCAGAAATCTGAAATGGGTCTCACCAGGCTAAATTAAAGGCCTTTGTGGAGGCTTTCAGGAGAATTCATTTCTTTGCCTTTTCCACTTTATAGAAGCCATCCGCATCCCTTGGCTCATGGTCTCCTTCCTTGATCTTCAATACTAGCTAGCAACTGTGCTCTGAGCCCTTCCCACACAGCCTCCCTCTGCCCTCCTTGCCGCCCCCCTTCCTCTTCTGCTTTAAAGGACACTTGTGATTACATTAGGCTCACCTGCCGAATTCAGGATCATCTCATTTTAAGGTCAGATGATGAACAAACTTAATTTCATCTGCAACCTAAATTCCTCTTTGCCATGTATCATAACATATTCATGGGTTCCAAGGATTAGGGTGTGGATATCTTCGGGGGGCATTGTCTTATCTACTCTACCATCCTACCTCTTTCTCTCAAACTATAGCAATACTGGAATAACAAATGAACTAGTAAATGTGTATGGTAATCATAACTATCATCTTATTCATTCCACAAAAATTATTGAACACTTATTATGTTCCAGGTACTACGTTAGATAATGGGGAGGGATTATGACTAGATTGATAAGATCTCTAATATTGTATTCCAATGGGGGTGGACAATCAATTGATCTATAGATTGGTAGATCAGTAGGTCAGCAGATTGAGAATAAATTTATTAGACTATAGATGTTATTAAAAGCATAATATCAGCTAATGATAAGTGCTACAGTGAGAAGTAAAATAGCAAGACTGGATGGCTACTTTCCAGTGAGTGACCAAGAAAGACTTCTTGGATACAGTGACATTTAAACTAAGATGAGAATGGTAAAATTCTAGATAATCAAGAGCAGGCCCTGATACAGTCAGAAAATCTGAAGCAGAAACAAGTTCATGAAGAACCCAAAGCCAGGAACCCTATAGTAGGAAGAGTTGAGGGAGTCTGTGGCATTTTACCCACGAGGCGCTACGGGCACAGTATACAGGAACTGCAGACTTCTCAGAGCCAAATAAATATTTACAGTCTTAAAAAAAAAAAACATTGGTTCCAAGATACCAAAACCACGAAACTGAAGTGAATATTTAAATCACATATTCATACTTCCTTGATTGTTAAATGTAATATTCATAAAATATTCATTACATTTGTAAATAATTTGTAGGTTAAAGTTTTTCACCTTCCTCAAATTCCTAAGTACAAACAGAGGTCTAAGGAATCGGTCAATCATAAATTAGAGAAGTTTGTCATATCCAAATAATTGTGAAAGCACAATCAAAATAACCTTTAAAAACAATTTACAGGGAAAAAAAATATTTAACATGGAATGTGGGGGCCTTTAAATACGTTCAATAAAATGTGAGGATAGGACCTCTGAAAATATGAGTTCCTAAGGTCTACAAAAGTCTCCACTGGACCCAGGGCAGTTAGTATGGCCTGAAGAGAGCCTATTGCCTAAACGCCTGGCAGCCTCTCCATCCAGCACTGATGGAGAAAGTTTCCAACCATCAGCTTAATCCATAATCTTCTTCAATCACCTCCTCAGAAATGACTCAACCCTTTATCGCCCCCCTTGGTTGGGGGTGGGGACACAAAAGCAATCTCCTGGAGACCAAGACTAAGCAATGTCAGTAGGTGAAGCACTTCCAAGATCAAACACAATGATCACCTACAGATACGAAAGCAAAATAAGCCTAGCACGTCCTTGCAATAATGTGCAGCCATGCTGCTGGCTTCTTGCTTCACACTGCTTGTTTCCCCAGGGTTCTCACTGGGTTAGATGGTGTGGACCACTAGTGGAGACTGAAGCTGTAGATCCAGGAAGCATGCTAATGAACTCAGGGGAAAAACTCAAGATAACGTGAAAGCTGAAAACAGGATTTAGGACAATTTCCAGGCTGCCTAGATTAGGCCAAGGTCATAAGGATATGGACAATGTGGAGCCTGTAGTCTTAGTTGGGTGGGGAGACCATAACCATATGAGAGACAATACAAAGCAAAACCCCTCTGAGGGCCCAATAATTAAGTGCAGAAGGGCAGGAGGGCACAGAACAATGGGGTAAGCCAAGAGGATCTTGCTAACCAGGGAGGCCTTTCCAGAGACCGAGAGTGGCTGTAGACTAGGGGCAGGGAGGCATCTGTGCAGTGACGAAAAACAGCACAGCTCTCCACATTTTGAGTATTGCCTGGGCCCCATGAATTCTTAACTCTGTGTTCATTTATTGCATAAATAACCTTGTAACATCAGTGGGAATCACCTCCCACTACCTTCATTTTGTACACTCAATATTACCATGTATATATAAGTTCTATACAGTTAAAATATATGTATAAACACATATTTTTTCAATTAGTGTTCTATCATAAACATTTTTCTATATTGTAATGTATTTAGTATTTATCATGAATATTTTTTAATGGCTACATAATTTTCCAAGAATAGGTGCACCAAATTTTGGTTCAGCCTTCCCCTACCATTTACTGTGCTTATAGGTTGTATCTAATTTTTGGCTATTGAAGGTAACTTTAACCTCTATCTTAATGCATGTCACTCCGCTCCCCCCACCATCTTTAGATTATTCCATCAACATAATTTCCCAAAGATGAGTGAAAGTGACGAATAGCTTTTCAAAAGAGTTAAACAAATGTACATTCCTGTCAGCAGAATACAAGGGTATTAAACATTGCTAATTTGGGACTTTATTCTTGATTCTACTGTTTTTCTACTTTCTGAAGAGGAACTGTTTATACATTGTACTGAAATGGAGAGATTGCCAATATATATTGGCAATTAAAAAACAAAAACAAGGTGTGTGTGTATGTGTGTGTATATGTAGCATACGGTGTTAGTATGCACATGTGCATGTGTTTAATCACATTTTCCATGTGAATGCATGGACAATTCCTGCAAGATTAAATAAATTATTAATAATGTTACTTCTAAAGAGGAGAAATTGAGTTATGGAGTTGGAATAAGACACTTTATATTGTATACCCTTTGATACTAATCATTATTTTTCTTATTTTCATTATAATTTAAAAATAATTAGAAAAATAGAAAAGGAAAGTAAAACCATTTGAAGGCAAGGTTGTTGCAGTGGTTAAAATCACAGACACTGAGCTCAAATTCTTGCACTGTCATTGACTAGTTGCATGATCTTGTATGAGTTCCTTAACTTTCCTAAATTCAAAGTTTTCTCATCTAAAAAAATGAAGATAAATGTCAAAGGATCTTAGCACCAAAGTATTTTGTATTTAGAAGAAGGCACCAGCCTGCCTTCTCCAGGCTCCAGACTGACCATTGGGCTTTCACACAATAATTTTTTTTTTTCCTGCATCTACTATGGCTAAGCCAGGCATGTACTAGTTGATAGGGTAAAATAAAGCAGAATAAGAATGTCTCTGTATTTTAGAAGTAACAACTATTTGCTCCTTTTGGCTCATTCTTAATTATTTCTTCCTCAAATAAATAGAAAAGATAGCATTGCTTTTGAGGAGACATTAATTGGGGATTATCAGAGATCAATCATTAATTCTTACCCAAACAAAGCAAATTATAAATATTAATTCTACAAAAGCCCAGTGAGTGGATCAGTGCAGGACTAGATTATGCGAAGAGCATTCTGAGTCCTCCTCTCACTGTATGAGTAAACACAGCATGGAACACGTACTTTATTTGGAATGTTGATATCACTTCCTGCTGCCAGTAGCACTTTGCTGCATTCTTCATGACCTCCTGCAACAGCCAGGAAGAATGGTGTTTCTCCATTCTAACAAAAGGAAAAGAAAAGTTAAAATTAATTGCCTCTGGTCATAGAATGAAATTACTTGAGAAACAGTGTGCTTTATCTTTTGTGCATTACTCAAAATAATAGATAGTATTTATTAAGCATCTACGTGTCATCGTATATTGCCAAAACTATAAGCCTTGACACAGTTAAATTGCACAACAACTCTATGAGATGAGGGTTAATATTATCTTCAGTTTACAGATAAAGAAACTAAGCCTCAGTTGAAAAATGGCAAAACTAGGATGCGAGTCCAGCCGTTTGGCTCCAAAACCTGCACTCTGCTATGCTGCCTCCTTTCAGACTTTCCCTCCACCATTATACTCTTAACCTTTATTAATTTACCCAGGAAACATTTATTAGACACCTAGTATCTATCAGACACTACTAGGTTCTGGGATTAGACAAACAGAACACAGACTCTGCCTACAAGAAGGTAAGAAGAGTCTATTAAGATAATCAGAGGAATAAGGAATTATAATACAGTGAAACATATAAAAATAGAAGCACATTTGTACCACGTACAGCTTTAACCTTTAAAACTGATTTAAAATGTTGTATATCATTAAAAAAAAAAGTAATATGCAAATTTAGTAATTAAATTTCCTGAAACTCATGATGAACACTAGTAGGACAAAATGAGTTTAGTTTAGGCCAAAACACAGAAAGAAGAAATTGGTCTCGCACAATAGCTGCTTGGGTATTTTCTCCTCCTTATGCAGACTCTTTCCTAAAAATATTGGAAAGGAATGTAGAATTTCTTCCTTACCCTCTAACCATTTCCCTGCTGCATGTTAAGAATGGCACCTTTACAACTGCATTAGGATTCGTTCAGAAGGTTTAACTAGTAGCTATTTAGATATAACAATCATGTTAACAGGGATCAAGAGCATGGAACCAATGTTCCCAGCCCAGTGAGATGGAAAAACTGCACCCCAGGCCACTTTCCCTGAATTCCTCGGCCAGCCATCTGTTACGAAGGAATTTCTCCTCATATTCTATGTTCTCATTTTTATAGGAAAAGAGATGCCAAAAGGCAAACCCCAGTGGAAAAATATCTGCAAAAAACGTGAAGGAAAGAATTCACATCTTTAACATATCAAGAGCCTAATAAATGTTCATATCTTTGACCCAACAATCCTACCTCTAAAAATATACCCAGGAAGGGGGGGAAGAAAAAATAAAATAAAATAAATAAAAATAAAAATATACTCAAAAGAAATAATGAGGAATTCAAACTAAGGTTTATATACAAAGAAGTTCATGATAGCATATAATAAACTAAATTAATAAATAATAAACTAAATGAATTTAGGGCAGCCACTAAAAAAAATATATATATATGCATAGGAACACAAAATTGGCAGAAAAACACATCAGATGGGAAAAAAAATGAGAACTGCTATTTCTGTTAATTTTTATCTCAAATTTTTTAACTTTCTATTTCTGGCATATGTTTTATAATGTATTAACTTAATTTCAAATGTATATGTGATAGATGCATGCTCAAACTTTCTTTACTGATATGAGTTTGCTGCCAAGAATGTTTGGAGACAACTGCTCCAGAGCATATTCACACAGGTCACTCCAGCTGCCCTGGCAACAGCTTCCACCAGGAAACAGAGCAGCCGAAGACCCTATGAACATGACAGGCCTTCTCCAAAAGGCCAATGTTATCACCAGACACTTTACTTCATGCAAATGAAGCCTATCATTAACTGTAATTATAGTTTGTTGGACGGCACAAGCTCTCCTCAATGTGCCCTGACTCAAAAATAGCTAAAAGGTGGATGAAATCCAAGTGCACACTTTTCAGTGGTAAAGTATCAAAGCAGAACAGGGCAAGCACGACTAAGACTATAGATCAAATCCTGTGGCTACAGGACTCGAGCTTTATATTGTTTTGTGAAGGCCAATCGTGCCTACTATTTACCCTAGGTGAATCATATTCTTTTTGAGTTTCTAACACATCATTCTTAACTTTCATTCAAGAAGACCAAATTCCTGGGATCTTCTTTAAGTAAGCAAAACAAATTAAACTTGATCATCATGCCAGATGGTTATAAAAGAGTGAACGCACACATAAAAAGTAACAAATGGCCCTATTTTTGTCCACGATCCTCAGCTGAAAGGCTGGCTTATATTCTCCCAGAACTGTAAGAGAAATAAATGAGAGCGATAATAATATATACCACTGATCCAGGATAACCGCGATCTCACTTATTTCACCCAGATACCACTTGTTGCACACTGACCACATGCCAGGCACTATTGCCTGTACTAAGTCTGTGACACGACTTTTCCACTTCAACCTCACTGTGGTCTTATGAGGCTATTTTATGATGAGAAAACTGAGGCTGAAAAGGGGCTAAGGAACATGCCCAACATCATCCAGCTAGAAGAGTGATGGAGACAGGATCAGCCCTGAGCAGTCAGGGCCCTGCTTTTAATCTCTGCGTGCCCAGGTCCAGGGATGTGTGGGACCAGACTGATCGGCTTTCCTGGTCCAAAGGAAGTGCAGACTTGTTCCAAGCATCATACATACTCACTTTCATAGCCTACAGTTTCCATTATGTTGCCCACATTTGCTATTTTTATGACCATACTCTACCAATTCTAAGTCACATATTGTTTCACATGTTAACATATCTGAAATCAGGCACATTTCACAATCTTAGTCGATCAGGCAGCAGATGTGATAGAGCTGTCATTCCTTGCTTACGATGTGCATTAAAACAGAGTGAATGTTGCTAGCTTAGAAGACAATCTTAGAAATGACAGGGAGCACCCTTTGAACGAATGCTGCATCACAAGCATCTTTGAAGGCATAGAGGACAACATTTTGTTTAGAAAAGCAAGGACATCAAGACTCTGTGTAAGAAAGTAATTCTGAAGAATCCAACTCAATGTGCGAAGTATAGGAATACTTCACTAACTTATCCGGCTTATTTACTCCTTTACATATGTATGATAAGAAATCTAAGATAAAAGTTTTAAAAACTCTTTCAATAAGTATAAAATGGTAAGAAAGCTTTTTGTCATAGTTTGACTGGTGGAATTATTTTTTCTTAGTGTTACATGAAATAATGATGTGCCTTACAGTCAATGATGTCTTAAATGAATACCGTATGTTACTTCTTATAGTGTCTTTCAGGAGAGATGTCAAGTTTAGAATTTATCAGAACATTAAATCACGAAGTCCAAGAGGACTCCACTCACCTGAGTTCCAAAGAACGAGCCAAAAACTCATTGACCCAAAGGTTAAAAAGTGACTACCTAGAGCAGATGACTCAAAAATTTACTTCCACAGCCACATCCTCTCTACTGAACCCCAGACCCAGTTTCTCTCTCCCTACATTCCACTAAAGTCAGACATCATTTTTATTTCCCTATTCTCCAGTGAACCCCAGACATAGTTTATTTCTCTCTACTGCTCTCCACCTAAACATACATCTCTCCTCTGCCCCAGGTGCCTCAAAATGAACCCATCCAAACTCTCATTACCAAACTCACTCACCTGCTCTTCCCCTGTGCTTCACAGCTCAGGGATCGGCACCCTACCTGACTCCCCACCTCAAAACTCTCCAGGCACCAATCCCCACCCCTTAAACCACTGTGACAGTTACCTGCCTATACCCAAGATGAATTTCACCCCTCTTTGCTGCTTAAAACTCTTCCAGGTCTCTGCTGCCAACAGGTCAAAGCCAGTACCTCCTCCTGGTAAGCACAGCCTTTCATCACCTCTCTGCCTTGGCCTACTCAGCTCCCACCCTTCCTGGCCCAAGAGTCCTCAATTTCTTCTGCTCCGAACTTGTCATTCCCAAGACACACTATGCTCTTTCTTGCCTCGGTTCCTTTATAAGGGCTCTTCCCTCTGTCTAAAATACTCTATGTTTATGGCCCCCTCAAACCTCCTCTTACCAATGTCCATTTCAATGCCAGGACAAAGAAAACATATCACCTCCTCTGTGAAGACTGTCCAATTTCTGAAATAGATTTTCTTCTGTGTCCCCACAGTATACTGTACACATATCTATTATGCATTTAGCCCAATATGTTACTTTTGGCATGCCCTTTTTACCCGCTTCTAGAATAAGAATGCATACCCTACCTAGCACAGAGCACATATTAAACATTTTTGGATGAATGGGTGAATTAATGAATGGATTAATAAATAAATTGCTGTGGGTTTACTTTAAAGGAAAAGGTAGGAATCTTTTAGCATTATATTCTATACCCTGTGGCACTAACATCTTTGTTTTCCTCCCATTCCTTTCTTGAAAGCCATTCTCCCTCCCTTCTACTTGTGAGCCCCATGCCCACCTATAATGAGCACCTCCACATACCTCATTGGTCTCATTAATTTCTTGCCACTGTGTTAGCAGCACCTGTACCGCAGAGTTGTGGCCATGTTTTGCTGCAAGGTGCAGGGCAGCATTCCCCTCCTGTAACACAGACACACACCCTGCACTGGTCAGGCAGCAATGGGGCTTCTGGGAGGTTTTATTTGGCTAAAGCTGTGATCCAGTGTGAGACACATTATCCACAAGTTTAAGCGAAATGTAATTTTTTCAAGCTTTAAATGAAACTACATAGCTGTTTGAACCAGTAGGAAAAACTCTCCACACTCTCTGTTCAACATTCGCTGCTAATTTTCTAGCAAAAAGTGGGACGGTAAAAGTAAATCCATATAACCTTTGTGAAGGTAAATTGTTGAAAGATTTCTAGGAGGTAGTTTTAGCAATGTACACGAAAAGAATTTGAAGTGTGCAGAACTCTTTGATCCACAATTCCACATCTAAGAATTTCCCCTAAGAAAACAACCAAAGATGTGTATGTAGATATGAATGGCCACCTAGGGTTTCCCGCCCCAGTCAGGTGGGGCTCAGTCTCCAGCAGACCTCAGGAGAAGAAAAGAGAGGACTGGTGTTAACAGTGGAAAAAATCTGTGTCGTCTATTGACTTTGCAACCATTTATGGAGCAAATACTGGCAATCTGTACGACCAAATGCAAAAGGAGGTTCATTTCATCTAGATATCCCATGATTCTGGCTGTAGTAACAAATGAACAACTCTACTGCTGACCAAAATGCCATCCCCAAAATATGCACCAACTGTCACTCCCCTTTCTCTTATTTTTTAAAGAAATAAAAGTCCAACTCACCTTGTCCTTTTCTGAAGTATACAGATTAAGGAAGATAAGTTTTTCTACCATTTCAACATGACCCTTCTCAGCTGCCAAATGAAATGGTTTTCTTCCTTTCTGAAAATCAAACATAAACCTCCAGCTTTTATTACATACATATTGAAAAAGCAAGACCACTAAACATTTCAGACTCACAAAATTATCACAGGCCATACTTGGCACCAGTCTACACGGAAGATGTAGGACATGAACCACAGCTTGTCAGCATCAGCTGCTCCTCTTCCTCCCATGGTCCACACAGCTGCTCAGGAGCTATTGTCTTTGGCCTTTCAGGTAACAGCTATTTGCAAAGTGACAAGATCTACACTGGGGATATGTGGGAGCCACCCTGGCTTAGAAGGCGGGTATACTCCACAAGAGCAAATATCTCTTGTAAAAACTTCTTGGGCACTGCTGCCAGGTCCCCACAAGGCACATATCCAGTTAGTTATGAGAGTCACTACACTCAAAGAAGCCCAAAGTGTGCCTTCTCCCTCTGGTATTTGTAGTTCATTTGCAGTTCCTACGACTCCAGATGCAATTTACCAATTAGGGGTCATTTTTATCACAAACAATGCTCCACAGTAACAGTTAATAGTGTATCTTTATCTCATTTGCGGGAACACAGAGCCAGAAAGTTATCCAAAGTTTAAATTCTCAAAAAGCAGGCAAAGGGGTTTTATAAGCCCTTTACCCACAGAGGCCATAAATAATACATGAGGTGCTATGTCCTAGAGTGGCTAGTTGTTGCTTGTCTCTATATTTATTTTTCTTCTAGTAACAGCATTTTAGTTTTCCTTTAGAAAACTCCCCCACATACACACACATACCCTGCCATTTAGTCCATTTAATACTGTCAATTGCCAGGCCTTACTTGCCGCATGGAGTGATCACAGTTACGCTGGTCACCATAATGGATTCAGGAATGTGCCTATGACTTAAGCAGGGCCAAAAAAGTTGTTTCTGAGATTTATATATAAAAATTTCATGAGAGAAAAACTTTCTTAGGAATTAAAATCCATAAGAACATCCATCAGAATATAAACTTGAGGCTGCTAGCAGCTATTTTTCTCACCATGTGGAGGGTATACTTATCAATAATGTCAACACACAGCCAAGAGTTGAAGGAAAAATAGAGCTGGATCCAGCCATATCCCACGCTAGCAAGATACACACTCAAACTCCTTAGTTAGGAGTTAATAAACTATCTTTATTGCTTAATCTAGATTAAGATGACTTTTTTTTCACTCATAACAGAAAGAATTCAAACAAATACATATTTAGCAGTTTGGGGACAAACACTACTAGAAATATTAGGGGTTTATTCAACTTTAAAATGGCCTTATTCTTTTACTCTGTTGATATGACTTGGGTTTCTGCATATCAAAACAAACTGAAAGAGGATCCACTCAGGAAGAAAGCCTAGTCTGGTAAGAATTGGGAGGTTATCGCAAATGAAACATCTTTCCTCTCCAAGAAAACAGTTGTTACTTTAAACTTTGGATACCCTTTAAAAATGTTATCAACAGCAACAAAAAGTGAAAGCCAAATTATAGAAAATAAGGACATTTAAAGTAATCTATATGTCATAAACATATCAAAAGGCAGCATAAAGAAAGATGAAGTAACAGTAAAATGAGATATAAATCTTTTCTCCAGTTCCAAGTACATATTATTAGGTAAAATAACAACAGGAATTTCAAAAAATATATGTCTGTTTTAAATATAGTCTCTTATCATGTCTTATTTCATTTTTTAGCCACCCAACCCTTTTTAACTGGATAAGCCTCTATCCAGTACAGTCTCAAAGGACTGCCCCGCCCTTGGAAGACAAGGAAATGGAGATTTTCCTACCAGGAGAAGAGTAGAGCCTGGTGTCAAGGCCCCAGACTTCAAACCCCAGAGAAATCACAACGCCTTCCAAGCTCAGGATCCTGATTCCTAATTAATGAAAATAAGGAAGGCCCAGAATTCCTGTTCATTTTTCCTTTATTCACTTTATCAGTATTTAACCTAATATGTTCTAATTTAGTGCATTTAAATTGCTTGCATGTTAATAAGTCTGAGGAGTTGCAATTGTTTATTAGAAATTATTTTCCATTTTTAAGAATTATCAAATTTGACAATTTACCAAATTTGGCAAAAATTTCATTAACAGACATTAAATGGGCACCCAAAGTCCAACCTCACCATCTTTTCCCGCAGGGATCCCAGAGATGTGCCCTGGAGAGCCTCTGAGTAGAGGGTGGAACCCAGCACAAAGGCCCCAGTGCTTCATGCATATATCTACGCTGCATGACTTTTTCTCTTACCCTGGTATCAGAAATTCAAAGCAGAACCCCAGCAAAAGGGGGAAACTGGCAGGACCCTAAATAACTAGAGAAGGAGAAAGAACATTGCCATGATGTAAAAAGTGCTGAAAGAGCCGTGGGTTAAATATGAAGGCGTGGAACTGGTGTGGGTGAGGGTTAGTTCTCTCTCCCCTTGCATGCAGAGCCAATAGGTTTGATTAAATCCAAGGCTGTTAAATACTGCCTTCAGGTCCATATAAGAAAATATGTCTTCTCAAACTCATTATTCCCAACCCTCCAAAAAAGGAAGCTTTGCATTTTGATCTCTAGAAACTTCCTATATGGATTCCTTTACAGAAACGGAAGTCCCCATACATCTGCAGCCAAAACCAACCTAACACTGTACCACCAAACTTTTGTAAATATTCAACAAGTATATGAATGGTCTCTGAGACTATTCCTTTCTGTGCCCCCTCTCTTAGTCTGAGTACTTATTTTTGACCACTAGATGGAAGTTTACATGTAGATTCAAAATATTTAGACTATTATACCTGTAACTTCTCCTGACTGCTCTAATCTCTCTCCCCTGGAGAGGCCACATGATTTCCATAGCTATAGAATTAGGAGAAATTCAAAATATTTTCCAGTGTTCTTCATCTCTCTAATCCCCACCCAAAATCTCCAGGCCTAGTTAAATCCTTTTTATTAATAAAGACCTCTACCCAGTAAGGCTTTCCTTGTTAGCTTTTGGAGTTCTCTCCTGGCTAACTAGAGGATTTTACTAACCCTGGGCAGGTAAACAGGCTCTCAGTCACTTCCTGTTGATAAGAAACTAGGCAAGAAGGCCTGTTGTGAAGGTGGAGCAGGCTTTTCTATCAAATATGCTTCATGAGCTCCACGATACTTTTAAGCAAATAATAATGGAAAACCCAGCGATGAATTAACAGACCCTGAGCTCCTGGTCCCAGTTCCTACTGGCTTTTGCCAATGTCCCTGACCCCACTCACAGATCTCAGAAAAAGAGTAGACTCTGTCTTTTGCATTAATTAATCCAAGTTTCTTATAGTATTTTAAGTATACTCACAGATCTTTTTCTCCCTAGACAACCTAGTGGACTCATTATTTGCTCATTCCTTATATGTCTATGAACCTATCTTAATTTTACGGTCTTTCAGCTGGACATGTGGCTTTGCACAATATCCTGCCAGGGCTGCTCAGCCTTTTCCCCAACAGAAAGCGAGTGAAGAAGGAAGAGGGGTGAGACGGGGCAAACCCAGACAAACCCAGTGGAAAAGATGATGGACAAGAAGGCTGCTGGCCAGCAGAAGCTCCAGAAGTGGGGAAGGGTCCCTACAAACCTACTTTGATATTTAAGCCTCTTCAGCCTGAAGTGAATATTAATGATTAACTTCTAGAGAGACTTTTATGGAAAATAATGTTCTAGAGGCACAGTGAAAAAGGCAGTCCTGTTCAAAATAACACTTTAATTCCACAGAGAATACTATACTATGAAGAAAAGCCTAGAAGGGGATATTGCAAAGAAGATAGCCTCGCACATGGGCAATGCCCACTGTCATCGAAGAAGGGAGACAGAACAGTGCAGTGCGGTGACTGGAGTCAGCCAGACCTGAACTCAAATCCCCGCTCTGTCAATTTCTAGTTTGGGGACTTTGGATCAGGTATTTAGCCTCTCTGAGTCTCAACTTCCTTACTCTTTAAAAATAAGCAAAATATTTCCTTCTTTATATGATTATTATGAGGATTAAAAGGATAGTTCACTCACTCAGCAATAATTTATTAAGCATCCATATGTGCCAGGCCTTAGCCTCTCACTGAAATAATGTATGTAAGTAACTTTCCTGGGTACCTAGCCCACTAATAGATACTCAATAAATGGTAGCTGTTATTATTATATATATCCTTATGAAAAGAAAAGGAATATTGACAAATATGGTAAAATTGCATTATATACTGTGGCTCATTACTGCATAGCCTTGGGGCAAATACATTCCAAAAGGCCAGGTATAACAGAGTAAAATGAAGTCACCCATTCTGAATACCAAACAGGGTAGATACTATCCACACCCTGGCCAGTATGAGAGAGTAGAGAGGGAAGAAGAAATTCGGTGGCTTCTTTACTACTTCCTGCCTTCCCCAAATGCAGGTGCCAGGCCTACCACCAACACCTACACTTCCTTTTTGCTTTATGGTCTGCCAGGGTGATGGAGGAGCTAACTACAGGGCCAGGTTTGTCTGTGCTGGCTGCTTTAGAAATTCTAGAAGGGACAGGAACAAAGTGAAATTTGGTGGAGGTGTATTCAAGACCTGTCGTACCACAGCAAACACACCTCATCTGGCTGGTCCAGGTCCTTCAGGTGCAGATCTTGAATGAGGTACTCCACAATGCGTACATTATTGCTCTGAGCTGCAAAGTGGAGGGCATTCATTCCATCCTGAAGAGAGCCAAGGTGGAGGAGATGACTATACAGTAATGTCAGGACCTCCCCCTACTGCACTGTGAGGGGAGAGCTTATGTCCAGGTGACTTACATACTTACCTGATTCTTTGCTCTTCGGTCTGCTCCAGCTTTAACCAGCATGAGCATGATCTCGAGGCTTCCAGACCAGGCTGCAAGGTGAATTACTGTCAAGCCATGCTGTCCCAAGAAGAGAGAATAAAAGAATCCATCACTTGAATGAGCCACAACACATGATCTCAATTCACCAAAAGCCAAGTTAATATTCAACTGTTGATAATTAAGAAATAGGGAGAGAATTTCACATACAGCAGAAATGATGTTTTAATTCTATGGAGAAGATAAATATATTTAATAAATAGTTCAGGCACAAGTGGTTCTCCATCTGGAAGAAAATAAAAGTAATTCCTATATCATCTCACACACACATATACACACACACACAAAAGCAAATAAACAATAAATATATTAGAAGAAACTCTAGACTATAATGTACAGTGTCTTAACCCAGGAGTTATAAAAGCAAAGACTGATGATAAACAAAGTCAATAAACAAATGATACATTCTTTAAATGTTTCTTGATAAAGATTAAATGATTACTTTCTCTAATATATGAAGCACTCTTACAAACCAACAAGAAAAAGGCAATTAAATCTATTGAAAAATGAACCAAAACAGGTTCTCATTTAAAAGTATTAGTAGAAATGAAACCATTAGAGTTTAAACGATCTAGTAATATCTATTAAAATTTTAATACAACCAGCAATCCCAATCCAGGGAATCTATCCCATAAAAATAAATTTTAGGAACTGATGTTATGTAAATGAGGATATTAAATGTAACCCTTAAAACTGGGAGCAAGGTAAATGTCCATCGATATAGGAATGCAGAACAAATTAGGGAACACTCATACCACATCATGCGACCATTAAAAATCATGAATTAGAGTTATAACAATTGACTTGGAGAGGTTTCCATGAGGTAGCTGTTAAATTTAGAAAATAAGATACGAATAAAATATAATATAATCTCATTTATTTTATAAAAACTCGTGTGTGTGTGTGTGTGTGTGTGTACAGTCAGCTTTCCATATCCACTGGCTCCCCATCCATGGATTCAACCAACCATAAATTGAAAATATTTGGGAAAAAATGTTACACTGTTGCTGATGTGTACTATATAGTTAGGCCTACATAGTCTATTTAAGTCTATTACAATTCCAGTATAAAAAAAATATTTACCAATTTCTGCACACTTTTTTCCCCAAGGAACAATAAAGTACAATGACAAGTTGAGGTTCTTCAAGAAATGCACCCTAAACACAGTTCCACCCCTGAATTTAGCCTTCCCTACAAATAAATGCTCTATATTCAGTAACGCTAAATCCAATTTCACATATGATCAAAAAAGAGGCCAAAGATATTTGGGACAGAGTATAAATCACGTTTTTGATAGGAGCTCAAAGTTTTCCTAAGACGTCATTCCTAATTCCAAAGCTGCCAACACTTAAAGATTTCAAACACTGATCATAAAATCCAAAAGCCAGGAATTCAGGATGCAAACAACCTGAATCCCTGAAACCATAAATTCCGATTGCAACCGTCGTTCCTCAGAGGCAAAGAATCACTCCTCACAGATATCAATTCCCCCACAAGAACCGTCATAAAACTAAGTCTTCTGATATCAAACTGACATGCCTGAGACATTTTATGAGCACATGTCATGGATTATACTCACAGTTTGTACATGATGCTTTATAAAGTGTAAAATGACCACCGTCACTGATAACCTGTCCTCATTACATCTGGTCATAGGTGAGAAGGTCAATAACTTCTTTTGGGGGATTCTTGCATTTGAGGAGTTTTCCAGAAATAAGAAACTCTGAGCATCACGGGAACTTCTTCTTAGATCCTTTGTTCACATCTGGAGGAATAGCCTCCATTTACTTAGTCGTCTTCTTCCCAAGACTTGCGGATGCCGCCCACTTTGAACCTGGAGTCCTCAGTGTCTGGGCCATGCATCTGATCCTTAGCATGCAGTGCCCTGAATGGCACACATCTGCTACAGCCCCAGTTCTTGCTCTCCCAATAGACCATAGGCCCCTCAAAGCAGGGACTGTAGCTCATGCCAGTGCTTCCCAACACAATCACCTGGAGATCTTGTTAAATTGCAGACTCTGACTCAAGAGGTCGAGGGAAGGCCTGAGAGTCTGCATTTCTAATAAGCTCCCAGGTAATGCCAGTGCTTCTGGTCCCAGAACCACACTTTGAAAGAGCAAGAACTTATATTTAGTTGAATCCCCAGTAGCTGGCATTGAGACTTACCCACGATAGACACTGAATAAATACTGATGGCAAAGGGGTTCAATTGTTCGCTCTTTGCAAGTAGATGTTAGAACTTATAAGACAGATCTGCCAAGTCAAACTCAGGGCTCATCATTCAGATGAAGAAGTGCCGGGTCTAACCAAACAAAGCATTGCTTGAATTATAAAAATCATTTTGTTAGTTATGGACTAATGCTACTGTAAATACTTAAATTAGTTATTGAAATATTTCACTTAGTGAAACTATCAAAGCATAGTATAGAAATATCTCAGAAATTACTAAATTTTTCACCTGAAAGCATTTCAATCTCACAAGGCAGGTTATAAGAAGTGGATTCCAAATGCGAAAGGCCTCAAAGAAAACAAATTGGTAAAACGTTTCGGGAATAACTGACTTGCATTCTAACATAAGCCAGTAGTATATTTAATATATTAGAAACATGGCAATCCTCAGATATGCTGTTTAAAAGAAAAGATGTTATTGTACCTGGGCAATGGATAGATATATGGTTGTTTATTGTACAATTCTTTCTACTTTTACGAAATGTTAAAGATTTGGGGTTTTGGTCCTTGTTAAGATGGAGTAAGTCACTAGACCCTGTCTCTCTCACCAAATGAGACTAAAATCTCTGGACAGAATGCATGGAGCAGCTATTTGAGAATTCTAAGAAGTAAACAGTAGCAGGTAGATTGGGAGAAGAAAACCAGAACTCAAAATATAAGCAATCAGGGGTTCCTGTCCTTTTTGTTTTGTTTTGTATTTTCCTTCCATACCGTCCCACTTGGACCCATAGCAGCTCAAATACAGAAGTGTACCCTGGGCGAAACAAAGAAAAATTTTCATCATTATCAGGTCCAGGCCATGTCCATGGTTACCAACAAAACCAACAAAATGACCAATTGGTTTGAACTGACTTTATTCATTTATCTTCCAAAGACTTACTACACACATACTAAACCCAAGCCCTGTAAGACATGAAGGTAAAGAATGCTGAGCCTCACCCTCCAAAGAGTCAGTTTCGAGAGAAATCAGAATAGCTCTGTGGGAATCTTCTGAACAGTTTAACTTTAAGAACCATGGTTCACTGAATTTACTAACAACCAAGGCTTTCATCTTTTTCTGTAACTGGAGATGAAAAACATGTTGGATTTCTCCTTTCCAAGTGGTTTCCTTGTGCCACTTGGAAAGGAGAAATGAAGTTGGGAGAAGTAGGTGGAAAATCCTTAAGGTGGGTTTTGCTATCTAGACAAACAAATCGGCTGATTTGTGGCTAATGGCATGGTCTCTGAATCACTTAAGCAGATTCAAATCCTGCCTCAATCCTTCTTAGATGTAATTTTTGGGGCAAGATATTTAACCTCTTTGTGTATGAGGCTCCTCATTTGTAAATTGGGTATTAAAGTATTACTTTTCTTATAAGGTTGAGAGGGCTAAATATTAAAATCTTGAGACAGGTGCCTATGTGTTTAATAAGCCCTACTATGTGTATAATAAGCCTTATTTATTTACCAGGAGTTCACAGGGCAAGTCAAGATTTAACGCCCCTGAGGCCAGTTAGCTTCTGTCTTCTGTGTCCTAAATTATACTCTGGGCAACCATCTTATTCTTACAAATACGTGCTACTGGCCATAAGGTCAATATGGGAAAATAAATAGAAGCCTAGGTCCTATAGGTAATGAGCAAATGAGTTAGTCACCAAATACAAAGAGCATATAAACTATATATTATCTAAAGAGATCTTTCCAAAATGAACCATGCCTCTGGAAATAATTTGTGTGTACGTAAAGAAAAGATAACCAAAGTGACCAGATTTCCTTACACATTGGTTCTGTTCCAATTCATTCTGTAAAAGGAAGATGAGCTTACCTTATCAGCAACATCCACCCTGGCCTTGTGATTAAGTAAGAAATCCACTGCAGACAAATGATTTGCCCCCACTGCAAAATGCAGGGCTGTGCGGTTCATCTGAGGAAACATAATTTGTGTTTTCAGTTATCTGATTAGTATTTAGCCTTTTAAGGATCCCTATTTCTTGAATGACCATGATTTTCTATCAGGTGTTTGTATTTTTATTATTTACTTGTTCTTTTTGCCTTAGAAAGTAGTGAGAATTGTATTCGGCATAATCGTGCCTCATTTGTTATTAGATAATAACAGAATTTGGCAGTCTAGTGGAGAATATGCCTCAAGCTGATATCCATTGCCTAACCTATCATTGTTGGTAACAATATAATGGATTTCAATTAGAGAGTAAAAGTTGTATTTTCCGTCATAAGCGATCATTAATAATAGTAAATGTTTTCTGGTTAGAATATATTGATAATGCATAACAAAAATTTTCCTAGATATTTAATACATACATGGTTTTTCTTCTGTAATTTTTTGGACTGTAAATTTTACTGAAGCAAATAAACAAATTGTTTCTGAAAAGAAAGGAGGGAGGGAGGAGAAAGAAAGAGACACAGAGGAAGAAAGCTATGACTATCTTTTGCTTCAAAGGAAAGCCACATGGTGCTTCTGAGATGTCCAGAAACAGTCTGTGTTTCAGACGATGGATATTTTGCCTGTAAGTAAAACACATGTCATATTTCCCATATTCTAGACACTTTTTTGCTTCCAAAGAAGGTGACTGGGGATGGATTTACTGTCCTTTGTTCCACATAAATAATTTATCACAAAAATATGAGAACTGTTTAAATTAAACATCTGATTTCTTTGGTAGCTAAACTGGTTATAAACTAAGTTTGACAAAACATTAGTTATCTTGGTATTGTCTACAATCTAGAGCTATGTTCTAGTATGTTAAATTTGGGCTTATACAATCCCCTCACAACTTTATTTGTGAATAAAAATGCAAACCAAAACAGCATCCAAGATAATTCAACTAAACCACTTACATTTTTTTTCATTTCTATCATCACAGATTTTAAGGAACTCTACAGGTAACTATGTCAATGATTTGCTGTAAACAGGCCTAAAAGAGATGCCATTAGAAAATGTAATATAATTCATCTGGAGTTTATAATAATTTGCCACACTGACAAGTAAGTTAAAGTAGTCTAGGTTGTAGTATCTCTCCAAGTACTTTAATATAAAAATGTGGTTTAAGATACCAGAAAATTGTATGTGAAAAAATTTTAAATGGTTATATAAGTATTTTGAAGAATCTAAAGAATCTATCTTCTGCTACTTGGAAAAATGATTACTGCTTTACTTATTCAACAATTAATCTAGATATTATCTTCAAAGATCCTTGCCTATTTTTTTCTCTCCTTTCCTTCCTTGATTCCTTTTCTTTCCCTTTTTTTTTTTTTTTGCTCCTAAAATTGTTGTGCTGCAAAATTTGCTCTTTTTCTACTCTTTCTAGGCTGTCTGTAAACAATGAACAATATATACACCCATAACACATCAGAGACAGACATATGCATGCACACAACATACACGTAGACACATAAATTCCCACATACTCATAAACACACACCCCATCACATACACACATGTACAACTGCTAAACATCCTTCTACTGCATTTGACGCATGACTTCAGTTTCTATGACCTCACTGCTTGGGACAAATTCAAGTTTCATGGAACTTGAAGTTTCTACTCTTTAGGGAACCCATTTTAAAGCCAGAGTCAGAAAACTTCACTGATGTAGTTAAAATTTCTTTTTCAGATTTTACAAAATCATTTAACCATGGGACTACATTGCTAGAACCCTCTGAGTTCCTTGGAAGGGGCCTGTACAAGTAGGGGCCCTAAAGCTTCTATTTCATTTAGCGTTAAATCTACCTCTACCTTCCTGACCTTGAACCACTCTACAAATTGTCCTAGGCAACTGATATAGCCCCATTCATTTTAATAAACCTGCTTTGCAGAGCTGGCAGGAAATCTGCATAAAACCAAATAGTAGCAAATTCCTATTCTGGCAGTAGACTTCTTCCCTAAACCCAAGCACTTGAAGAAGAAGTAAGAGCCAAGTTTCAGAAAGGGCCCCACTGCCCAGCATGAAGATGTACCATATTTCAAAAGCAATAAAATGAAAATCCATACACTCCTTTAGATTTTAAATTTGGAAGAACCAACCACAAAGGACATATCACTAAAGAGAAATCAACCCAGATTGTGTAGCAAAAGATGCTCTGCCTTTCTAGAATGCATGAGGCCAAAGTGATCTACAGGCTATAATCCACAATGAAATCCAGGCTGATAGCCTTGACAGTTGCCTTTACTGCCCATACACAGACTTTGTACAGATGTGCATAAAGACTCTGTGCATGTCCCTTCTGATCAGATAAAACACCCAGAGCCTGTTTTTCAGCGCTCGATTTACCTTTAGCATAAACACTCTAGAATTACCAACGAAGAAGATCTCTCACATTTCATCCAACACCGTCGTCATTTTTAAATTTTATTATATTTCAGTCGATCTGTGTAAACCCAAGCCACCCTTAGAGTGGTCGCTGTCACTTTGTGGCTTCTACTCACATTGTTCACAGCATTAATGTTAACCTTCTTTTCAAACAGCTTCTCCATAAGATCCAAATGATTGCTTTTAGCAGCATCATGGAAGTTTCTCTCATTTGGCAGTACTGAAAGAAAGCAAGCAAGCATGACCGAGGGAATTAAAGGAAGAAGAGAAAGCAAACCTCATTTGGTAAACCTTTTAACTCCAAAAACTTGAAACAACAGCCTTGAGCCTTTCTCGAACTTAGCGTTAATAGTTTATAAAGCTGTAGTGTTAAGGTTCCACTTTCTCTTTGCTCTACAAGTGTTTTCACACTCTCAAAAATATTCCTAGTCCCAAAGAAAACATTATTTCTGAGGACCACCCTGAAGTCAGCAATGTAGTATCTGGCTCAAGGAGGTCAGAGGGTGGCCAGGAACTTCCCAGGGGATGTTTGTAAAATGTTTGTACAAGATTAGATAGGGAGGAGCCCAAACACTCCATACAGAGATAAAATTGTTTTCTGCAGAACCCGGTGCAGATGCCAGGCCTGCAGCACATCATATAAACATATATACAAAGGCTAGAAGGGATGAACATGTTTTATTCTCATTTACATGAAAGGAGATAAAAGTAGATTCACACCTACTGCAAACATTATGTATCATATATATATATATGTGTGTATATATATATATACATACACACACACACACACACACATATATATATACACACACACACACACACACATATATATATACACACACACACACACACACATATATATATACACACACACACACACACACATATATATATACACACACACACACACACACACACATACATTCATACGGCATGTTTTATCAACTAGCATAGAGAAGATTCCAGGATTTACTGGGGTGTTTTTTTTTTGGGGGGGGGTCATGTAGAGGAGCTGGAAGGCTCTCAGGGGACAGCCTCAACATTAGGGGATAAGGTCAAAACTAGAATGATGTGAAATCAGCAATAGACCATTTCCAAAAAGACATGACCCTAAGAGAGGTTTTGTAGATATGGTGCCAAGTAGTTTCTTTAGTATCTGCCAAAGACTCTTTAGAGCACCAAGTCCAGTCAGTCAAAGACAAGGGAGTATCTTCATGGGTGATACACGCATTTATTCTTTCTACCACCTGGATCTTTCTCTTCCTTTCTACCCCTCCTCTTGTTACCACTCTGTGACTTAAACATCCATGGAGATGATTAATCCAATACCTTCGTCTCTCAGTTCCCTAACTCCCTTGCCTCTAATAATTTTTTCCTCTACCTAACCTCAGCCACCAACTTTAGGGTCATCCTCAAAAACGACACTATTTCTGGCTTCTCCAAGAATCTCATTCTCTGAACATCATCTCTCATCCAGTCAGCTCACCTCCTCAAGTTCTGCCAGTCTGGAAATTCTGCAACCTTATCAAGTTCTCCAAGACACTGCTCTCACCATCTTTTCATACCATTCATCTCTTATGTCCTTACTTCCCTACTTACCCAGTTTAGATCCCACAGTTCATCTTTGAAATCACTTCCATGCAAACACCTTTACCTCCCTCACCGTTCTCTTATCAGACTAGTTGGTCAGAATCCTAATTCTGAAGTTAAACTCTCCCGTTTTCACACCTGAATAACTAATTGGTACTGGTGGAAAACACACAACCATGCTGTGGTAGACGCTGCTGGTGTTCATCAATATCTGGTTCTTCCCTCCTATCTGAACATATGGATAAGCACATATTCCAGTCTAGATGCGGTTAGGTGAGGTATGGCCTGACAGCAGAAGTGATGGTGTGTCACTACAGAGCTGACCAATGAAAAGCCCCTGTGTTACCCTCCAGGTCTCTCTCCTTAAGTCTTCTCAATCCTGGAAGCCAAGTGTTTATATGTAGGGATATTATGACTGAATTGTATCCCTTCAAAATTCATGTTTTGAAGTAAGTTCTAACCTCCTGTACCTCAAATTGTGACTATATTTGGAGACAGGTTATTCAAAGAGGTAATTAAGTTAAAATTAGGTCATTAGAATGGGCCCTAATCCAATATGGTGTCTTTATTAGAGAGAAATTTGGATATAGACAAAACAGAAGAAGACTATGTGAAGACAGAGGGAAAGAAGACATCTACAAGCCAAGGAGAGAGGCCTTGGAAGAAACTAACCCTACTGACACCTTGATCTTGGACTTCTAGCCTCAAGAACTGTGAGATAAATTTTTGTTATTTAAGCCACCCAGTCTGTGGTAGCTGGTTATGGGAGCCCTGACCAACTAATAGAAGTCATAAGACGGCGGCGCCTCCATTACTATGGTATTGGAAGACAATTCTCCATGAGTCTCTTGCATTTCTGCAAACCTTACAAGCAGAAGCACTGACTGCCTTTGTTCTGGACTATCTTTTAAGGTTATATATGTAGTGAATTGCACTGGAAGAAAGAGATAATGTCTTCCTCTGGAGCAAGGTACAGCCTGAAAGATAGTGAGAGTGAGGCATGCTTCCTGTCCATTACAAAAGATTTAGATTTCCTAAGTCAGGGTTCTCCTGGAACACAACCCGCTGCATGTACAGGTATCACTTTTATAATATTTGGCACTTTCTGCATCTCCCTGGGGCCTGAAAAACACTGACACAAATGCTAACACTGGATATTGCTACTATTGTGAGTAATAAAATGCTTTGTATTTGATCCAGAAGTGTCTTCTGCCAGCATCTATGATACCATAGTAGGCTAACCTATTAGTTTGTAAGGAGAGGAAAATCTCAGCCCCTTTACAGTTGTTGACATGTGGTGTCTTGAGAGACTAGGTAAAACAGAGGCTCTCATCACCCCATGTAAGACATGTTACGTGAGCAAAAAGTAGATCTTTACTATATCCAGTCACTCAGATTTAGAGGTCACTGTTGCTGCAGGAAAAGCTAGCTTATCCTGACTAACACACATACTAACGTGCTACACATAACTAACAAAGGCCTCAATTCTTACCCACTAATCTCAAGGACCTGAGCACAGCATTCCCACTGTATTTCCCTAGTCTTCCATTCTCCAAAATTTCATGCCTCTTTCTTTCTCTTCGAATATCTTAACCTACTAATTGAGCTACGTGTCCATCATCTAATTCTCAGTTTATAACATTGCACAGAGAAAGTAGAAGCAATCAGATAGGAATTCCCACATCTTCCCACCAAAAAGTCTATCTTCCTACCTACCTTTATACCTACACTCTCTGCTTTTATTACTGTTACAATCAAAGAAGCATCCCTACCCACGGCCATCCCCTCCACTTGAGCTCTGGATCCCATCCTTTCTCATCTTTTCAATTAGTTCATATATCCATTTCCTAGAAAATTATCTCCTTTCTCCTCTGCATCATTTAATCATTCACTCCAAAATATACAGAGATGCTAAAATACCTCCAATGTAAAGAAAGAAAACTTCTCCATTAATTTCACATTCTTTTCCAACTGCCACTTCACTTCTCAAACTCCTGTCATCCCCAAACTTATAAGTGTTCTGGAATTGTTGGCTCCACTTTTTCTCATAGTCTCATCCAACCTATGCTAATAGTGTTCCTATTACTGCTCTTGTCAGGGTCAAGATCAAGATTTGCCAAAATCCAGTCATCGCTTCTCTGTCATGTGCATTGAACTTATTGCAGATTTGACATGGATGATAACACTCTCCTTGTACATGTTTTTCTCCAGGTTTCTGTTAGACCACCTGTGCTTTCCAGTCTCTTTTATTGGCTCTTCTCTGCTTGATCTCCAAATGCTGGAGCACTGTAGGGTTTTTATAAAATTAACACCCTGATGGGAGTAGGCATTATTACCCGCATCTTACAGATGAAACTGAGACTTTAAGTCAAACCACTTGCTCATATCTTAAAAATAATAAATGATAGAATTGTCCCAGACAGCCTGAATCCAAATCCCAAGCTTTCAATCACTTCATATGTCCAGGGTGTCAGCAGGAGAGTGGACTGCTGAAGTGGAGATCCAAACTGCCCACTCTGTCATATGCTTTAGCTAATGCATTCTGCCAGTGAGGCTGGACTTTTCTCAGCTCCCTCTCCTGACCCCGGCTCCTTGCCCCAACTGAAAGGAAGTTCTAGTTCCAGATCTTTGTCCCTCTTCAGTATGTCCCAGGAAAAATCAAAACCTTTCTATCCCAAACACAGAAGGGAACTTTTCCTCAACCTGGTAAAGGGCATCTACAAAAAACTGACAGCTAACATCATGCTTATTCATAAAAGTCTGAACATTTTCTTTGCCCCTAAGATCAAGAACAGAGATCTATTCTTACTCCTCTTTTTAAACGTTGTGCTAAAAGTCCTAGCCAGTGGAATAAAACAGTAAAAGTAAATAAGAAGGCATAAATATTGGCGAGAAATCAAATTGTCTCTAGTCTAGCTGTAGGCAACTTGATTGTGTCCATATAAAATCCAAAGGAATGTACAAAAGAGCTCTAGAACTAACTAATAAGTGAGTTTGGCAAGGTTGCAGGACACAAAGTCGACACATAAAAATTAATCTTTCTATAAACTGGCAGTCAATAAATGGAAGCCAAAATGTGAAAATCAATAATATTTGCAATAGGTTTAAAATTTTTTAAAGTATAAACCCAACAAAACATGTACAGTTTCTCTATACCAAAAAGGTACTAAATGCTGATGAAAGAAATCAAAGAATATCTAAATGAAAAGATATGTTATGTCCATGGATAGGAAGACTTAAGATAATAAAGATGTCACTTCTCCCTGAACTGATCTATAGATTTAATGCCAGATGGGTATTTTGTAGCTATAGACAAGATAATTCCAAAATTTATATGGAGAGGCAAAGGAACTAGAATAGCCACAACAATTTTGAAAACGGAGAATAAAGTTGGAGGAGTCACACTGCTTAATTTTATTACAAATCTACAATAATCACAGCATGATATTGACAAAGAGACACATAGATCAATGGAATAAAATACAAGTCTAGAAATAAACCCTCGCAAATATGGCCTATTGGTTTTTGACAAAGATTTGAAGGCCCTGTCGGTGAAGAAAGGATAATCATTTCAATAAGTGGTATTTGAACAATTGGACATCCAAATGAAAAAAAAAATATGAACCTTGATGTAAACATCATACCTCATACAAAAATTATAAAACATTTGGAAGAAAACACAGGAGAAAATTTTTATAAGCTGGGGTTAGGCAAAGGATTCTTACACATGACAGCAAAGCAGACTGTAAAAGAAAACAATGATAAACTAGACTTCATAAAAAGTTAAAACTTTGCTCTGTGAAAAGCACTATTAAGAATAAAAAGACAAGCTACAGACTGGAGGAATATATTTGTAAATCACATAAAAGACTTCAAAGGACCAAAGAGGAACATTCTCAACTTTCGAAAACTTAGACAGCGTGCCTCAGTTTACGCTATAAATATATTCCCCAGTCATAGGTAATCTGTTCCATGCTTAAAAACTTAAGTGCAGAAAGATTAAGCGACTTTTTTATAGTCACACAAATCAGTGCATGAGTCAGGATGTAGGCGATAACAACACATAATATTCTTTCCTTATTTGCAAAAGAGTTTAATCATTTCTATAAAAAATCCTCTCCCTTAAGTTAGAAGAGTAACTTAACTTTCCTTTCACCCACAGTATAGGTTTAACCTGAAATAAAGCAACCTGAGAAAGGTGAACCGAAACTTAGTTGGAGTTGATAGTTGAGAGCCAGCCCACGCGGCGCGGTGGCGAGGGCGTGCTCGGGGTCCGCAGGGTCGAGCCCTGGCGCCAGCCGCCGTCCCCCGGCCCCTCGGCGCCCTGAGGCGCGGACCCGCACCTTCTCTGGGCGAATGCCCTCGGCGCGGCCCGCCCCACCGCCTGCCCCGCACCGCCACTGCCTGATTTTCCCACCTCGTCCCGAGACTCACGGAGCTCGTGTCCGGCCGCCGCCTCCTCCTCTGGAGGCCCCTCCTGCTTCGGCATCCCTGACAGACCCTTCCAGCGCCTGCCCGCCGCGGCCCCCACTTCTTCTCGAAGCCCCTTCGCGGCCGCCGCAGCCCCGAACAGCAGCCCTCTCACTGCCGCCCTGCGACCCGGGGTGCGCCCAGCGGGGTCCATGTCCACCCGCGGGGGCTCAGAGCCGGAGTCGGCCCCGGCGGGAGCGCTCGCTGTGTCCGGCGGTCCTCTGGCCAGCTTACCCAGCTCGGCCGGCCTGGGAGGTCCGCCCTCAGGTGTGGCGGGCGAGGTGATATCGTTGGGTTTTACCTGGAGGAAACTCCCAGCTCACACTTCAGTGGTTCTCCGAACAGTTTTGATAACTGTCGAGGTTGGATTTATAACACTAAAGGAACTTCGATATTAAATCGTTTCTACATGGGCTTCCATAATTTTCTTGTGAATAAAGTAGGACTCAATTTCTTCTCTGAAGGTGTAAACTTTGGCCGCCCATTTTAATGCAGTGGTAATCTGTTGGACTCATCTAGGGTGTTATTTCTTTCTTGGTAGTTTATAAAATAATTGATGAAATACAGTAATCTATTCTGGGCAATCATAATCATAATCTAATAATATGGAAGAAAAGTATTGAAGGACAACCAGGATCTCTGTTCTGAGTCCCTAGCACCTAAGCATAGTGTTTAATGGATTACAACAAACCTAAACCAAACCATAATATATCTTGCACCTGCAGATAGTTTCAGAGGTCAATTGGAAGTTTAGCATATTTTAGAAATGAAAAAAATGTGAGCCCTCATAACAAAACTAGATTTGACTGCAGAACTGACCCACCCTTTTTTGTATGTATGTACACACACAAGCACACACATACCCACACGGACATAAGAGTGATATTAGGGAAGCGTTGTCTGTAAAAATGCACAAGATGGTTTAGAAGAAGGAAAAGAAAGTGATGGAAGTTGAAAAATGAGTTGGAAGGCCAGAGATCGGGCACCTTGATAAGGACTTGGCAGAAGGAATGGAAAGTACATGTTTTCAAGAGGCTCTACAAGGGTAGACAGAATTCAATAATAGATATGGGTGTGACACTACTGCTTTTAACTGACCCTGTCCAGGGCAGGGGAACTCTGCTGGAGTCTCCTCTGCCCTTGCAGACTCTTGGGTTTCTTTACAGGCCCCAGATTCTCACAGGCGGATCTGCAGCGCCACACAGGAGTTTAAGACGTCCACCAGTGTGTCATCCTTGAATAAAGCATGAGCTCTGGAAGCTCGGTCAGGGGCAGTGCACCTTCACAGAGATTTATCATCAACCTGGTGACTGAAGGCCTAAGGTTACCCCTCTGGGAGAAGTGCTGTTGAGATGGCTTGGACGCCTAGGATTTTGCTGACAAGGATACCCTCTATCTGGTGTTGGGCAGATCCTAGGAACTTAACATCTTTCCTGCATTAACCTGTGTGAGCAGCTGTCAGCTTCTTGGAGCAGAAAACTGCCTAGAAATTTGGGGGTGCTTAAATATCAATTAGCTTTCACTTCTATACTTTGTCTTAAAAGAAGTACTTGGTTTTATCAAAAGATTCCAATAAAATATTTTAAAGCAAAAACAACAAAAAAAATAGATACGGGTTTGGCAGAGATGGTATGTATGTGTATATTTATACACATATCTATGTATATGTATGTACGTATGAGTTTGAAATCATAATAAACTTAAGAGATTGCAGTTAGAAGGAAAGGGTTAACACTATTTGCCTCTAAATTATCTTCTGTCTCCCTGAGACTTTTGTAGACAACAACAATTAGATAATAAGATTGTCATCATTTAACTCAAACTTGTAAGGGGAACAGTTCAATATTATAGTTTGCTTAATAGAATCTTGTTTCCAATTTTCACCATAGTATCGTGTGAGTTTTTTCTAGAACAGCTTTAATCCAATTATGTATTACAAAGCAAAAGTGATTATCCCTTAATTATACAACAAAAGAACAATTTTTGCTCCAGGGAAATAAACACCAACTCTCTGTGAAGTTCACCAAAATCCTACCAGGTATGTTCAGACATTACTGCTGTTCAAAGTAGAACATTACTTAAAAAAAAAAAAAGAAAAAGAAAAAGAAAGAAAAAGAAAAATCAGCACCAGACACCAGGTATGGTTTTCAAAATGGAATTATTTCCTCAAAAAGTGCTTTATAGCTCTAGGCTGTCATATTTTGAGCCTTCTTCCAAATGTTTCCAAGCCACCCCAAGAAAACAAGTAATAACACATTTATAAAGCAAGCCATTATCCAATAAAGGGAAAGAAATGCAATTCCCTCTTTCTCAAATGCCTGACTTTTAGGGCTCAGCTTGAGTGTAACCACCCACATCAGACGGCACTATGTCTTCCCAGGGAAAAACAGTAAAATAGTAAAAGACACCACTCTTTGAGCACATTTTTAAAATTAATTAATTTTATTTATTTTTTTTTTATGTATTTATTTTATTTATTTATTTTTGCATCAACAAATAATTGTCAACACCTACTAAGTGCCAGGCCATATATTTTGCACTTGGTATTCAGAGATCAGTGAAAGACACAGCCTAGGATCTCTAGCAGCCTACAATCTAGTAAGAAGAGACCGCATCAAAGCTACAGCAAAGAAAGTTTCAAGGTCTTCATAGAGAAGCAGGAGCACAAAAGAGTGACTAATCAGTTTTCCAGAGGGCAGGGACTTTTCCTGAAGGTGGCTCTGGAGCTGTGTCGAAAGATGATTAGTGTATATAGTGGGAGAGGGCAAAGGGGCATTCAGGAAGCACATTCTGAGCAGAGGGAGCATGACACCAGATCTATTCAAGAAACGACAGTGTGATTTGATTGGTGTGCACACCAGTATTTGGTGTGCATCATGGACAGTGATTATGGAAACTAGCTTGTACTGACTAGCAAGAACTGATTGCTAAGTTTTCAGAAATTTTATGAGAACTGGTTGACATGATGTCCACAGCTTGAAATCTGTCATGGTATTTACACCACAGAAATCATCATACACTGAAAATCTGCTCCCCTCTTCTCACCCTTGAACTATCCTAAAGAGTTGAGAGCTTTTGAAATCTTTTTTTGTTTCTAACATAAGAGTGGCATTATGAAAGTGGTTTATGGCTAATCTGCAAAAGACGCGCAAGACAGTTTAGAGCGGGAAAGCTGAGAAATCAGTTGGAAGGCCAGAGTTTAGGTAACTAATAAGGATATGACAAAAGAAATGGAATGAAATGTTTTCAAGAGGCCCTATAGGGTGAACGGAATTCAGTAATAGATATGGAGTTGGCAGAGGCATAGGTGGAAATGAGAGGAAAGGACGAGTTAAGAGGTAAGTACAGTAGTCACTCCTTATCCATGGTTTCACTTTCCTTGGTTTCAGTTACCCACAGTCAACCATGGTCTGAAAATATCTTAGTCATTCACCTCACTTCATCTCATCATGTAGACATTGTGTTGTCTCACATTGTCAAGAAGGGCAATTTTAGTACAATATTTTGAGAGAGACCATATTCACATAACTTTTATTAGAGTATAATTGTTCTATTAGTTATGTTACTGTACCTAACTTGTATATTAAACTTTAGCATATGCAAAGATGTATAGGAAAAAAATAGTACATATAGGGTTCAGTACTTTCCACAGATTCAAGCATCAACTGGGGGTCTTGGAATATATCCCCCACAGGTAAGTGGGTACTATTGTAATAGAAAATACATTTTTAAATGAGGGCAGTAAAAGTATTTCCTATTAATTCCTAATTCCCTCTTGCCTTTCACATGCAACTACCTTAAATAAATGTCTATATCTATTGCCTCCATTTTCTCTCCAGTTTTTTGTTGAACTCTGTGATGTGGCTTCCATTACTCACGTTAATGCTGAAACTTCTTAGTCTTGGTCATTTCTTCAGTGGACTAATTGATTACATAGATATCACAATTCCCATACTAACTTTTAAATTAAGGCACTTCCGATGGAATAAATTGGATTTATAAATACATCTTTCAAGGCTGCTTTTGCTATTAATACATAAGATTGAGGTTAAGATACACAGCTCTATATTAAGAGACAATGTAAAGACTGATAATAAAAAAGAGATCTTTTTATTCCATTAAAGAGAGGATTACACACATGCAAACAATTATTAGACCTATTTATAAGATAACACTTACGGCATTATACACCAATAATGACGTATTCCAAATGGACTGGCCATCCTCCTTATCTGAAATTCCCTAAACATTTCATGAATACAGAATCTCTCTACACAGCATTTTACAAATGAGGCATAAAAAAGTGAGCCTAAAGGATCTTTATCTTTTTTATACTTTATTTGAATACACAACATTTATTTTGTTAACTCAGCAGGCTCAGGTTGCAAGCCCTGTGCATTCCAAAGAAAGGCCTGTCTTCAGGACTGGCCCTTGACTAACTCCCTGGACATAACCTCTGAGCCCTTGGAAGATCCTGCCTGATAATGAGTGTTTTAGTATGCTGAGGCCGTGGGCCACAGTTTTAGTTTAGAGATAGTTTATGCTAACGATATGATGTTTACGTGAGTGTTTATTTTACCTGAGGCCCTGGGTTATAAGGTACTATTCAGATCTCTGGTATATTGGAGACTGAGTGGCTAAGGTCAGTCACATGGGCACTGCATGCCTATGTGACTGACCCTAGCAAAATCCCTGGACTGAATGAGGTTCCTTGGTTGGCAATACTTTCTGCACATGTTGTGCCTGGTCTCTTCTGGACTTTGTCCATTTGCTGGTTTTAATTTGTATCCCTTCACTTCAACAAATTATAACCATGAGTATAATAGCTTCTTTGAGTTCTGAAAGTCCTTCTCACAACTTATCTGGCTTGAGAGTAGTCTTGGGGACTCCTGACACTATAAGGTAGAGATAGATTTTATTTTTTCTCCATGGATAATCCATTATGCAAGCACTATTTACTTAATAGTACTTTTTGTACTGAGTTGTCTTAAAATTGTCCATACCCATGCCAATAACATTCTATTAATACACTTTATTATATAGCTTTGTAATAAATCTTGAAATGTAATAAATAGGGCCTGTCCTTCCACCTTCTGTTCCTTGGGCCTTTGCTCTTCCATATAAAATTTAGAATCTACTTAACTTCTAAGAAAAACCATTAGGGATTTTGTTCTGAATTTTACTGAATTTATAGAATGATTTGAGGAGAATAGTTTTAAGGTTTTTCCTATTGACAAACAGGGTTATTCTTTTCACTTACTCTGATGTACTATTTGTCTTTCAATATTCTGTAGTTCCTAAGTTCTTGCAGTTTTTGAGATTCTCCTTTACCTTTAGCTACCTTGTAGATTGTTATCACGAGATTTTTTTTATTACATTTTCTAATTGGTTATTATTGTAGTATAGGAATACTATGATTTTATATATTGATCTTGTAGCTATAACCTTATTGAACTTTTATTAAATGTAGATTTTTAAAATGTAAACAAACATACCACCTGACAAAGTTTTTTTTTTTGTTTCCAGTTTTTATTCATCTTATTTCTTTTAATTATTGGCTAGGATCTCCAACAAAATAATAGAGAGTACCCTTGTGTTATTCCTAAGGAATGCTTCTAAAATTTTTTCGATAGGAATTTTTTATGGGTGAGCTTAGTAATAACAGAACCTGACTTTGGGGTAGCGACATGCCCAGCTTAAACTACCTTTCCAGTTTTCCTATGAGGAAGCCATATGACAAGAGTTTGGCCAATAAGATGTAAGTGGAAATTGTAATGTGAGGCTTCAGGGAAAGCTCCTTAAAGTAGGACAGTCTTCTTGCCCTTTTCTCCTTTTCACTTCTTTGTCTTCCTATCTGGAACTCACACCTAGGGCTGGATGTGGAAAAGCCCATCTTATGACAATAAGTTGACCATGTGAGGCCAAGAAAATCAGAGACTTTGAGCTCAAACTTGAACCACTGTGCCACGGCTGACCAATAAAATTCCAGAGAAAACTAGAATTGATTTTTTTTTTAAGACTGATTTGGGTCTTTGAAACTTACAGCTGAAGTGAAATTCTTAACTGATACAGAAAGCAGAGTGTTGCAAATAACAAAACCTAATATACAGAATTGATTTACTGTTGGAAAGAGGGCTTTGGGGAGTGGGGACACAAATATCACAGGCTGAAGAGCTGGTGACTTGTTTGGTGGTGATAAAATATTTGGTGAAATTGTCAAGTGCTGTCTTTGGACAGCAGACTAAATGTTGATTGAGGCTGTAGCATTAGGAGAAATGTTAGGAGAAAAAATCAAAGTGTTAGTGTAAGATGACTCTTTCTTGCTGTCTTCAGCAAAGTCCTAGAGACTCGTATCTCTATTGAAACTAGTAGCCTATAGAGATGGAAAAAAACATCATCTTTCTAAGGAAAGCAGTTTGTCATTTTTTCCTTTTTATAATTTATTGTGATATGGGTCACATATGAACAAGTTTTAGTATAAAGCATATATGTACATTTTAAAGAATATTTTTAAAGTGAACTACCATGCAATCACCATCCAAGATAAGAAACAGAACACTGCCAGCATCCCAGAAGCTCCGATCACATTCTCTTACTTCTCACAGAGGCGATCCTTATTCTAACTATTGGGACAATAATATACTTGTTTTCCTTTATAATTTGATCTTACATATATCCATCCTTAAAATAATATAGTCTAGCTTTAACTGTTTTGAACTTTATATAAATAGAATCATGCTGTCAGCATCCTTTTATGACTTGCTGCTTTAGCTCCACGTTATTCATCAACATTCTGATTAGCTATTTCCTTCATTTTCACCACTGTGTAGAATCCTATTGGTTGAATATACAATGGTAGAATTTAACCATTCTCTGAGCATTCTTATACATGCTTCCCAGGGAACATGTTCAATAGTTTTCCCAAGGCATTGTTTAGTTAGGGTTCTGGCAGGAAAAAAAATTTGTAATTTGAGATGAGTTTTTAAGAAAGGGACCATTTACATAGGTGTGAACAGGGAGTGGGGAAACCACAAAGGATAGTGCAGCATTCCAGGGCTAAAAAGAACAAGGCTCTGTTGCCACACCTAGTTGAAGAGGTGAGGGAAGGAAAAGATTATCAGAACTTGGAGAGAGCAGAGAACGCAGTAATAAGAGGGCCACCTACTAGAAGCTGTGACCCTTGGTTAAGGGACCTAACCAGCATGTGATGATCCTACAAAAAAGGTACATGGAGGAATAAATACCGACCTTCATCTTCTTTCATCCCTCAAATGTCCTGCACTGCCATGGTGCCTTGCTGGACATAAAGCAGGGTGATGAAGGGCAAAGAGTGATCAATAGGACAAATGGAAAACAACTAGCAAAGGAGTATAATTAAGGGTGCAATTGGTGGATTGTTGAGTGTGCATGTCTTCAATTTTACTAAAGAAGGGCAAACTGTTTTCTAAAGTTATTTGTTTTCAAAGTAAGAGTTCACGTTGCTCCACATCATCTTCAGAATTTAATATCAGTGGATACTTTCATTTTTGTGAATCTGGTGGTAGGGATAATGATGATACCTCTTTGTGGTTTTACTTTACATTTTTCTATTACTAAAAAGGCTGAGAATATTTTCATGTTTGTTGGCCATTTGGATTTCTTTTCATGTGAAGTGCCATTTAAAGCCTTTTGTCCAAATGTCTACTGGCTGCCTTTTTCTTACTGAGTCATTTGAGTCATCTATATATTTTGGATTATATACTCTCGATACTAGTTTTTTTTTTTTCAGGTATTTGTTACAAATATGTTTTCCCAGGTGGTTGGTTCCTTATATTCTGATACTCTAAATAGGTAAGGTTATAGGTGCTTATTCTTTGTAGTTTTGCTATATTTTCTAAAAATGCCCCAAAGAAAATTATTATAATAAAAAGAAAATGAGTCGGATGTATTAAATAAAACAGAAAGAAAAAGATGTGGAAAGAATGTTAGGCAAAGAAAACAAGAGTAAAAGCACCAGAGGTGGGAAAAGGGTAGAAAAGGAAGGAAACCATTTCTATGGCTAAAAGATCAACTAAATATTTTAAATTTTATTTTAAATTATTATTAAATATGACTAAATGATAACATTAAATTAAATGAATCATCTAAATGAAAATAATTTAGTATTTATTGCTGAAAACACACCAAAAAACTTGAGGCAAGATATAAAATCAAATATGCTATTTTTTCAATACATTAAAATGAGTATTTCATTGAACTTAATCTTGTACAGAATTTATATAAGTAAATTACATAATCAAGAACCATAGCACAACTGTTTTTGCCTTAATATATAATAATATTAGGCATGATATTGGCATGCTAATAAACTTTAAGCCTAATATTAAACCATCTAGTAATCTAAAATCAAGTTGTCACTTTGGCCAAGGCTGTGCAAGATCCTAATTTAAATTATTCCTACAATATTATTGCCTTGAAAAGTAGGTATATAAATATTAAATCATTATATTATAACCTGCAACTAATATAATGTTGTATGTCAATTATACTTCAACTTGAAAAGTAGGAAAAGAGAAAACAAAAATGTAAGAGTATAAAAGGTTTGGTTCTTTAAAGCAGTCACAAAATGGCTTCCATTTTCATGTTTCACTTAAATAATTGTTTCTGATAAAAACTCTTATCGATAGCACAAAAATATCTGGAGCAAATACTTAAGCTAACTACCTACTGTTAAGCTGTCCCCTTTCATGAATATTAATAAAAACATGAAAGAAATATAAGATAAATATAACTAAGATATGCCTTAATCTTCTGAATTACACATTTTTCTCTAGAAGGTTATACAAATTTAGAGTGTACAATTTATACATTTTTATACATTTGTGTAGAGTTCAAACATTAACTGCCAAGAAATAAAATACTGCCATTTGAAAGTCCCAGAAAAAAAATAATTACCTTGCATCTTAGACTAAAAATTTTTAAAGTGAACCAAGTGCTTATTCATAAGATAAAGAAATTTTAAATTAAAAAAAAAATCAAATGAATAATCACATTTAAGCAAAATTCTTTGAACACAAAAAATAATACTGTGGCATTATTTTCCTAAAGGTAACAAAACCACTCATGCTAGTTCTGCTAAACTAATATTCTTCATAGAATGTATCATAAATATTAATTATGAATGTTTGTGAGGTATCTAAAGATAGTAGGAACTAAAATATGAATATACAAAGTTGCTGAAGATACTCAGATCAAATATAGCAGACCAGCACCAACAAAATGATTAAGTATTGAAAAATTCTTATGCTAAAATAGGTTTGTGTGAACCTCTGGAAGCCTTTATAAATACATATTTTTATATTCACTATAAAACTAAAGAAAGAAATCACTTTTTGATCCCATTCCTATTTTCTCATTTTAAAAATATTTCTAACAGAAAGTGAAATTCTTATGGTCATTAAAAAGGTATAAGGAAGTAAATTAGTATATATTCCAAATTTATCTAAGGGATATATCATTGCGGAGGGATTACTGCAGTGGCCTTTCACTAAATGAATCTGTAAAATTAAAATGAGGAAGAATAGGTTCATTGATTATAAAGAATAAGTTTCAATTAAAAATTAAAGATAAAATATTCAGTGTTCATTTAAAAAATATATCAAGGGTGTGTCTTGGATTGTTTGGTTTTATTTTCTTTGATGCTGAGTGCTTTGTCATCAGTCCTGATCTGGAATTAAAAAAAACATACACACACAATTAAAATTCAGGAAGAGATTTAAAAAAATTTTTGGAAATAACTGACTTTTAAAAATTTTGCTTGATATAAAAGCAAATTTTAACACCTAAAAATTCAACTTCAAAATATGCGTTTTATAGCTAGCTTTATTAAAGCTCTAATTAGCCGTACCTTTTTGTTTTTGTTACAGTCTTCTGTACTCTGCCTGAGTTAGCTATAGAGGGAAGAAAAGTGAAGAAATTCCATAATGAATAATAAGAAATAATTAAAGTGTTGTATAAAAATTTAAAAAGTTAAAGGCTGATATAAATAAAAACTGTTTCAGTACTACATAGTTCACATTACCAGAAACTAACATGCCAGAAACTAATGTTATAGCACAATTTCTTTTATAATTTACTTGTCTTATTAGTATTACATTTAATTTTATTTTTGAAATTTGGCTAGAGTCAGAACTGCCAAAAAACAAGTTAAAGAGGTGTTATGCCTGTGTAATTATCATTAATTTAGTGCTATGCCTTGACAAATGTTCTCTGAAGGAATTTCTTATTGATTCCATCACTTAACTCCCTAAACCTCTGAGTTAAACCTCTCTGCTAAAACTGAAGTTTTCCAAAATTTAAAATCTAGTGGCTTCAGTTATTTCTAACCTATGGTAAAGTAACTAACATTGACAACCTCAATGGCAACACACACAAACTATTCCTTTAATAGTATGTGTTTCAGACTTAATAATGACCTCAATTTTAACAAAACAGTCCCAGAAAATCAAGTTCTTCAATATGACTGCAAACTCACCAGTACTTTTGGTGCTTTCTTTGGTTTGGTTAACTGGATTAACTCTATCCTCTCTCAGTTCCTGGATAATGCCTTTATTTAGGCAAATATCCACATGCACATTGAAAAGGGTAAGATCTGAAGTCTTTTGTTCTAGGTTACAAACAGGACAAACTAGAGCTTGGTCTGTTGTTGCTTCACGTAAATAAGGCTGGAGAGGTTCTCGCATTCTCAATGACTCAACATCTTCATTTTCCAGTGAAACAGCACAAAAATAATTCTGATGATAGTGTTCGATATTAACCGATTTGCTTGGAAGACTAGAACATTCCTCTTTGCTGTGGCTACTGCTTAAAGTGTCTACACTTTCTGCTTTAGATGAATTACCTACAGTTTCTAGCAACTCTGCACAATCTACTGAAGTAATTTCTATGTTCTTCTGATGGGTTTCATAATCCCGCTTCTCACAGAGTGAAAAAGAATAATGTACATTTTCTTTCTTGTTAACTTCTGTAGAGGAAGCACGTGAACATGAGAACATTTCACTGATCAAAGGTCCATCAAGACATGCATCTACATGTTTATTAAAGGCTTCCAGACTGATGCTTCCTTGCTCCCTAAAGCAAACAGGGCAGGTAAATATCTGACCCTTATCTGAATTCTCTGGTGTTTCTAAATTCTCATTCATCTTCCTCTTTAAAACTTGGAATGATTGTGATGTCTGTAAACTTTGTCTATTCACAGTTTCACACTTCAATGTGTCTTGGTGGCTCCATTTCCTTTCTGATCGTTTTTTATCAAAGAAACTCTTCTTATGAGACATTTCTAGAGGTTTTAAAAACTGATCTTTGTCAGTTTTCTCTATACACCCAGTGGCAGACAGTGTTTGGTTTCCAGCCTGTAAGAAATCAATAATGCTCCTTTGTTGGTGTTTCTTGTCTTCTTCATTGGGAAAACTAGATAGCCGCACACCTAAATTAAACCAATCACAATTGATCAATTTCAAATTCAACAAAGCCAATTTGTTCATAATTCATAAAAACATTTTGCAAAAATAGTTGTGACTTATCTAAAACAAAGCTGTTTAAAGAAAAATAATAAGTAACACTATATTTTCTGAATTAAAGGATACTTTTTCAAAGCTGGTATTTTGAGTCGAAATTTACTTTCCTTTATAAAATTGAGTATCACTAAATAGTAAGTATTTACCAGAATTAGCATGATTATAAAGGTCTTTCAATTAATATCTTGACACGTGATATCATTACATACCAAGTAACTAATTAGAGTCAACTACAACCTATATTGACACATTACTATCACTCAAAGTCCATAGTTTACTCACTTTGGGTGTTGTACATTCTGTAGGTTTTGACAAATGTATAATCACATGTAGCTACCATTAAAACACCATACATAATAGCTTCGCTGCCCTAAAAAAATCCTCCATGTTCTGCCTATTCATCCCTCCCTCCCTGTCAATCCTTTATAATCACTGATTTTTTTTGCGTCTCCCTAGTCTTTTCCAGAACTTCATATAGTTTAAATCATACAGTATGTAGGCTTTTCGCATTAGTTTCTCCATTAATAATATGCATTTAAGGTTCCTCCATGTCTCTTCATGTCTCTTCAAAGCTCATTCCTTTTTTGCTGAATATATTCCATTGTCTGGATGTACCATAGTTTCCAATGACCTACTACTGAAGGAATCTTGGTTGTTTCCAAGTTTTAGCAATTATGAATAAAGCTTCTATTAATACCTACTCTTTAGCTCTTTTAGTTAACATACTTTATACAATTGATCTCAGCATGTGCTGTCTTTTCATATATGAAAGTATGGCTAATGATCCCCTCTTAGTAGTATACTAAGTTGGCATTTGGGAGGCTTATCCATAAACATTTTCTCACCCAGTTCACTTTGGAAATATTGTTTGTTTTTTACCATGTGATGGCTAAAGATGTGGGATTACAGAACCATAATCCCTCATCGGTAATTCTGAAAATTGTAAGCAACAAATGATAATTGATGACTGAATTGATGTGAGGCTATTTCAAGCCTTTATAACTCAGTGTGAATATTTTTGCTTTGCTACAGAAATATTAGTATGTTTGATCATGAAGTGCTGCCTCAGATCCCAAAGGAGTATTACATAATATACTCAGCGTGCACTGAATTTGCTTTCTAAAACCTGAAAAGTTTTCAATTTTGAAACATACCTAGCCCCAAAGATTACAGTAAGTAGTAAGCAAAAAAACTACTTTAACTGGTTCTTACTGGAATTAAACTAATGATCATGGCTTCACATGCATCGAGTTCTAAGAATTATGAAAAATGGCAGCAGTGTAAGTACAACTTCCTAAATAGCTTTAAGAAAGAAAATGGAGATGAAAATTTCCAAAGTTGATTCTTTGGGAAAGTCTAGCAGATTTAAGGAAAAACAAGAAGTCATACCCATCAGTCTTAATCTCAAGGGATGTGGAAAATCAGCATCAATTTCTGTTTTTAGCAATTCTTTAGCAATAGCAAATATTTCTTCTGCAGTAGAAACGACAGATGAAACTGTATATGCACGAGTTTTTACTTCAAAATTCACATTCTTCAGCTTAATAGTAACAGTTCTACCCTATAACAAACAGAATACATTATTATATATGGCTTTCTAACTTCTGGAAAAGTTACAGGTTAGAAAAACTCAGAAAGGTCTCTTATATACAAATAATATGGAAGCGTAATCAATTATTTCTAAAATATGGTAATAAAGAATAACCAAAATCCATAACTAATTTAAAAATCCTATTTTAGCCAATAATTATTACACTCCTCCCCAAATGAATTTTTATAAAAGACCTTTATATAAAGTACAAAGTTAACTGATCATTTTCTTTTTTACTGAAATTCTTTTTAGAGGTAATTCATTACCTAAAAAGGAAGGAAAAAAAATCTTTCTACAGGTTTTGTGGATAGCTCGTACTCATTGTGTGCCTACTATATGACAGATGTTAAACCACTGATATGTAAGAATTCTCTTTACAGTTACTGTTTAATAGACACAGAGTTTCAGTTTGAGATAATGAAAAAGTTATGAAGATTGACAGTGTTGATGGTTATACAATATGAATGTATGTAGTGCCAGTGAAATGCATACTTAAAAATAGTTAAAATGGTAAATTTTATATTACATATATTTTACTACGTCCTGGTGGTAGTGAGACTGGGTTAGACTTACTGACTCACTTCCAAAGAATAGAGTATGGAAAGGGGAAAATAGTAATTCTGCAGTGGAGAAGCCTAGCAAACACAATCTTAAACCAAGTGATGGAGATTAATGTTATGCATAATATCATGTGGCTATCATACACAGCATCATCCCCTTATCTTCAGGGATATGTTCTAACACCTCCAGTGGATGGCTGAAACCTCAGATAGTACTAATGTAGGGAGGAGGCAAGAGAATTAAAAATGTTAATCAAGCCACAATCAGAGAAGGCAATATGCTGATTAGCCCTGCAGCCAGGCCAGGAGGACACCTTCAGAACAAAGGAAGATTTCTGTTAGATTACTAACAACCCATTCTCCACACCTGTGAAGGGGAAACCACAGGGGAACCTATGGATTAAAGGCTGGGAACTGCCAGCAGACCTTTCACTCTGCATATTCTTACCTTTTTCAGGCCTCACTACATGTCCATATCAAAGGAAATGGGAACTCAAGAATGACATATAAACTGAATTCCCTGAACACTCTGGGTCCCTCTCAGTGCCTTTACTCTATCACTGCCCCTCTCACTGTATCTCTCACTCTGTGCCTCTGAGAGGGAGACCATGCTCTCTCTCTGCCTGTGGAGTGTTACCCCTTTTCTAATAAACTTTCCTTTTGACTCTAACTTCGGCGTGTGTGTTGAATTCTACACCTTCCACCAAAGGACTGTCTTCTCTGGGTGCAGGGCTTGGTCTCCCCTCACCAGGTGGGGGAAATTTGCCCTGTCCTGCATCAGTACCAAATCTTATATATACACAATTTTTTCCCTATACATACATACTTATAATAAAGCTTAATTTGTAAATTAGGCACAGCAAGAGATTAACAACATAAGTAACAATAAAATAAGACAATTACAACAATGTACTGTAAAAAAGTTATGTGATGTGGTCTCTCTTTCTCTGATAACCAATCTGATAACAGAGACCTCTACTAAGTGACTAATGGTAGGTAACATATACAGGATACACTGGACAAAGGGATGATTCACGTCCCAGGCAGGAGGGAACAGGACAGCACGGAATTTCATAAAGCTACTGAAGATGGTATACAATTTAAAACTTATGATTTATTTCCAGAATTTTCCATTTAATATTTTTAGACCATGGGTAACTGAAACGATGAAAAGTGAAAACTTGGATAAGAGGGACTACTGTTCCCTGATAGGATGTGATAAGGACACTTCGCCTCTGGTTTGAGAATGTTGGTAAAACACCAAACATCTGGATTGTTGTAAGTGAAGATTATAGAATTCAAAGTTCAAAGCCTTGCAGGTTTCATTCTCAATGTGTTAAGCAATTTGCATTACAGCCTTGAAACAAAATGCTTATTCTAGAAGGTCACTGTCTACCTGAGAAAAACATTAAAGGATGATTGACAAGGCATTTATAATATGTAAATACAGTTCTAGGGATATTCTTCCCTTTGCTTTATTCTCTAACATCAATATAACTCTGATTTTGAACTTATTCGAATGTATTCCTGAGGTAGTATCAACTGCTCTGGGATTATACTGGAACCACTCAATTCTCTTAAATTGCTTCTTCATGGAATGACCTCATCATAGGCCTCAGATATGGGCCAGAATTGAATTTGTTTTTGTTAGTGATGGGAATACTCTTTTCTGACATTTCCCAATTTGTATTCAAATGCAAACTCTAACTCTTGCACTGAAGTAGCATTTTATCATTTAAAAAAAATTAAAACAAAGAACACCACATTAAAATAAAGTACCTTAAGTCCTTCTTTCTGCAGATCCTGAGCAAGTTCACTGCAAAGTTCCTGGCACAAGCTGTATTGTTCTTCTGCTTTACTTATCTCACTGAATGTCCTAGAAAGACAAGAATGATTTTGGTGTACAAAGTAAACTATAATTTAGAATAATTTAAGACTGATAAAATAGTCTCACATTAAGTTATATTCTCTGCAATACAGAATAAAGCTTTCAGATGAACTATGATATAATTAAAAACATTTAAGATCTACCTAAATAACTGAAGATCATTTAGATAGTTAAGCTTACTAGCAAAAATGTGCTTTTATGCTTTTGCTCTCTCTATAATATTTTTTAAAAAGATGATTAAAGTAACCAACAGATAATGATAATGCCCCCAGAAACTTAAAGCACATTAATGTATTTATGTATATAGACTCTGCTACAGAGAATTTTCTTAAGAAAGTACAGATGAGAACATCACTCCAATCATTGCACATGTATTTTCTGAAAGAGAATATCTTCAAGTAGATTTAAGGGGGGTTGATTAATGGCAGCCTAGGTACAGTTTTCTAATAAACAACTGAAAATGGAGGGCTGGTAAGATTAAAAGTAGAAATTTTGAATTCATCTGCACAAGAGCGTTGAAAGAAGTGAAAAGTCATATTAACATAAACAGGGAAGATACTGGAGAGAGATCAGGGTAATGAATAAAAAACCGTGTGCAAATAACTATTCAGACACCCACTTCTAACTCTATCCCCAGCTACTCAGATCTCTTCTCTAGTGGCAGCCAATGTTGCCAGCTTCCTATTATGAATTCCTCCAGAAATATCTTATGCATATAAAAGTAAACAAGCAAATATTTTCCTCTTATTTTTTACATAAGCAGAATATTAGACACATTGTTTAGCACCTTGCTTTTCTCAGTTCATCCTGGAAAGTTCCCTATGAGTAAATAATTTCCTCATTTTTATATGGCAGCATAATACTCTAATTTAAAGGTGTAAGATCATTTAACCCGATCCATATTCATGGATATTTAAGTTATTTTCAATCTCTTGCTATTACAAAAAAAAAAAATGCAAAGAATAACCTTGTATACATGTAAAATGACATGTGATTATATCTGTGGAATGAATTCCTAAAAAAAGAACTACGGGATCAAAGTACATATGTTTCTGTAATTTTGATAGATATTGCCAAATTGCTTGCCCCCTGTAGCAGGCAAAATACTGGTCCCCAAAGATGTTCAAATCCTAATCTTCTGAAGTGAGTATATTATATCACAAAAAGGACTTTGCAGATGTGATTAACTCAAGATGGGGAGATTATCTTAAATTATCCAGGTGGGTCCAATGTAATCCCAAGGTTCCTTATGTGAAGGAAGCAGGAGGGTCAGAGTTAGAGAAAGAGAAGATGCCGAGTTTGAAGATGGAGGATGAGTCCATGAGACAAAGAATGTAGGTAGCCTCAAAAAGCTTTTGATAAAGAAATGGATTCTCCCCTGGAACCTATAGAAGGAATGCAGGCAGCCCTGCCAACACCTTAATATTAGGACTTCTGACCTTACTAATTCTGAACTGTAAGAGAATAAATCTGTGTTGTCTTAAACTACTAAATTTGTGATAATTTGTCATAGCACCAATAAGAAACTAGTATACCCCCTCCTAGAGTTTATTGCTTTTCACTCCCATAATCTTGTCAATAGAATATGTTAGAAATGACGTATTTCCCAAAACAATAAGGTTTCCAGCAAGATTTCATTTGACTTCTAAAGAAAATTGTAAACCACTGAACTAGATCAATTCTGAGCTCTCTTTCATCAATATCTTACTATTTGATGCCTCTGCTCATTCGCCAATATTTGACAAGTTTTAGGAAGTATTTCCATTGTCACTTCTTCAACTTCCCAAATAACTACTCAGTATAATTTTTCTGATAAACAAGGCAAGAAATTAAGATTTAAAATCCTAAAATACTTGGTGTTTCACTGAATAGAAACAAAACTACCATTTAAAAAAAAACTACATTTAATTTTTTTCCCGTTGAGAGCATAGCAAGTAAAGATAATAAATTGTACTGGGATATTTACTTCAGGAATGTAAACTGAAGAGAATTCTGTGGTTTGAAAACAGATTTTTAAATTTCAGTGAGATGTTACTAAAAATTAATTTTAAATAACATGAATTAGGAACAATTAATAATAAATAGTAAAATATTACCTTTCAACACTCATGCTTTTCCTCTCTGCATCCCTTGAAATAAAAGAAAAAGTTTTTATTTGCTTTCTCAAAGGAGACTGAGTTTCTCTTAGTCAACCAAGAAGATTTAACATTATCAATTACCGTTATAAGATCTCAATAATGTTTTTGATTAAAAGTTATATGTCATGAAAAAACAGTGAGGTTTTTTAATCTAAAAATAAAACTATCATTGAAAGAACGGAGAGAGATAAGGTGTGTCATGGATCAAATCTATATCTATCAAAGAGAACAAATTTGAAAATAGGTTGGTATTATAAAGAGCTTCTATTAAAAGCCTGCATATCAAAACCACAACTTATAAAAACCAGTAGCAGATGGTAGTGTAATAACTTGCAATTATAGGATATAATTAAATTTTAAATAATTTAATATCAGTTATCTAGTTTTTGGCTTAGTACATTAACTTCTGTCTCCAATAGCCTACTCATTATTCATCTATAGAACCTTTGTCAGAATTTGACATATCGCAATAAGATGAGGATTGGAAATCGGAAACATCTAGTTTGGTTGGATTCTAGCTACTCTGATAGAAGCAGTTGAAACCAAAAAGCCAAAATTATATGTAGATTATTCATTTTCCAAAGATTTAGAGAACCTATGATGAATTAAGCACTGTTCTAGGCCTTGGGGATACAGTAATGAACAAAACAGACCAAGTGCCTGCCCTTAAGAAACGTGTATTCTAGTGGAAGGAGACAGACAAATACAGAAGTAAATACAGAATGTGTTACAAGGGGAGTAATACTATAGATTTAAAAATAAAGCATAGCAGGGGAGTAGAGAATGTAGATAGAAGGGAAGGTAGGTTTGCTTTTTATATTATTTAAAATGACCTATGAATTTTACTTAAAATAACCATTACCTGCATCTGGAACTACCTCAAGAACTATATTGTTTTCAAGCACTAGGGAAATAAGAAGATACTTTTAGATGAAAGAAGACAGTTTTATTTCCCATTATCTTCAAAATACTAGATTATGTATAGTGCTATGATATCTTTTTCTTATCTTTTATTATATCTACTCAAAATCAAAGTCAGCTAACTGTGGACTCAAAAGAATGAGGAGCATGGAAAGAAAGAAAAGCAACCTCTGTAAGATTCAGCCTTGCAATCTCTGTAAGATTTAACAGGTTTAATTGGTTAATTGAACTTATTTTATATGCCTCCTCAGTAATCCTCCTGTTCTCCTTTAGTTTAAGTATAAGAATATAAAAGAGTTATTTTGAAGGCAGACTGACAGGCTGATGACAAAACTGTAAAAATAGTGCTGAGTGTTAATTCCCATTCTATTTTTTTAGTCCCTTCTAAAGGGGACTTTAGCCCACCCCTAAAAGTGTACCATTCTAGCTCTAGGATACTTCTTTTTAAGACCTAGATGAAAGAGTGGCAGGGAAGAAAACACAGGGCCTCTCGTATACCTCTCCCCTCTTCTAGATTTTTGCATGGCTGGTCTCCTCTGCCTCTGGATGAGCATTGCTAACCCCCACTCTTACCTCCTCCCTTCAAGCCATTTTCTTTGCCCTCACTCTGCCTTACTTTCTTAATTTGTTTATTTGGTAACTTTCCATCTCTCACACTAGTCTGTAAACTCCATGAAGGCAGGACTGTCTTGTTTATTGTTATTATCCCCAGGGCCTAGAACAGCATCTAACGCAAAGTGAGTACTCAGTGAATGAATGAATCATTTACAAATCTAGAAAAAGAAAAGAAATATAGGTAGTTCATGAAGGCTTTCAAAGAATCATTAAATCTCCTTGTTTAAAGAGTGAATTCTGGAATATGAGCCATCTTTCTTTCCTTAACAATCTGACCACCAATATTCTTTTTTTTTTCTTTTTTACAAAAGATTTTTATTAAAACATAGCTAACATACACAATATCGTATTAGTTTCAGGTGTATACCATAGTTATTCAACATTTACATATCTAAAGTGATCACCATGATAAGTCCAGCACTCATCTAACACTACAATGCTATCACAATATCATTGATTATATTCTCTATGCTGTATACCACATCTCCTTTTTGCATTTTGGAAGCTATATCTACTATATATAGTTTACAAGGTAACATTTAGTGATCTGAAACTACCTGACTTTTTTTCAATTACAGTTGACATTCAATATTATTTTGTATTAGTTTCTTGTGAACAGCGTAGGGGTTAGACATTTATATAATTTACGAAGTGATCCCCCTGACTAGTGACCACCAGTATTCTTGTGTTCTGAACAATGAACAAGGCAAGTACAGACAAGACAGTACCCATCATACCTCTGTTCACCTATTCAATTACTGTGGTCAACAACCTAGAAATGATTCTTTATTCCTCTTTTCATTTTCTCTCACATCTAATCTTTTCACTCTAATTCAAAAATTATATTCTGAATTGAAGTAGCCTAAAAGAATTTTAAAACATGTTATTCTTACATCCTCTGCCTTGATGGTTAAAACTGTTATTTCAGCAAATGATAAAGAAAAAGCAAAATGAGTATACATATAGGTACCTTGCCAGGTGTGTTGACCCTAGACCCAGGGAAATATGAAGGAAATAATGCCAAGATGTTTCAGAGAAAAGAAGAGAAAGTAATGCCCTCTGTTGGTAAAGCTCTGTACAAGTAATAATTCCAAGGGCCTTTAACATTTTCTCTGTAACTTTTCCTATTCCAGAAACCTAAAAGAGAATCAGTATTTATTATTAATACATTTTTAAATTAAGCTAAGAACTGATATTATAATCTCATTATACCTTTTATAATCACTAAGAGGCATGAATAACGTGACTATTTTTAAAAGTCATGCAAGAAAACTGCTTTAATTACTTCCAGTCACATTTCCTAAACTAGTGTTCCTTGGATATTAAAATTTTAAATTTAATTTTAAATAAAATTTTTAAAAGCATTAAAAAAAGAGTTCCGTGGTCAAGTAAACTTGGGGAATAATGGGATAAAGAAATTTAAATTGAACTTTTTACTGCAAGGCTTAGGAATCTTTAATACTCCAGTATCTTTGTGACTCATCAAAGCAGGTCTGTTCCAAAGTTATTTGACCCCAGATCCTTTTTTAATGGAACACCTATTCATACCTTAAAAAACATATTGGAAAACACTGCTTTACAGCTATACCTTACATATACTATTCAGTAATCATTACACATTATATATTTTGATAGAGCCTTTCTTCTGAACATTGAAAAATGCTTTATTTAAATTTACTCATATATGTTATATCGAGTAAAAAGCAAGCCCTAGAATACCAAATAGTGTATAGTGCAATTATTGTTTTTAAAAACATGTATATATGCAGAAAATCTAGAAGCTTTAAAAAATAACAAAATATACCTTTCTTTTCCATAACCCTTAAGGGATCATTTTACCATTTTAAAGATGGTATTTTATTTTTTTTCAAAAACAATTAAAATTATAAATCTCTTTGAAGTATCGTACCTATTAATCAGGTAGCAATCTGTACTTTAGAACTAAGACAGTATATTAAGTTTCAGCTGAAAGGACTCTTACAAGTATTCTTTTTTATTTCACTTTTTTTGGCAGGGGTACACTTAAAAGTCTATCATCTATTACTTTCTTAAAACTTTTCAGCAAACCTCCCTTTTAGGGTTTAATAGAAAAATTTCTTCAAGTCCAAATTCAATCATCCATCACACATCTTGCTTGTTACCTATTGTTTTAAAACGTTTCAGCAAAGAATGATGATGATTATTATCCTAAATATTACCCTTCAGAATTCACAGTATATAAACAAATGATAAATTTTATATAAAATCTCACCTTTCTAATGGGTAAGTCCTTGATGAAGTCCATCACAGCTTGTCTGTTGGGAAGAATTTGGTATTGTCCATTCGGTTTATTCTTATCACTGCACACTTTTGCTAACATTGTATTTGGGGCAATGCCTTAAGAGAAGAACACTTTGATGACACAAAGAAGTTGACATGTATGATTTTTAAATGTGTGATGATAATATAGAAAAAAACAATATTAAGTGTAAAAGATTTAAAATGATGTAGAATGCTACTTTTAAAATAACATTTTAATTATTATCTATCTCCTCAAGACTTGCTATAGCTTTAGAAAATGGAATTGTATTAGTTATTTTGGCAGCAGAAATTAGTACTATTTAATCTCCATGGTATTTTAAAGTCTAAGAATAATTTCTGAGTTTAAGTGATATTATTAGTTTATTTACTATCTTCAGTAGAAACACAGGTCTATCTTATAGAAAAGATCCAAAATGTAAATTAGGATGTACGTTTACTCTTTGAAAAGCTCCTCTGTATAGATCATCCACATAAAGAAAAAAATCAGAGATTATGGTTTGTAGTATATTTAAAATAAAAATATTGAAATAGGTGCACACTTTTTATGTTATAGAGTAAATTACTACTTTTAAAAAAGGTATTTTATAATTTCTAGGAGTCTTAATGATTAAGATAAATTAAAATAGGAATATTCTAATATAATCATTAAATTGTTCATTTCAATTTTTATACAAATCTTCCTAAAATTACTTATTCGCATGCTTTGATATAAAAAGAAAAGAATAATCTTATAATAACATAGCTTTTATAAGATAATTTAGGGTCCTCATGACCAATGTCAGTTTCTATGCTAAGACTCAGTGTTATTCTCACGGGTTATTGACATATGAAAAGCTCTTTTTCCCTTCACCTGATGGTCCTAGATTGTTATGTTTCTAGCTGGTGTTTCTCCTGTGTATTACCTTATGGCCATCTGAGCTCTCTCCTGCACTGTAATCTTGAATAGGGTGCAGTCTACCCAAAACCAATTAAAATATATTTTATTGTTAACAGAGGAAAGATATGTGAGATTTATGATAGTTTTTTCCTTGAGTTCAGGCTTTTTGGCTTACTCTGGCTTACCTGTAGTAGGTTCTAGGTATTCTAAATAGGTAAGGTTATTAGGAGTTGAATCAAAAAATGATTAAGTAACATGTTACTATATACTTCATAATGAGAAACTACTAATATTATACTTAAATTAGCCAATCTGAAAATTATAATTATTGTAGCCATTAATATCTTGTTAAGTACCTGCACTGGCTGTCAGTGTTGTTTTTTGCTCGATTCTGAAACGAATTTCCTTTACCACTTCCTCAGCTGATGTACCAAAAACAACTGAGTTTTGGAGTATTTGAGGATTATTTCGTTCTTCAGCGTTCACTTGAGAAGTATTTCCTGGGGTCTGCAAATCAGGAGGACTATCTTCAAAAAGCAGTGGAGAGATGGATCGTTCATGCTCACTCAGTTTATTATCTTCCTTTCCTGGTTTATCTAAATTATAAACACGAACAGTAATTCACCCTCATTTTAATAAGTACATATTTCATAAATTAGGTTTCATCACATTCTTCCTAAAAACAAAAAAGATCTAGTTTAGTTTTGTTTTTAAGAATCAAGATCGGAAATATTATAATTTATATTTTTAACTGTTAAAAAAATTGATTTTAAGATTTTCTTAAACATATTATCCATTTCAATAGTATACATTTTAAAAAGAAATATCCTAAGATAAAACTAATTTTTGTACCTCAGAATTGGGTTTAGATTCTTATTATATTTTTCTTTAAAAAAAAAAAAAAATTAAAGGTTTTTTTACCTTTACTCATCTCAGGGGAGAAAGAAAAGAATCTTCTTAAATTAGAATTTAAGAGTAAGGGAAACAGGCATTAAGCAATCTAGAATAAATGCCTGAAAAATAAGTTTTGTTTTAAAAAAAAAATTAAATTTTCTTCTTCCAAATGATGACTTTAATTTTACTTGCTTGTTTATAAAGTATCTTTACTATTTGAAATAAATAGAAATTACTTCTAGAAGTTATACTTTTCCAAATATACAAACTCTTAAGTTCTGATCAGATTAACCATGGTCCAAGGTTAAGGGAAAGAAGCCTTTTTTATTAATAGGCTATAAACTGTTATTATTAAAAAGTAGATTAAAAATATCAATATGGTTACTTTATTTTTTTTTTTCATTTTTCATAATGGACTCCAAAATACACCTAAATCTATACTGATAGTAAAAATGTCCTCATGAACAAATCCATTAAAAACTTTACTTTTTGGATTTAATGGAGGAAAAATGCAGTTTTAATGTATTTATATAACAACTAAGATAACAGAGCATTCTGATCCCATTTCATAATTTTATTACATAGAAATGTTTTCCAAATTAAAGTAAATGCAGAAGTAAAACTTAAATTTCTTGTTTCAAGACACATATGAATGCATATTACTTTAAAAATAAATTTAGCCTTTGAGAAAAAATTTTTTTAAAGATAATATAAATAATGTGACAACCCCTGATTAGTTTTAAATTTTAAAGTATACAATATGACTTAAGTTACAGACAGATGTTTTCCAAAAACTGAATTTCCAGGACATTTACAAAATAAACATTATTTTGAACTTAAACATTAGCTATTATTTATGTGCTTCAGTTCCTTTCATTGCAACGTTCTGGTTTTAAAATGCAAAGCAATTCAGAGGAGATTAAGACTGTGGCACACTTGAAATGGTATTTTCCTTTTCCCCATCTGAATGAGTAGAAGTCAACATAAAGAGAGCTACCGAAAAACTGCAGACCAAGTAAGGTGTCTGTCACAATCATAAAACCCTTCTGCGGTTCCTTATGCCATGTTTATGTTCCTCATAGTTCTATCACCCTGCCCTCAGGTGAGTCACTCTGATAGCAGAACACTATAGTAAGATTTTGTTAGAGCTGCTGCTCAATGGCGTAATTATCTTTTCGGTCTGTCTACTTCTCTGTGAAGCCTGGCTATGCAACTAAATGCTGAAGTGGTTTCTTATTTGCTTTCTGAAAGAAATATCTTCATAATCCCCATAACTGAGGAGATCAGAGTACAAAACTAAGGTTTCTTATAATCTGAAACACTAGGTGGAAAGCACCCATTTGGATGGTAAGTACTAAAAAAGTGTACAGTATTTCCGTTTCACGCATTCCTTGGCACTTACCACTTGGATTTATACGGCAGAATAAACATAAAATAATAATTATTATTTTATTTGTGTATAGATATAACAGTTAGCAATACTTTGCCAAAGATCGCACCTTTTAGAAAAGGGCACACAGCAGAAAAATGTCTTGGATTTTAGAGGAAGATGTATTAATCACCTGTGTGGCTCCAACTCACTGTTGACAGCTTCTCATTGCATAATGTGCAATCAAATATGCATGAAAATACAGCCCACAGGTATTTATACATGACAAAAAAAGTTAAACTATTTAAATTGCTTAAGAATATGAAATATATGAAAGTTCATAAAAATGTTAAAAGCAATAGATATTAAAAATTTACACCCTCATAGTGAGGTTGGACATATAATAAATAAAAAGAACCCAGGTAGAGAATGAAAACATTTACCTTAATTCCAATGTAATTTTTAAAAATATATTGTGAAAGTAATTTTTATAAGAGGCCCTCAGGAGATGCTTCGACGTAACCATTTAATGCTACTCCCACTCCTTTCTCTGGTGAAAAGTAAGGAACTAACACAGTGAGATTTTAAAAAAGTGACATTTGGCTTTATGTGCCACTTACCCAAACAATAAAGTTAAACTAAGAAAAGAAAACCTTTTTTTGCTCCAAGCCCCTATGTCCAGAAATTATGCTTGTTTATTGTTTAGTGTTTCTAATAAAGAGACCTACCCCATAAAACTGTAAAGAAGGTAATGAAGTTGTGATTTGATGGCTATATTTAAACTTGCTCCAAAGATCTGAGAGCCAAACAATGTGAGAGAATTTTATGCCACTGAGAATCCACCATTTTTGCTTCAGGGAAAGCTACAAACAGGTTTCCCCACTGCTGCCTGTGGCCTCTGAAGCAGTCAATGAGTTGTAAACATGAAATGTGGCTGTGGGTTGTGAGCAAACCCTCTGTTTCTACCTTTCCATCCAGATGAACTTTGCTAAGGGGTCCAGGACAGCTCAGACAATTGAAATAATCATACCTTTGACAGAGGGTTGTAAGCAGTATGCATAATATCTGCACGTTTCTTGGCATCATTTTGGATAGGTAATAAAGGGACTACCAGAAAAAACCCTTAAGGTCATGAAACTTCTATTTCATTGTATATAAAAGAATCAAAATGAGGTCCAAGGCAAAGAAAGGAGTTGATTTGGGAAATGAAGGAAAAAACTCACCCAATATTTTGATATGTTTGAAGCAAATATTTTAAAAATCTATTTTCTATTAACAACTACAAGGCCACTTTAAACAGATTACATCCTCAGATTCAATGCATTCCAACCCTTTGTTAGTTAGATCTTAGGAAAAGAACTGCAGTGAAATCACTTTGTTCAGAGACTCTGCACGCACTTTTTCTTTTTATTATTGATCATTTATGTCTATTTATTTATGTATTTTCTGTACATTTATGCACATTATATGGTTATATGACATCTATGCTAAAATGTTTTTACATGTTTGTCATCTATAATTTAAAAAATAAAGTTAGATTTTCTCTGGATAAAAACATGTACATTTTAACTGTTCAGTAGAGCCTATATTACTATAATGTGTTTTATAAACTTTTCTGCACATTCTTAAAGTCTAGAGATTTAACAATCTCATTTGGTTTAAAAGTGATATTCAGAAAATACACTGGCATATTTTAAGTTTCTGATTTTTCATTTTTAATAATTTTTCATAATAAAAGTATAGCTAGTTCTAACATCTAAGTATGCTAGTAAGTTAACTAGGTTAATTCAAAGGGTTTTGTTTGTTTGTTTTTTAGTTTGATTGTTCTAATAAACTGCTTACCATTTTCTACAGACTCTTCTGTTTTGATGAAATACTTTCTTTTGTCCTCGGGCCAATTTTGTCTTTCCTGTAAGTGCTTTGTTATATTCAAGTAGGCTTCATCAAGACTCATGGCCATAAAATTAGGATCATAATCAGCAAGTATTTCCTTAACCTTCAAAAGGAACAAAATGTTTTAAATTTTGCTGCCATAGCCAACCCTGTCACATACAGCTGATAAGAAACATTAATATTCTTACTCTGAAACTATAGTAATGATCCTGCAATCAATAGCTCGTGGATTTAGGGAATAAATAATTTACTGCCAGGGCAAATTTGTCCAAATTCTCTTTTGCATTATAATAGATCATGAAAGCAGAAGACCAAGAAATAGCTTTATTTGATACAACCTGTATTTAGCCACCTATATCCAGATATAGTAAGTTATTCAAATAAATCTTGGACAATATCATTCTGGCAGGCGCAGAAAAAAATAGCTGAGCAACATAATTTTAAGTAGTTGATCAAAAGTAGAAGTGAGAATAATAGGATCCTATTTTTAAAAGGCATAATCTTACATAAAAGTACTATCTTGCTTTAGAAAGTTATTCTATTTCAATCAATTATAATATGCACATAAAACACTCAATACACACATTAATGCATGTATCCATTCAGAAAAACAAAGTTCAATTTTCAGGATTTATAATGGAAAAGATGACAAAATCTGTTGTGTCTGTGACTATATTAAATGATGGGGAATAGTCTGGAGTTGCATCTTGGGATAAAAGAAATACATAAAAAGA
>NW_006436298.1:10168817-10205303 GCF_000325575.1 Pteropus alecto | reverse complement strand
TAAGATAGTTGTATTACATGTAACTGAAAGTTTTTAATCACTGACGTATTAGCTGAAATTAGAGGAAATGGTTGCCAAAATAATATGTATATTAGAAAAATATACTTGCTAAATTATGTTATGGTTCCATCTAGTATTTAAAAGCTGTCTGCTGTATCATGAGAAAACCTTTTTTGATGATTTATAAAAAGAAAGCTTTTTAGCTTAATATAATTATGAACAGCTGAGTCAAAGGTAATTTTAGAAAATGGTGACATAAAACTTGGCCAAGCTTTGCTCAGAGAGTACCTTAATTAGCTTTGTTCTTGTAGAAGAAACCATTTTTATAATATCCTCAAATAGAATCTTTCTAGTGAAAATGAAACTCTGGAAAGTCTGTACTTGGCAGCCAACTGAGATTACTCTGAATGAGAAGTACTCACTAACATTTTTAATATATAGCATACTGCTTTAAGAACAAGAATAGACCTGTTCCAGTAAAAATCAAGTACTTAGGCTTCAAGAAAAGGTAAAGCTATCCTATTCTTTTGGATAAGACAAAAATAGCTTTTCTTTACACTTTTAAACCAAGCCACCAATATTAATGTATTTATAGTCAGTGAATTTATGCTGTAGTTGACTTACATTTTAAAAATCCATTTTTATCTGTAAGTAAACTAGTTAGATCCTATTCAAATTTGAAGAAAAATTTCTCTAACTTAAGTAAATAACTAAAGATAATTAAAACAATTTAGTTCTCATTATCATACTGTCCAAAGTTTTACTCAAAGGAGGACTTAAAAAAATTCTTTCTTACGAAGTCTTTGAAGGATTTTTAAACACATTAAAAACCTATAATATTTAAGGTCAGCATTTCATCTCTTTTTAATTAAGAATATAGTAAAATGGATAAGCAGTAATCAAACGTGAATGGGCACAAAAGCACTTGCTTCCACAGACTTTTTGAAAAAAGTTCAAAAAAAATTTTTAACTTAAAACATTTTTATCATTTTAATTTGGGGAGGTTTCGTTTCTAGGGGAAATGAAGTAGAATACAAATAAGAAGAATGAACCAGGCCATTTATCTATCTATCTATCCATCTATCTAAATTAGTCTCAAGTATACACTACATTGGTTAGACATCTATATAGTTCATAAAACAATCTCCCCAATTCTCTCTCCCTCCCATGGCCCTCCACCTAGCCATCATATTAATGCTAATTGCATTCCCTCTGCTATGCTCCCCATCTCTGTGACCAACTATCAACTACTAATTTATACTTCTTTAACCCTTCGCCCCATTCTCCCAGCCTGCCAACCCCGCCCTCATGTCCATCATCAAACTGTCCACTATATTTGTGAGTATTTTTGATTAGTAGGCCATAGTTTTTTAAGTGCTTCAATTCAGACAGTAGTCTTTAACAAAATGCATTTTACCACAGTAGTCTAAAAGTGTTTGATGTAGCATTCTTTTAAGTCCCACCGCTGGTATGATAGTTTAGTTGTTATCAAAAACAGAGAAAATGGCAGTTTTTTATATATGACAGTAGGCAATTTTATTAAATAATCAAAACTTTATACTTCATAGGTCTTTTTCTAAGCAATAGATTGTTCTCTTTTTTCTTTGATTACCAGTCTCTTGGACATTAAATACTTGTAAGCATCATTACTAGACTGTGGGCCAAGGAAAGCATCTACTCAAAATAAATGAATTTTGTTACTGTTTAAAAACATTCATAAAAAAAATGTTTCAGAGAGAGGTTGAAATTAATCACTTGAGTAGATTCTGTAAATTATAAATATCAGGTGATTTCAGAAAACATATATTGCACATTAAGAAAAAAATAGCTAAAGTTAATTTAGGTTATAATTAAGGTAATGCAACATTTTCTAGGGAAACAGAGTTTTCTAAGCAGATGAAAAAACATGTGGAAAAGTAGAGAACTGGGAAATAGAAGAGTGTATTCTGGATACCATCTACAACTCAGTATTCAATTTATAAACTGCAGAAGTGGTAGGAGGTGAGAGTAAAGGAATAAGCTAAGGCCAAATTCTGATGTGTAAAGGCATTTGGACTTAACTTTGTAGGTGACAGGAGGCCAGTGAAAGACTCAAAGTAGGGGTGAGACAGCAGACTTACCTCTCTACTCACAGCTCGATATTTATCAAAGTTTGGGGGTATTATAATAAGTTGTGGGCAGAGTCTTTTAGCAATAAATCCTGGCATGGCTGCACGAACTCCAAACCTCCTTGCATGGTAATTTGAAGTAGTCTGAAAGAAAATGGACCACATAGGAAAAAATATAGAAACCTAAATGAACATATTGATCGATGCATTCACAAGAAACACATTACTGGTGTGCATTTTCAACTCAAGGACATTTCTTTTATAGGTCACTGTCTCGAATCAAGCTTTGATTTTATCCTGCCATGGTAGGATAAAGAAATGTCCTCTCTCACTGCTGTCCTCATATTTATAATGTGACACCAGGGAATAAGCAAGACTGTGCTAATAAAAAGTTCTCTTAACATTTCCAGTCACTAAACTTCACTGGTTTTAAAGCATACCCATAATATAGTACTACATACATATCAAAGTTTGGATGATAGTGGGTGATATTACTTAAAAGTAAGAGTTTAGTAATAGTATAGAAAGTGGTATTATGGTATAATAGTATAGATTTGGAATTTGCTATATTTGGGATTTTAGAAATTTTTCATCTAGAATAAAAATCAAAGGTCTCATATACGGTCAGCCAAATCAAGTCTCCAAAATGAAGTGATAAAAGATTAAAAGAACTTTAAAAAATAAAGTTTTCTTCTTAAGGCTTGAATATCTTTTTTAGTGAAAACATTTTAACTAGGACATGGAACTAAAAACCTGAGAGTAAAAAAGAGAACATTACTTATTAAATCCTGTTGATACCTGACAAGTCTATGTCAATGTGGCAGACCCCAGTACCACATAAAAATTTTTATCACAAATGAAATCTTTGTTTGAAATCTCAAGTAAAAAGTCAAAAAAATGCAAAACAGAATCTATCAAATGGAATAATTATTTCAGGATAATAACACCAATTTGCTATTAATGGTTTTTGAATGGCATTTAAAAAATCTGATAGTACTCTAAACCATGCCTATCCTTGGTCAGTATTCTAGAAAAGGAAATGCAGACAGCACTAGAAAGATAAATGAATGCTTTAAATATAAGTAAGTAATGAAATTGATATGAGCTAGATCTATAATAGTGTAGAAACAAAATTTTAGATGTGACTTCCTTTAACTTTTAGTTTTGTGGTAGATTGTGAATCATAGCCATAATATTTTACAGTTCCTCCTATCAAAAGATGGGTTCTAGTTCCCCAGGCCAAGTGACTTGCTTTGTGACATGCTTTGACCAAAAGAATATGAGGGAGCGACATTATGTGAGTTATGAAGCCTAGGCATCACAAAGTCTGCAGCCTCTGCCTTTACATTTTTGGGATGCAGCAACCATGTAAAGATCTTGGGTTAGATTACTAAGTAATAATGTACCATGAGGAGAAGGGAAAGCTGGCTTCTAGCCATCTCGGTCAGGCAAAGTGCCAGGCATGATAGTGAAGCCATTTTGGATCCTCCAGCTCCAGCTAAATAGCCCTAGCCGACCCCAGGTAGAGATTTGCCATCCCCATTATATACTCTACTCAAATTACAGAATCATGAGAAAAGGAATATTGAAAGGATTTAGTTATTGCACACATAAAACAACCAGAAAAATTCTCCATAAACTGGTTGATTTCAATAAAGTCTTCCCCCTTTATAAATCAGTAAAGCTTACTTGAATATGTTATGAAATTTCCTTTTTGTCTTTAATCTTTACCTACTTACCAACATACTTGATGATCCTACAGCAATGGGCTTATCCTTTAGTTCTGGATTGTCCCTCATTTCTACAGCTGCATAGAAAGCATCCATGTCAACATGTACTATGGTATTGTTCAGATCCCGGTTCTGTTCTAGTTCCATTGCAAATCTGTCAGCCTTAAATTTTAAAAAAGTGAACTTACTTTCGACAATATAATATTGCAACACTACTAATCATAATATTAATCTTGGTTTTAGTAGGTATCTCTGTCTCTGTCTGTCCATCTATACATGCAGCATCCGTCTATCTGCCCACCCACCTATCTATGTATATTTGCTTGATATTTATTTAGGCCGGGAATTGCTTTTACTTTCAGAAACATAGACAGTCTGTTCCCTACCAATTCTTAGATTTCTCAATACCCACAAGCACATAACAAGTACTTAATAAATATTGAATGAACAAGCTATTCCAACTGCTTATATCGAATGATTCTACTGCTTTATAAATTGGGAGAACAACTTAACTGTAACTAAAAGCTGCAGTTTAGGTAAAATAAACTATCAGACCCATAATATTGTCTTAAAATAGCAACAAAGGAAATTAACGACAAAAGATTATATCTCTTCGGTATATGATATTTATGCTAAATAGTACTATATAACTGAACATACCAAAGTATGTGTAAACATTCCCTCTGTATAACTGCTTTTATAAGGCTAAAATTTGATAACTGTTAGTCTATACAAATCAATATTGAAAACTTAAGTTGCAATTTATTCTTTCATGAAATTTCAATAAATGTCAATACGTATGTTAAATATAACAGTAAAGAATTTTAATTTTTTAAAAAATTTTTATGTCTTTAGAAAGATTTGGAGTGATAAGAAAGATAAATGAAAAGGCATACAAATAAGCAAAGTAGGGCAACAACAAAAGGATTTATGTAGCAGACATACCCATTCCCAAGGTTCCTTTTTAGTGGCCTCTACTATAGAGGCTGAAAAAGCTAAATACACACTTTCTCAATTTCCCTCCTGCTCGGGGTGGCAGTGTGACCTTTTGGATCTACGTAACACATAGAGAAGTCAGTAAGACCAGTAAAATCATGAGAAGAGAGGAAAGCTACTGAGTGAGACAGAATATATAAAGAATACATGGAAGAGTGATCTGCACATAGTACAAGTTCAATAAATGAAATCTATTACTAAAAGGATCAGTAGATAGCTGCAGAGCAAAGCAGTCAAAAATTGAGGGGAAAACAGCCAGAAATAGGTAAGCAATTTCCTTCATGTGGAGATCCCCATAGCAGGTCTCCTCAAAGCTGGAGAGTTCAGGGGTATAATGTAGCATTTCCCCCTCACTGGACTTCAACTTTCCTTCTATTCTGCAGAACTTTTTTTCCTGGCATTCTTTCTCAGCATTATATTGATACTGGCTGCCCACTAGCTGAAGGTAAGATTGCAATTTCTCCCTTAGAAGCAGTCGCATTCATATTTGTTTCCAGCAGCCATAGTTAAGACTCTCAAGAGGGTCTGCTCCTATTTAGGCTGCAACTCACTGAATGACATGGGGTGCTCTGTGCCTTCTTCAGTCTGTTCTTCTGCCTTGTTTCCCTGTTCTTAACTAGGCACTTATTGTATTAGATACTAAATCGTAAGTTTAGTACCTAAGAAGAAACTTTATCTTAGATAAGGAGGGAAAAGAACTTATCTGCCTTTAGTCTTTCCTCATAAGAGAGAAAGGGAGGAGAGAAAAGGAATTATATATATAAAATCATATACATATATGTGTGTATGTGTATGTATGTATACGTGTGTGTGTATATATAACTATATATATATATATATGGTTAAAAAAAGAGAAAGTAGTATTTGTAGAAAAATTTTGAGGAGGCTGATCTTAGGCAGTGAGACACCACACTTAATAAGTGGAACTTTTCAACATTACTCCAATTTATCATCCAGATATAAAACAACAATTTCTTCCAGTTCAATTTTAAACTAGAGAATAGCATTCTGACATAAAAAAGATATAAGCAAATCATGGAAACTAATAAAAACAGAGGTTTAAAAGCTACTCTATATTAATCCAGAAAATATGTCTAAGATATGAGTCAACTGAGAATAAGAGAGCAGCATCTGAAATATCTTAACCTAGAATCAATGGAAAGAAAAAAGATAATACATAGAAAGCAAACCAAATGGGAAAAATTCTCCTTAGACTCATACATTAAAGCTATGGCAGTTTCTTCGGCAATCTATTGACTTTTCTGTGCTTAAAGCAAGTGTACAGTTGCCAAAAGGAAATGTCCCCGTTAAATGACTCATACATTCCATTTTCCTTTACTATCTTTCATTAGAACCCCATCTACCAAATGCCCACTGCTTTTTTCAAGTTTCCTCTACTGAAATTCTCGTTCATGTTTTCCTTTCTTCCATTTTTCCTTCCAAATGTCTTTCAAGTTCTGATCTGAGTCTCTAACACGTATGTTACTACAGTTCAGAACCAGTATGTCACAGTGGTTAAGAATAATGGCTTTGTTTTGGTCTCAGCTCTGCCACTAATAATTACATGATAGTGTAACTATCCTCCCACTCTCACTTTCCTTATTTGTAAAGTGAGACCAAACCAACCTCAAAAGGTTGAAAGAATTAAGAGAGATATCCATGTAGTGCACTTATCTAGGGATGTGGTAAGGACTTAAAGATATTACCTATAATTTTAAAACTAGAAGTGACATATTCTGAGTGTCATATACATGACACACATATAAGTGCTTTTTATGTTAACTCATTTAATGGTCAAAATAATTCTGAGATAATGATTATTATTCCCATTTTATAGATGAGGAAACTAAAGCTCAATAAGATTAAGTAATTTGCCCTAAGTCATACAGCTGATAAATGTTAAAACTAGACCTGGGAACCAGGTTACTCCAAAGTCTGTGCTCTTTCCATTATTTTATGATGCTTCCCTAAAATAGATTTGAAAAAGTCTTTATCATTGAAATTAGCTCAAACCAAACTCTAATGGTATATTTTATATCCATATTATGTCTTATTTACCTTTTAAAAAGCCTCTTTTTCGATTAATCTAGGAGACTATTTCAGAATTATTGTTTTTCATCTTAATTAGTATTACCCTAAAAATTGTTGAATAAATCTGCATTCATAAAATCAATTGTTAAAATGGTCAAAATGCACTGCTTTGCTGTGTAGTTGCCATTTAATATAACATAAATGTTTGTCTATTCAATTTACGAACCCATGTTATAATATGTTTTGGCAGCTACAAAAATGTGCCTTTAAGAAGTCTAATGAGAATGGGATAGGGTGGGGAATATTTAGGGAGGTTCTGGATAAATATCACGGAGTCCATGCCCACAGAGATTACATTACCTCAGCTTGACTGGAAATAGTTCACACTGTCTTATCACACACAATAAAATCTGCTATGTGGAAATTTTATGACTCTAAAGAAACACATTTCTCATAAAAACCTCTCTGTTCTTGCAGAACTTCTAAACTCCTTGGGACTTCCTCAATCCTCTCCCATTCATACAACTTCTTTTAAAGGAAGCTCAACAAACAAAACAATTTAAGAATCAACATAAAACATATTTCCTGCCATTCCCCTTGCAAAATATGCCAGAGAACCTCCCATGAAACAGTCACTAGAACTGTAACAAAATCTGAAGTTCTATCACATAATATAGGGTATTTTCTATTTCTCTAGATTATTAGCATATTTAAGAATATGAGCTTTAAAAATAGCTTGAATAGCAAAAAGTCATATTGTCATATTGTATAACTCACAAGTATTATATCTCTAAAACTTAAAGATACTTGTAGACTATAGATCAATAAAACTTACCAAAAAGCTGTCCAGAAAGTAAATTGCCTAAGGATTAGTATCAATTTAAAAACAATGTTATTGTGGACAGAAAGGAATTTTTTTACTTGATGAAACAAATGATGCTTAAATTTATTTGAAAAAATGCATAAGAAAAACAAAAAAAATTTTTTAAAAGAGTAATGAAGGAGGATATTAAACTATATTATTATCATACAATAATTAAAACTACATGGTACTAATATAAGAAAAGATTCAATTGATTAAAGGAGAGAGTCCAGAAATGAATCCAAGTACAATGAGAGTTTAGTATATGAACGTGCCTCTTTAATTCAGTGGAGAAAGAATACTTGATTCAATAAATGGTGTTGGGACAAATGAATCATTATTTAGGAGAAATAACACCATTAAGGGAAAATATAATACCATTTAAGAAAAAAGTATTTCATATCTTATATCAAAACAAATTCCAAAGATTTGAGTATAACAAAATCTATAAACATACTAAAAAATATATGGATTTTGTGTGTGTGCGTGTATGAGGAATAACCTCTACCTCTGCACAATACCAAAGCCAAGAAAAAAAAATTTAAATACTGTTGGATTTGTCTACATAAACATTTAAAACTGTATAGGAAAAAAAAACTCCTGCAAAGTTAAAAGACAACATACTGGAAAAATATTTACAACAACTGGCAGAGGAAAAAATCCTTAATATATAAGATACGAACTTCTCTAGAAATGTGGTCAAAGGATTTTGCTTTGGACTGCTGGTTGAACCCCCAAATCCATTCTATCTTCCTTCCACAGCAATAGACTTTTAGCTGGGCACATGGCCACTCAGCTAGAGAATATATTTTACAGCTTCTCTTGCAGTTAGGTGTGACCACTGAAACTTAAATTCTTGCCAAAAGAATGTAAGCTGAAGCAATGTGTGCAACTTCTTTTTCACTTGTTTAATAGTAAATTACTTGCCTTTAATTTTTTCCCCTCATTCTTTCTTCCTTACTAAGGGCTTGAACATAGATTGGAGGTCATCCAGTTTTGTCATTCCCAGTAAGAACAACACCATGGAATTGTGGAACAACACAATATACAATCTAGATCTCTAAGTTACTGTGGTGATCAGAACAACCCAACCCAATGAGAAATAAATTAATATTTTATTTGAACCATTATATATCTGAGTCTCTTGTGCCAGCTACGTAGTCTATATCCTAACAAACAGAATGAAAGAGGAAATCCCCACAAAAAGAAAATATCAATGGCTAACTAATGTGTGAAAAGACAATTTTTCTCTGTCATAATCAAGGGAGTGAAAATTAAAACAATCCTGAAATAATATTTTGGATACTGTATCAGCAGAAACTAAAAGACTGATAAAATTGATAAAATCTAGTTTTAAATATGTATGTGCGGAAACCAGCACACTTACGCTGAAAATGTAAAATGGTACTATTGTTGGTGAAAGTAACAGGACAAGAGTGCAAAGATATATAAATAAGAATGACTGTCACAATGTTGTGTATAAAACAAAAAACCAAGATGGGGTAAGGTAGATAAAATATGATGCCTCCATACAGTGGCATGCTATGAAGCATGAAAAATGATGATTTGACAGGCAAATCATCTTTTGTCATGAAGGGAGATCATTTAACAGAGAAGATAAAAATCAGCTTGTCCTCTGAGAAAGCATATATCAAAAAAAAATGACACATTATAATTTGGTAAAGATAACATAAAATTTATGATCTCAACTCTATCACATGAAGAATTTTGTAGCATATCGGATTAATATTATACTTTTATCATCATTTTGTAGCCTAAAGTGCTTTGTTAAATTGAATCAGATTTTGATAGATGGTAAAACTATCTTTAAAATTGAACTTTTGTTTTACTAGAATCTTGACTAATTTGAGTTCTCGATCTACCACATGGTCCCCTGCAGCTTGGTTCTTCTCAAACTTGTCTCCTGAAATAACTTTTAAAACCAGAGAAAATTCTAAGTATTTACTCCTCAAAGGTTCTGGAGAAACCAAAAGTCCCCCAATTTTTAGAAGTCTGTGTTTTATCTTAAAATTTCATGCATATTAGGCATTCTACCCTTTATGTGACTTTTTGTTTTACTATAACACAACTGTGGTCTAAATTCCTTTTTAACCTAATTAGTTAATATGTTCCTCTCTAAATCATTTTTGCAAAATCAGCATTACAGAAAACATGTCACTTTAATCATAGCTATGGGCTTTCTAGCTGCAAAGTATGTATATAATAATAATAATGTAAGCTTTGAGTTAAATCGTACTCTGCCAAGTACTTGTCATATGAAGATAGGCAAGTTACTTGTACCTAAGGCTCTATTGACTCTTCTGTATAATGAAGGTGACAATGTCTAGGTGCATATTTGTTATGCATATATTTGTTAAATTTTTATGCTTTACAAGATAATGAACATTTACATTTTGCCTTGTTTTCAGTTATGACATTACCATGATGCATATTAACTATCAGCTTCCATTTTATTTAGCAATTGAATTAATACCTGTAATTGTGCTTTCCTTAGCTGCTGGCTAGTAATTTGAGCTTTTTGTTGCATCATATTTTCAATTCGTTGATTGACTTGCTTTTCTTTCTTGAGCTCATTTCCATAAAATTTGGACCCCTATGTAAGCAAATAAAACAAGCATAAGAAAAATGTCTGAAGGAAATTACTGTAGCATAATCTACTAGAATCAGTATGACTAAATTCAAAACAGTTCCACTTCTTCTAGCTGGGTGACCCTAAAATTAATCTTTCTATATCTTAGTCTCCTTATGGGTAAAATGCATTTATGGTTACCTAATTCACAGGATTGTTGTGAAGCAGTACTTAGCACTGCACAAACTCTTAGATGAGTAGAGATCTGTACTCAGAAAATAACAATGTGTCCCAGGCAGGATCATCTGGGGTATATCCAAGGCCTTAGTCAGATGGGTCATCAGTCACCACCTTCACTTTTACTTTAAAAGTATTTTTTAAATTTAATGTTAGTCATTAAAGAAAATGTAGAAAATAACTTTTAGAAAATCACCTATCATCCTATAATCCATTCATCGGGTTGATGGACATTTGGATTCTTTTTACTTTTGGCTTTTATGAAAAATGCTACAACGAACATTTGTGTACACCAGCAATATGTGAGAGTTCCAATTTTCTACATCCTTGCCAAAATTTGTTATTGTCTGTCTTATTTATTATAGCCATTCTAGGCAATAAAAGTGTGAACGGGATTTCATTGTAGTTTTAATTTGCATTTCCCCAATGACTAATGATGTTAAACATCTTTTCATGTGCTTATGAGCCATCCTTTAGTGAAATGTCTACTTATATCTTTTGCCAATTTTTGAATTGGGCTGACTTCTTAATAATGAGTTGTAAGAATTCTTTGTATATTCTACATAGAAGTCCTTTAACGGATGTGTGTTTTGCAAACATTTTACCCTAGTATGTTGCTTATCTTTTTGTTGTTGTTGCTTATCTTTTTAAGTGCAAATATTTTGGTATTTGATGAGATCCAATTTGTCAACTTTTTCCTTTATTGACTATGATTTTGGTATTGTATCTAAGAAATGTTTGCATAACCAAAGGTCTCAAAGATTTTCTCCTATTTTCTAAATGGTTTATTCCTTTAGTTCTTACATTTAAGTCTATTTTGAGTTAATTTTTTGTGTATGGGATGAGGTAAGAGTCTAAGTTCATCTTTTTTTGCATGTGGATAATCCAGTTGTTCCAGTATTATTTGCTGAACAGACTACCCTTTTGCCTTAGTACTTCTGTCAAATATCAGTAAATGATGAAATTTATTTCTAGACTCTTAATTCTGCTCAATTGTTCGATATGTCTAGCCTTATGGCAGTACCACACTGTCTTAATACTGTAGCTTTATAGTAAATTTTGAAATAAGAAATTCAAACAGCTCCATGTTTGCTCCTTTTCAAAACTGTTTTGGCTATTGTAGGTGTTTTACATTTCCATATAAATTTCAGGATTTGCTTGTTAATTTCTGCAGGGGAAAAAAAGCCTGTGGAACTTTGATTATGTTGAATCTATAGATCAATTTGGGGAGATTTGCCTTCTTAAAAATATTGAGTCATCTCATCCTTGAACACAGAATACCTCTCCATTTTTTAGATGTTTAATTTCTCATAGCAATTTTTTGTAATTTTCAGGGTACAAATGCTACACTCTTTTTGAAATTCCTTAGAATTTTCTATGCATAAGATCATGTAGTCTGTAAAGAGATACCTTTAGTTTTCCTTTCCAATCTAGATGACTTTGTTTTTTTTAATTGCCTGACTGCCTTGGCTAGAACTTTCAGGACTATGTTGAATAGAAGAGGTAAAGGTAAGACTGAATATCTTTGCCTTATTCCTGATTTTAGGGGGAAAGTGTTTAGTCTTCTACCACAAAGTATGATGATTAATATAGGTTTTTATAGATCCCTTTATTATATTGTAAATGTTCCCTTCTATTTCAAGTTTTTTATAGCTTGAATAGGTGTAGGATTTTGTCAAATGTGCCTCTTCTGTATCTATTGAGATGATCATGTGTTTTTTGTTCTTTATTCTATTAATATGGTATTATTACATTAATTGATTTTTGGATACTAAACCAACCTTTCATTCCTAGACTAAGTCCTACTCGGTCATGGCATATAATCTTTTTTATATACTGAATACAGTTTGCTAATATTTTGTTGAGGATTTTTACATTTATAATGACTTATAATCTTCTGTTTGTCTCGCTTTGGTATCTAAGGGATACTGGCCTCATAGACTGAGTTGGGAAGTGTTCCATCCTTCCTTCTTTTCTAGAAGAGCTTATGGAGTATTAGTATTTTTCTAGAAGAGCTTATGGAGTATTAGTATTTTTCTTTTCTTGTTATAGGTCTATTTAGATATTCTAAATCTTCTTGAGTCAGTTTTGGAAAATTGTAAATTACTAGAAATTTGTCTAATTTATTGGGATTCATTTTAAATACTCTATTCTCCACCTCCAAAATTCAGTAGGGGAGAGGTGAACGGGATAGATGAAACAACATTTGTAAAAATGTTGGTAACTGTTGATACTGGGTGGTAATCACCTGGGGATTCACTTTACTACTCTAATTTAGTGCATGTTTAAAAATTTCTAATAAAAGTTTATAAAAGGTAAATTACATTGCTATGGAGCAGCAACAATTAGAAAATTTAATTTAGAAACGATATTTATGATAAACTCTTCCAATACACACATGAGGAATATATATTACATAAAATATATAAATATTTTAATATATAAGGTATATATTTTATATGATTGTTATACATATCAATCACATGTATATCAATCATATGACATATGTATATTTTTCTATGTTGATATATATATATCACATAAAATTTATGTGTGGAAGAGCAAAGATTCAAGAATATCCATGATACTCCTGAAACAGAACAAAAAGCAAAAAAAGTTTTACTTTTAAAATTATATCTACATAGTATATACTTTAAAAATTCTTTTTCACTCAATTTTTTATTTTGAAATTTTTGAATCTTCAAAAGTTGAAAGAATAGTACAATAAACACCTATATGTCCTCATCTATATACAGCAATCATTAATATCTTATATTTGGTTTCTTCCCCAGGTCTTATGTGCACACAGATGCACACACACACACACACACACAACTTTCCTTCCTATTTTTTACTAAACCATTTCAAAGTAAGTTGCTGTGAATAAATGCATGCATTTGCTAAGAATGAGGATATTCTCTTAAATTTTACTCCTTTCTACATGTTTCATTATACATGAATGAAACCCAAAAAAGTGACCTTGAAGAAAGCCATATGTAATTGACTAATTCGATTACATAAAAGCAGCAAACGAAAAATTTCTGTACAGGAGAAACTACCATAAGCAAATTGAAAAGATAAACAGTAATTTACTGGAAAATTGTGCAAAGGGTAAGAAGAGATAATAAAAAATGAAAAACATATAAAAAGATGACAGTCTTACTCTTCATAAGAGAAATACAAATTAATGCTACATACAAATTAATGATATACTACATTACTTTAGATTGACGAATTCAAAAGTTTAGTAACACACTGTGTGGGCACAGTTGCCACATGGTAATACATACTCTCATATACTGACAGTGTATATGTAAATTAATACAACCACAATGGAGGGCAACTGGTCAAGTCATTAAATTGCACATGCATATATCTGTTTGTGCTAGCTGCATTTGGTGGGACAGTTCCACTTCTGGGAATCTCTCCTATAGTTATACTTGCACATACATAAATTTATGAAGTACAAGGTTATTTACTGTAGTATTGTTTGTAAAAACAAAAGACTAGAAATGACGTATATCCATCAATAAAGATTGTGACTGGCTTAATACATTATATCCAAACATATAGCATAAAAAAAAAGGAAGATCTTTAATTACTTATCCAGAAAGATCTCCAAGTTACAGTAATTGAAACAAAAATAAAAAAAACACAACTATAATATTCTCCTAACTGGAGTTAAAAAAGAGTTAAAAAATACATGTATGTCATTTTGCTTTTACATGCATATATTTTACATGTGGAATAGAAAACTGGAGGGCAAGAGCAACAGAATAGAAAGATTATTCCATACCCATTTGTAGCTTAACAATATTATATATCAACATGTTAAGAATTATAATAAAAATGATGTTTAAAACTTACCAATTTTCAGTTAAACAGAAAATTAAAGTCATTAAAGATATTGCAAGAAACAAGAAACATACCTTTGTGGCTTCCATTATAATTTTGTTTATTTTCTCTTTATCTAATCCTTCCATCCCAGCTTTATTATCATTAAGTCCCATCCTAAGCAGAAGATCATCTTTGTAATTGTCATTCTTCTCCTTTGTGCTATCCATGGTGTAGAATTAACATTAAAATGGATTTTTTAAATTACCTGAAAAAGCATACAAAATAAAAACTGCTGTTCAAAGTGTTCATGGAGGGATGGAAAGGTGGACACTTAAAAGTTAAAATGATATAGAAATCAGCAAAACAAACAAAAATGATGATTAAGAATTTTTAGCTATTACAAAATTATTATTCAGGTTTTAAAATTACTATCCCGACATTATTGTACTCTTGAAGGGAAGAAAAGAATGAACATTTCCTCAAAGCTCTGTGCCAGCCACTATGCTTGGTGCTTTACACTTAAACCTCACACAGCAGTAATGGAAGGTAAATATTAAAGAGAAAAGAAACCTGAGTCTTGAACATGTCTACTGACACAAATTTGCTAATGAATCTTGAATCCCAGGCCTGAGTCCAAAGTTCATGTTTTTCTCATATTAATAAACTATATAGGAAATAAATACAAAACAACACATCCTCTACAAAACATGTTAAGCCCAATAGTATTTATTACCTACTATATGTGGAGCTCCATTCTTAAGGCAGTGAAAAAATACAGAAAAAGTATTAACCTATTCACTTGCAGGAAATTATTACATTTTACAATGTTATGTCACTTCTAACGTTAAGAAAAATCCCTTCAAATAATAATTCTTTGATATCTTTATATAGATAGTTCTTTATAATTTATCTTCACATACATTAGCTTTTAAAAATATTTGTAATAACTATGTAAAGTAGATATGGTTATTCTCATGTTAGGGAGAAAAAAATGGGAATTTCAGGAAGGTTAAATGAATTGCCCATTATAAGTCTGCAAATAAGCGAAAGAACTAAGATTTGAATCCAAGTCTTCTTACAACACATATAATGGCAGCTACCATGGCATCACAGCTGCTTCCAATTTGGGATTCACTAATGCTATAAATAAATTGCCAAGTGAACAGCTGCCATGAATCTACAACGAATTATGATAGTGATTTCTTATTTGCATGATTTAGACCTCATTTACTTGAGGACTTTTTTTTTTTTTTTTATTTTCTTGTTAACGTCCTCACCATACATAGTTACAATTTTTTTTTTCTTGTAGGAACTTTTAAGATCGACTCTCTTGGCAACTTTCAAATATACAATATAGTATTATTAACTATAGTCACCATGCTGTACATTACATCTCTGCAACTAAATTAATTTTATAACTGGAAGTTTGTACCTTTTGACCATCTTCACTCATTGTGCGCCTCACTCCCCTGCAACCACCCGTCTGCTTTCTGTATCCATGAATTCAGTACTTTTTTTATAGTTTCATGTATTTTAATAGCAAACTTACAGGAATAGCACTGAAGACAGACAACATTAAAAGCATGTACTTACATGTAGGACAACTCGGTTAGAAAAGTATAGTGAATGGATGGAATCTGCTGTGTGATAAAAATGCTATCAACATTTAGTTGTCATCAATAAAAAATTTACTTATTTAAAAAAAATCCAAATGCTGGAATTGTCCAGGATAATTTAACAGATTTATAATTGTTATAAAGTTGAACTACTGAAACTTGTTCACTGAAACATTGTGACTTGCATTAATGCCTTATGTCCCCACATTTATAGTAAAAACACAAACAAATAAAAATGGAAAAACTGCCAAGACCTGATTTCTGTCCCCTATTTTTCCATTTGCAGTCATATACTTAGATACCTTTTGACTCCATGAGAAAAAAAAAAAAATCTAATATTTAGAACTACCAATAACAGAATGAAGAGAAAAAATTTTTTAAAGAAAGAACTGTTTCCCATTATAGTGGATTCTTAAGCACATTCTCCCATCTATGCAGCATGCTAACTAGATGTCTTTGCGCATAATTGTTACACGTTTGGCATGGATAGCACACAGGCTGGTGTCTTCAAAAACACCAATGAGATAGGCTACACTCTGGAAACGCAAATCAGTTTTGAAGTCGTGAGCAATTTCTCGCACCAGATGCTGGAAAGTAAGTTTGCGAATAAGAAGTTAACGTCTGATAACATCTAATTGCATGGAGCGCTATCATGAGGCCTGTTAACGAGAAGGTTTCCTCACCCCTCCAGTAGAGGGCACCCTATCGTGAGTGGATTTTGCAGTCAGTTGTTTCTCTGATGCTTTACTACCTGTCATTTTGCAGGCAGTCGGCTTTCTAGGAGCCATAGTAGAGACTTCCTTACTCTCCACCCTTCTTCTCCTTCAGCTGGAGCTTGGCGAAGCTGGAGGCTGTGCTAGCCTTACAGGGCTGGGTCAGCAAAGGCTGCAAACACAATTTGTTTGTTTGTTTGTTTGTTTGTTTTTTAAGATTCTACATATAAGTGAGGTCATTTAGTGTTTGTCTTTCTTTCACTTATTTCACTTAGCATAATGCCCTCAAGAGGACCTTTACTTAACGCTGCTTCCCTTTTTGGCACTAGCAAAAAATGAAAAAAATTACGAAAGGGTATTTGAATACTGCGATTATTAATGATAGTTCCTTTAGAAAAAATAGTGTATATCACAGTAGTTCCCAAAGTTTGCACAGTAGATCCAGCAGGAGAGATTCTAAAACTCTTGATGCCCAGGTTTCATCTCATACCAAAAAAATCAGGTCTGGGAGTAGGAGCCAAATATCGATATTCCAAAGAGATGCCAAGGTCATTCCAACATACCCCAAAGTATAGGAACCAATGGTGATGATGTTTTTCCATGCCCAAAGGAATGTAGGTTGGTTTTCTGTTTTTATCATTTGAATTTTTGCTCTTCATCACATTTAGCTTAATACCCAATATTTTACCTTATGCTTTAGTAATCCAATTACTTGTCATGTTTTAGTAAAAATGGTGAATGTAATTCATTCATAATTTCCTGAAACTAACATTACTAAACAGTGAAGAGGCTTCCTACATTTAAGCTGCCTTGTCCTTCAAATCAGGTGTCCCCAACCCCTGTTAGGAAACAGGCCACATAAGAAGTGAGCAGCAGGTCAGCAAAGAAGCTTCATCTGTATTTGCAGATGCTCCCCAGAGCTAGCATCACCACCTCAGCTCCACCTCAGATCATCAGGCATTAGATTTTCATATGAGCACTGGTCCCTGGTATCAAAAATGTTGGGGACCACTGCTTTAAATGATGAAATATATGAAAGGAAAAGAAACATTTAATGCTTACTATTTCACACATGGTATAATATTTAGGCCAAAAACTCTGAGAAGAACTGGTGTCAGTCCTTAATTGGGCCAGAAGTATTGGGCTGTCAGCAATACTGGTGCCAGGCACAGTTGTGATAGTTAGTTTTCAGCTACCATCTTGCTTTGTTGATGCCAAATTACCAGGCAACTTACATCTAGTTTCATGGACATAGATTTACTATCATCTACAGGCTGAGACTTCCAAATTTACAACTCCAGTCCAAACGCCTATCTGACATCTCAAATTTAACATGTCCAAAACTGATTTTCTCATATGCCTCCATCCCCCAAACCAGTTCCACTTGCAGCCTTTCTTATCTCAGTTACAGGCAACTCTAATCCCTTCCAGTTGTTTGAGCAAATAACCTTGTAGCCTTTCTTGACTCTCCTCTTTCTCATACACCCCACACACAAACTGTCAGAAAATCTCGTGGGCTCTGCTTTCAAAATGCACCCTGATTTTAACTACTTCTCACTATTTTCACTCTAGTCTGAACCACCATTACCATTTCTTGCTTGGATTATTGCAACAGCCTCTTAAATAGACTCTCGCTTCTGTACTTGTCCACCTTGTCAATCATCAACGCAGGAGCCCAACTCATTCTTTTAAATCACAGGTTAGGTCCTGTCACTCCTCTGCTAAAAAGTGTACAATGGCAAACCAGATCACTCCAGAAAAAACCCTAACTCCTTAAAAAATATGGATCCTAGTTACTTGTTACCTGTCTACCCGTATACCTGTCTAATATTCTCCCCTTTGTTCACTGCTCTCCAGCCACATTGGTCTCCTTTGCTGTTCCTCAAATCTGCTAGGCATACTCTAACCTTGAGGCCTTTTGCACTGGTGGTTTCTCTTGGAGAGTTCTTCGGCCAGATATCCTTTTGACTAATCTTCAAGTTTTTGCTTAAATGTTACGTTCTCAGTGAGGGCCTACCCTGACCTCCCTATCTAAAATAGCAGCCTGATTACCCCCTCCTATCCGCTTTGCCCAACGTCCCATTTGTTTTTCGTAGCCCTTGTCATTTCCTAACATAATACATAAGTTTACTTACTTATTATGTCTACTGTCTGTTCCCCTGTGAAAATGTAAGCCCCATGAAGGCAGGGAACTTTGTTTTTCTTCACTAATGTATCACAAATGCCGCAAATAGTGGTTGGCACAGAGTAGGTGCTCAATAAATATTTGTTGAATGACTACACTCAGATTATATCATTTGCTCATTCTTTTATTCACATAGCAAGGTCACATAATCACAATAAAAGATTGAAAGAAAAACTGCTTTTCTGAAGTTAATAATTTTAAAATATTTGTAGTTTTTCCTTATTTCAACATTAAATATGTCAGGATAAGTATATGAGCTGAACAACCTCCAATCTTATAAACCTTATTTTCTAAGTTGTTTAATGGTTAAATTGGTTTAGTAAAGCTTTTGGGACATGTATTAGAATATAATAATATTTTGAATTTACATAATAGAATGTCCACTAGGCTCCATTAATATTCAAAATATTCAAAGGATTCTAGCTTATAATTATTTTTTGGGAAATTAAGTTGCTTTGTTAAATTTAATTTCTTTGATTAAATACTTTACAATTATATCTAAATCTAAGAAAAATGATTGGAGAAAGGTAATAAATAACATACTAAGTTTTAGTATACTTAGATCTCTATGAGATCCTTTTGCTACTATCATTTATGTCACTGTGGTAAGCCTGCTTTTGTTTTTATTGCTCAGTATTTGTTATTTTCAAATTTCTAAAATTTCTCGTTAGTCCTGGTTATTTCTGTTTTTCCCATTAGTTCTTACTGAGTTTCTTTATCTAGAAATCCATAAATTGAAAAGGGGAGTTCCTAGCAGAGATGATCAGATCATATCATCACAATGTATGATGATTTTCCATATTTTTCTGGGAGATGAGATTTAGCATTACAAATGGCTTCAAGAGGACAGTATAGAATGTCAGTGCCTAGATGGTGTTTGGTATACGATAAACTCTCAATCAATAGTTGTTGTTGTTGTTGTTGTTGTTGTTGCTGTTGTTGTCATCATTGTTAGAGTTAAGCCAAATTTCCAGAGCTGTGAAAATCACTAGTCTTATTTTTTTTCTCTGTCTTTAAGATAGAGATACTATATAAAGGAACAGAGTACACTGTAAGCATCCTTGAGAAAAAGCCAAAGTTCACAGATCATATAGATTCATTTTGTTTTCCTTCTAAAGAAGTATTTGTCTGGTAATTACTATGCACTATCACATATAAAATCCCAAAGTCTATGAATGGATATAACTGTGACTCTTTATAAACAAAAGTTTTTCAAAAAAGAAAATGGTAAAACATTTTTATGGCTTGCTATTACAGAAGTCTGTTTTACTTCAACTCAGAAGCACGAAAGCGCTCTGGGTCCTCGTGGTATAGCATATTGGTTTAAATTTGAAAATATTCAAATTTTTCCCAGTCTGATTCTACCACTTAAATTCTTCCCAGTCTGATTCAGGTTACCACTTAAAATTATAAGGCAAACCTCTGTTTTTGGTGGTAGTAAGGAAGGAAAATTAGTATTTTTCAGAAGGAATTCTAAGGAAGAAATTTTTGTGTGGTATGGTTCCTCCTACCTATAAAAAGCACACAAAACTATGTATACAATATCACAAGCACAGAGCATATTGACCAAAGTTACCCGGAATTAATCTACCAAAAAAAATGCAAAATATACTAAGGGTAAGAAGAGAAAGAGGAAGGAGAGGAGGAAGAGGAGAAAGAGGGAAAAACTAAACTATATGGAAGTTCCTAGGTAGAGCATGCTTCTTCCTATTCCTAATACACTGTAAATAAACAAACCCAGTAATCCCCCAGAAAACCTGCATATATCTTAAGAACAAATATTATTTTTAAACTCTGCAAATATTCAAATATTTAATGTTTGAGCAGGTTAAGCACCCAGCACAAAACTTAGGCTGTGATTAAATGTTTATTTTACTATCTAAATTTAAATAAAATAAATTAAGAATATTACCCTAATTTTAAAGTAGTAATTTTGGATTAATGTCTGATTTAAAAATTTCCTTTTTTATTTTCGTTTATTGTAAAAATATTCTTTAAGTTTTCAGGAAAGTAATAACTCACAATTCTAAGATTTTAAGATTATTTTTCATGTTCCTCTCCAATTACTTTATACACACATACATAAACACATACACTCAAACCATATACCCATAATTCTTGTACGATGAGAAAAAAAGCACAGAGGTAACTGTATTTTTAGCTTGGGTTTTTAATATCTTTGCAAAATAGGCATATAAAAATTTCAAAATTATTTCAGAGTAGATTATTTGAAAGAGTTTTAAATTTGTATGTATCACTGAGAGAAATAACTAAAATAATGTAACCCCCACAGATCCTAAACTAAGGAAATTTATGCTAAAAGAAAACTCAAGTTTTCGCCAGGGACATAAGGTCTATTCTTTGAGAACCATGCACATATTCTTTTCAATTGCCTTTTTCCTTCCTGAGTTTTCCATTAATTTAACTTATTCCAGTGAAGAAGAATGGGATGGTGGCAGTCAAAAAACCTACACTCATAGAATAAACTGAAACTATCTGCTTCTTTAGTACAAAATGAAAAAACATCCTAATACAAAACACATTAACTAAAGTGTCAATTCAAATGTAAATTCCTCAAAGCTCATTTTATAAGTTCCTATTTTGATAGTGAGTTGAATATTTAGTAAAAAGTCTGCCAGGTTCTTTAACAATGAAAACTTTGTTTATACTCAGAAATAAACACACTCAGGACTTTTGACAATTGTGAAAAACTAAATTTACATCTTACAGAAGTTGATTCTGGAAATGTTGATTTACTAACATGGAGGTAGGCTAAGAGGTTCTTTCTTCAGGTACTAGATCAAGTCAGCAAAAATATTTACATACATAGAAGTGAACAGACTAATTTTATTTCAGTTGAAGTATATACTAAAGTATACAAATCTTAAGGGATAGTTGAATACATATGTTCTTAGAAAAGGAGGAAAGGGTTCTCTTATAGTACCTTTTTTGGTACTGTAATAATATTTTAAGCTTTACAATCTCAAATGCTACCATTTTAATATAAAAATTATATAAGAAGCCAGGATAATAAGGTAGGGTTATACCACTACTAGGAAGTGGAGCTACTATTTATCACCATACTGTCATATTATTGGATAGAAAATATTTATTCAAGTCAGAAAGAGTTATACAAGATATTATTTTATTTTCCTACCTTGGAAAAATGATCCTTTCAATTGCCCCTCTGACAAACTACTCCAGTTTTTCTGAGTCCTAATCATGATATTACTTCTTGATTCACAGTTATTGATTTCTTAGGTTTCTTATAGCTCCAACAGGCTATAGTAGGAGTTTAAACCATTTTCACAACTTAATTCTTTTCAAAAGAAACCTTAATTAAGACCTCAAACTTTTCCTTAAATCTCTGTAAATGCTGTGTAGCTCTCCTATAATTTCTTCACATATATTCTATCACTAATGTAAAAGAATAGGTAGCCTGCAGAAAAAGGGAAGTTAATAGTAACTTCCATATCTTTGATTCTCCTAATTCCTTAGACGGAGCTGTGTGAACACTGATATACAGTATATTGAAATTGTTACCAATTCCAAGACTGCACTAATAGTTTCCAGATGACAGTGTTTACTATAGATGAATTTTAAAAGATAGTTTCCATAAGAAGTCAAGTTCTGAAAAACAATACTGTTAAGTTTTTTTACTGATCTTATACGTGCCTGAAAACCAGAAACAAAAACTTAAACATCCAGAAAATAGTACTCCAAGATTTCTCAAGAGTGGGGAAAAACAGCAGCAAGAAGCTATGTTTTGGAGTGAGTAACTCAAAACAATTTAAAACACACATATCTTCCCATTGTCTTAATAAAATTCCATAATAATCTGTCTTTTTAAAGATCATACTCTGTGAAAAAGGACTTTGGTTTTAAAACATTTACAATCCATTTATAAACTATCAATAATGTGTTATGAAAATATGTTTAAACAGATATGATATAGAAGAGCATCTGATAACAAACAACAGCATCTGGAATTTACATTAAACAGCAAAACTAATTATTCTCAATCGATGAGATGATCTTTCCTCTTCCCGGGGTTATACGCTATAATTGGGGGCAAGAAGGAATAATGATTTGTTTTTAGCGATATTTGTTCTGAAGCTTCAAATAACATTAGAGGAAGGTTTGTGAAAGGTTTTGAAAAAAATCTCTATTTTTCCCCTAAAGAGACTAAATATGCTAACTACTTATTTTAACCTACAAAAGACTTAATAAAGAGTTCAGTTTCAAGAGGCATTTTGATACAGTGCAAAGAGTACATGCTTTGAAATCAGTCCTGAATTTGAATTTAAACTCTGAAACTTACTAGCTGTGTCTTCATAGGCAATTTATGTGATTTCAAGGTCTACAAATCTTGGTCTCCTGGTCTGTAACACTTTCCAGTGTAGTTGAGATTTAATGTTTGATCTGTAAGAACCTCTAGCACAGTAAATACACAGTAAGCAGGTGACAAATGGGGATTTTCTCCTCTCACTTTCATTCTTACTTATTTCTCTGACTAAGCCTACAGGCCTGGCTGCAAACACAAGCCATGTAATTGATTGAGAAATAATAGAAAAACAAGAAAAATCTTCGTTACTAAATAAATGACAAAGGGGAAAAATATCACCCACCCCCAACACACACACACACACACACACACACACACACACACACAATGCCACCTAACTTTAGGGAAGTCAGAAATCTGACTGTGAGTGGTGAACACAAAATGCAATACGTATACGACATACTGTTGAATTGTACAGCTGAAACATTGGATTTTGTTGATCAATGTCACCCTAATAATTTTTAATAATAAAAAATACATTTAAAAGGTAAAATAAAAAAATAAAAGAGAGAAAGAATTAACAGCATGTGCCACCCCCTTAACTCCCTACCCCCGATCTTGTGGAACTCTTACCATTGACATGACCCTCAAATTCAAATCAAGGTACCAAAAAGCAGTTATATTTTAGCTTACATCAAGTTAATGAATGCAATATTAAGGTAACCAAGTAAGAACTTAAATTTATCAGATTTCAGAATTTTAAACCATACTGACATTAGCATATTTATAAAACCTACTAAGTTAAACTTTTTACCAAAAAACACTTGCTCAATGCCAGTAAATTTTATGGTTAACTCTAATGCTGTTATTAAATCTGCACATGGTATAACATTATGAAAATTGGTCAAATGTCAACAGCAGCTTCCAGCATATGAAGCACTCATTTATATACTGTCAAGTACACTAAAAAACAAAATTCGATCTAAAAATTTTTATTTTCTAATACAACTAAATACTTCACAGATGCTAGGAAAACCTAGAAAAAGGTACAATAAACAAAAACTGCAATGTGTAATTGACTTACATCTTACGAATAGAATACAGCAGAAACAGAAGTGATAAGATGTTACCTCCAAAAATAAAGGAATGTGACTTTCATCTTGGATGCTTTCATTCTCACTTGGATTACTCATCTGGGGAAGCCAGCTGCCCTTTGAGGCATGAGGCAGCCCTGAGATGAGGCCCGTGTGAGTGAGCTTGGAAGTGGATCCTCCCCCAATCAAGTCTTCAGATAAGAATGCAGTCCTGGACAATGGCTTGACTGCTTGCTACCTTATGAGTCAGAGGCACCCAGTAAGCCAAGCTGGGATCCTTGATCCATAGAAACTGTGATAGTAAATTTATGGCTTACTCTCAAATTCTGTAATTATCTCATTACAAATTAGCACTGGTCCAAGGACCACAATATGAGTTGCACTGCTAAAAAACATCTGTCTACTAAAGGTTATTGTTTTCATTTAAATAAAAGTGAAAATTTAAAATATACTAATAAACTGATCAACTGAACAGCTTTTATGCCAAATGACTTTTTCTCCTAGAATTTGTGCAAGAAAAATTAAGGCAATGTTTTTTCCAGTACTTAGTACAACTAAAATATAAATTTCAAGAGGGCAGATACTGGTACAGTCCTAGGCCACTAAGCCTGTTATTTAATAAATGTATAAATAAATGACTAAATGCTAAATGAATGAATGATGGGCAGATTAATATACAGAAAGTAAAATTAATGGTAATACTTTAGTTAAGGCTTTTTAAATGCAATAACTACAAAAGCTAACATTTGGACCTTACAGTGTTTTACATGCTTTATCCTAATTAATCTTTGTAAGAGATGAGGAAAATAAGGTGCAGATTTAGTAGGTCATATAAAAATTTGGGACTGTATTTCAGGTCTTGCTTCAAATCCATCACACTTAACCACTAAATTATAAATATAAATAAGGTAACACAGAAAATTAGTGAAATCTTACCAAAAAAGATAAAGCAGTAGTCATTTTGTTGACTGATAATGGAAGTAACAAAAGTAGTATGAATGATAATAGATAAAATATCATACATTACCAATAGAAAGCATAATTTATGTTTAAATTTAGTTTTAAATGACATCATGATTTTGAAAATTCTGCAAAAGCCTAAGAAGTCTTCAAATGAAACTAAAATAAAGTTATGAAAATATGATGTTCATTCAGACTTTTCTAAAAACCATGAACTTAAAAAAAATCTATAAATAAGGGGTTTTTTCTAAATATCTTAAAATGTAAAAAACATTGTACAAAAAAAAATATATTGGAGATCAACTACAGATCTTCCTTCCTAGTGATATGAAGGGTAATTTCTTCAATAATGATGGCATCTAAAACGAACAGTTCATTTTTACCAGGCATTGCCTTATCTAATACCTTAAATAAAAGTCAATAATAAAAAAAGCCCTATATTTCTGCCTAAAGCAACACAAAAAATAAAGGAAAGGCATTATACATAAAAAGAAAAACTTCTTTTTCTGAAAATGAGAGCTTCCTAAATCTTATCTTTGTACGAGTGAAAGCAGCAGCAAAAGTGACTTCTCTTTTCACAACACTGTCAGTGGTTTCTTCCTTTTTCAAGATACAGCTGGAAAAACTAAATGAAAACTTTTTAAATGAAAAACTTTTCTCTAAAGTTAGAAAAAAATAAAACAGATGAAAATAGAAAATATTAAATTCCATAATGGTTGGCTACATTTGCTGAAAACATGTATGAATAAATGATAACATTTTCTAACAACTTGCCATATGTCAGGCAAATACTAAGTACTTAAGAAGCATTCTCTCACTTGTTCCTCATGATTACTTACTAATTTAGACATTATCCCAATAAAGTATATATTAGTAAAATATTTAAGGAAATTGAGGTTTAGAGAACTTATGTATTTCACCCAAAATAACAGGAGGTGTCCAAGTCAAAATTCAAATCCAGATTTTGACTCCACAGACCACATCCTTAATCAGTATGCTAAATATATAATTACCACCTAAGGTCCCAGAAGGTTTATTTTATTTTCATTCTTAAAAGATATTTTCATCAGATATAGAATTGATCGACAATTTTTTTTTTGGAATACTTTAAAGATGTTGCTCCACTGTTTTCTAACCTCTATTAAGACCACGACTGTTCAAATTGCTCCCTGTAGGCAGTGCCATTTTTTTCTGACTGCTTTCAAGTTTTTCTCTTAATCTTTGGCTTTTGATAGTTTGACCATATGTGCCTAGCCATATCCCTTCCTTCAAAGGACAGAGCTAGACCAGGTTCCTGTATTCTCTGTGAACACTTTACTCCCATTCCTCTTCACCAGACCTTGTAAAGATCTGCAGGTTTTCTCTGTCCCTGACATGCAGCAGGACTGCTTTCCTCTTCTCCTCTCACCCTCATATTTTGTATATTTAAATGTTTTCCTATTTTTCCAAAATATTCCCAAATGAGGAAGAGAAAAAGGGCTTTCTAAGGCTTTGAAAGTTCCCAACCCCCTTTTCAAGAACAAGACCTACAAATATCTGTTTGAATTATGGATCTGCTTAATTTCTATCTGCAATATAAAGCACTATATTAATTAATCACAAACTAGTTTGGGTTCTCGTTCTGTAATAACTAGCAACAATCCCTAGAAAGAAACAAAGGTCTTTTTGAAGAAGGCTTTTGTCTCTGGAATTTACCAGTATTTTTTTATTTCATATATCATTTCAAATATTTGCTTGAGGGCTAAGTAAACATTACTGCATGTCAGTCACTGATCCTCCTGACTTCTTTGGTTTTTGATGATTCACTCAGATTGTTATCTATAAAGTATGGTTCTATTGTGAAATGCTTGCTACAGTGGGACCTACATGATAGCCATGCTTTTCTTATATAAAAAAATAGGAAATTCTGTTATTTTAGGTATTTCTAACAAAAATGACTATTCAGATGTCCCAGTGGGCAAATATTTATTATATACTTTATATATGAATTTTTATACATCTATTTTTTTTAAATGCAAAAATTTCACTGGATTGGGCAGAGATAAATGAACTAGTAGTATATTAAAATATGCTTTGATCTTTAAGATGAGTGCCTTATTATTTTGGAATCGATTACAATGGCTAACCTTTTCACCTGAGATAAGAGAAGGAAATATAAACTAGTTCGTTTGGTTATGAAATAAAATTAAGAAATGTAGTTATATTAACCTTTGGTGTACCATAAGGATCTACCAGTTTTCGTTTTTGAGTTTCTTCTTTGAGCAATTTGATTTGTAAGCATTAATAGTTCATATGTTATTCTTTTTTAAAATCTTCCAAAGAACAAAAAATCTTATACATTTTTAACAGAATAAAATTCACTATCTTGCAAAATTTCTATATGAATCTAATTGATCTCTTTATGAATCAAAGATACATTATGGTATTTTAGGGATCTTATTTTCCCTATATGTTGAGTATTTTCCTATTTTATCATCCTAGGGATTATTTAATCATTATTCATCAATTATTTTTAACAGCTATGCTAAAAAATAAAAAGAAAAATGAAATGGAATCATCTAGAGGGATGATCTAGTAGTGAAATAAATTATCACTGTTACATCATCCTTCAGTTTTGTTATTGTGTTGCCCCCAGTATCATATCTTTGAAAGAAAATATCAGAGAAGTATAGACACACCATTTTTGCAGGTTTTTTTTTTTTTCCCCCAAAGCTTTTGTTAAACATAATTGAGAGTTCTGAATTTTTCATACTGGCAAAGAGAAGAAAATTGACAGAAGAGTTTCACATTATTAAACAAATTAGAAGATGAATACAAAGACACTAATAGCATTATAGACTATAATCATGGTGAAATTGACTTTATAAGAAAAAGCCGACTATAAATTTTCATATGATTCAAATATATTTTCTCAAACTCAACAGTCAATGAGTGAACAATGCACTTTTAAGAAAAAAAGCAAATAAGGCATTCCCATCCAGTTAGTCATTCAACAGGAAGAACTTCATCACAGGGTATTTTGCAACAAGAACTTGGAATATCCCAGTTTGCTAACAGGATGTATGACAGTGTTCTTTCATCCCTTATGATATTTGTGTACTAAAAGTTACTTAGTACAGTTTGTAAGTGAAAAAACGCTTAAGGCAGATGTATATACAAAAGGAACAGGATGAAAATAGATGATGCAGAAATGAAAACTTTATTGAACTTATAATTCTAACTGGTGTTTATAAATATAAAAATGTTTTGCAAATATGGAGAAAGAAAATAGTCTTTTTGACAAGATTATGAGATGTCAAAGTTTTCAATGTTATTGCATTTTGACAACATAAGTGCAATATGGATAGTTTCAGGATCATTCATAAGGGCTGATGAGCAGATAGTTGCTTTCAAATGACAATACCCATTTTAGGGAAATATGAAATAAAAATTTGAGTTTACTAAGTTTTGATTTTTATTATAATAAAGAACTGCAAACTAGCTACATAATGTGCTACTGCTGCTTAAAAATGTATGCGGATAAATTTTTTAGGAAAATTGTCAATCTAAAGAAAAACTGTGCAACCTACTAGAATGTAATCTGGCTCTAACAGATGCTCAAATGTTTAATCACTTTAAAATAAGTTCTTTTTTAGTCTAAAATCAATTTTATATGTATTAAAACTACATATTATATGTCTCTGAGGTTCAAAAGTCTGGATTAGACTATTCACTAGCTATGACCTTGGGCAACTTATTTAATTTCTTTGAACCTTTACTTCTTTACATATAAAATAAGAATAATGTCTACCTTGTAGGATTTTTGTGAAGGATGAACACTAAATGTAATAAACCTAAAACAATGTTTGACATTGAGTAAGTCCTTAAGAAATGATACTGATTCCTTACAAAAAGCTGTGATGAAATCTGGTTCTTTAGTTTCTCATTAATTTTAACCGTGCTAATGATTTTTCTCCTGGATCTTGTTAACTGCAATTCCTACAGCTTCCCTTCAATCATCAACCAATTAAACTTATTCTATATTCATCCATAACTATTTCCTGAACACTTACTATGTGACAAGGAATTTTAAATCTTTGCTTGATCTTTAATAATAATGTAACTGTTAAAAACATATCAATATCTTTATATACCTTATTGTCTGTATTCCTAGGTAGTAAAATGTTAGAAAACAATGAATCTATGGAAGATGTGGTAATAATATAGCACCCCAATATGGATCATCATATAGTAGGTCTTAACGAGGATGAAGATAAACTGTATATTCATAAACTATATCACCATAACAATATGTATGTTCTCTAGCAATATTTTTTGGCTTACTTGACTAAGAAGAGGATCTGAAATTATAGTAAAAGTGAAAAACAGGAAGCAGAACATTTACAAACTATCATGACGATTCTACCAATACTTAAAAATACCACGCCACTATATATAGTATGACTGTAACATATTAACAAAATAATTTTGCGATGTAACAGGAGAAGAAGTTAAAAGATAAGAGACGAAAAGCTTGGGGAAAAAATGAGAAGGAAATGTGTACATGGAGAGTGGGCACAAATAACAGTGTTTATTATAGATGTATACTCTGTCATTTTTAGACTAAAAGATTTTTTACTGTTACAGTAAAACCAATGAAACACTTATCTCTGACAAATTTTTATCCCACAAAACCAAATAGATGCAAATAAAAGATAATGGAACATAATTTCAATTTTATTCAATAGTAGGAAAGAATATTTCTGCTTAGAACATGCCTGGCTTGGCTCTTCCCTGTACAACAGGAAACAAGATAAAAGGGTAGCCAAAACACTCTTTGAAATTTTTTTTCTGAAATCACTGTCTTATGGCCAAATGTTAAAACTTTCTATGTGATGTAACATATTTCTAAGTAGCTATATGTAGTGCATTAAGGTATCAGTAATATCTCCCTAACCCAAAAATTATCCTTAGAGAGTTAAAGGGTAAAAATCAACACACAAGGGAGTCTAAGATATATATATGCAAAGTCACTTTAAGGATCAGAGTAACAGAATAACACCTGGCAGTATGAACATAATACAAATAGAGTGTGGGGTGTGGGAAGTTAGAAACAGAAGAAAAAGCAAGCAAGCAATATTGGTAATGCCTATTTACATATCCATCTCCATAATATAGATAACCTAACTTAATGCGACTAACCATTTAGAATCATAATTATTCCCCTTAGAGGAAAATAAAAATGTAAGACAGGAATGTAGGAAAAGGACACCAAGCCTAGATTCGAGACAAATCACAGGGCCTGGAAAATTGGTAAGAAGGTTAAGAGCACCTAAGATACTGAGGTGGGAAACATAATTGAAGTCAGAATAATGAATAGGCATAACATAAGCTTCCCCTCCCTATTCCTATGAGTCAATTAAAACAGGATGGAAGGCATATCATAAAAGTTCCATTATAGTTTATTTTTCTCCTAGCTTCTATTTCTCACCTGCTCCCACCTCTGCTTTTCTCATCACTGTTGCCAATGATTGCTATGGTAGAGGAGAAACAGAAGAGAGAAAATAGTAACAGACAATACTAATACACAACACATACAAAAAATAGTAATGCAAGGGAAGGGGAGGAAGGAGAAGAATAAAAATAGTACAGTAGTCTCTTCTTATCATGGTCAACCATGATCCAAAAATATCAAATGGAAAATTCCAGAAATAAACAATTGATAAATTTTAAATTGTGCACTGTTCTGAATATTGTGATGAAATCTCATGTCATCCCCCTCCATCCCACCTGAGATGTGAATCATCCCTTTTGTTCAATGTATGTATCTCCATGTATAGCACATTAAGCCATTTTGAGAGACAGGGAGCACATTCACATAACTTTTATCAGAGCATATTGTTATACTTGTTCTATTTTATTTGTTAATGTTGTCAATCTCTTACTGTGCCAAACTTATAAATTAAACTTTATTATAGGTATGTATACATAGGAAAAAACACAGTATATGTAGGGTTCAGTACTATCTTGGTTTCAGGAATCCAGTAGGGGTCTTAGAACACATCCTCCATGGATAAGGGGTGACTATGTACCAGCATATGCCGGAAAAAAGATTCTGTAGCTGTCTGGCTGTGGGGACCATTCACATGTAAAGAATGCACATTAACTGGTCAGATTAATTACAAGGTTGCTTTTATTCAACTAGATTTTGTGATCAGCTTTTGGTATTTTACTCAGCAACTGGAAAAGTTTGTTCTATTATTTAAAAAACTTGATAGATCCTCTGAAGTTCATTCATAGACTAGTACACTGGGTTGCTTATGCTGGATCTGAATAGACCTGTTAAGACCTAAGTCTAACTGAAAATCATTAATTTGGAAGATACCGATACTGCCAGATGTTGACTACAGACAAGTAAAATACAATCATTTTTGAACTAACACAAAAGATTAAGATATGTACGGGAGCAATTCCCTCAATATTCTATATTTACATATGTTTGTATACCACTTTTGTGAATACACTTGCAAAGATATATTACAATAATTCTATACAATATCATAAAAGATGAATACATGCAAGTCTCTTGCAGCTCCTTGTATTTGTGAAGCTAGTGTTTACAATATCAGGAAAGGACATAGATGCATTCACAACATTCCACATAAATGAATATTTGATATACTTATGCAAATATCAGTTTACAAATACACATAACTGTACAATGATTGGGATAGACATTGTAATAAAAAGAGATTGGTTACACTAATAATGCCATTTATTAAGTTAGCATAGATTAAATACACACCCAAAGTTATATGGTTATTGAGGATGAAGCCAGCTAGGATTCACATCCAGGAACTGTCCACTTGATCACTCTGAACTCAGTGTGAATCACCATAGTGACAGAAACTATAAGATTCTTTAATAAGCCTGACAGGAACATTAGGAGAGGCTAAGAAAATTGATTAGTAGTCAAAAGAGGGAAAAAATATGCATTCAAAGGGGCAAATAGTACAGGCTAAATTGGAAAAGGCAGAGAGACTTGCAGAACTTTTAAATCTTTTAAATTTCTGAACTTCATTTAGGGAACATGTTGAATGTCACACACAGAGTAAAAATAGAAAAAGATCTATCACTTAATGATATTCTTAATGTGACGAGACTCATTGGTTTACAGGATAACTTGGAAAAGGATGGCAAACAAGGACAATCCTATTTATCTTCAAAATTCCAAATGACCATTGTTTTATCTAAAAAGACCTGGGGCAAGTGGCCTATAGCATCCAGCAGAAGTGGGATTGGATAACAGGATTAGAGAAGAGGGTTTATTGCTGTAAGGTGGTAGGAGTAAAGGTTACCTTCTATCAATTTAAAACACTAGTTCAGCTATGATAGTTACAGGTATAACTTTCTTACCTTGTTGTCTATTATGATATCCTTAAAGGCAGAACCCCCACAGCATCCCCTTTTTGTACTACCTTTTATTATCTTAAAATGACCCATAGTAGTCCACATAATATCTTGTATATTATATGCTTGTTGAATTTAATTATTAACTGAAAGATAAGGTATATTAATTATATTGAATGCCTTCTGTATGATGAGCAGTAGTCTAAGGACTAAGGATAGAAAAAAATATTAAAAAATGGATTAAAAAGTTAAAAATTCTTGCTCCCACAGAACTCACATTCTACTGGAAAAAAATAAATATACGCAGGCTAATACATCCATGCAATCGCTTATCATTTATTATGTGCTATGCCCTTGAAAAGAATATCTGTCTGCTGCTTGACAATGAGATTTTCATATACGTTAAATGATTTGTTTTCCTTGACCACTCTCTTCCCTACCCATAGTTAGAAACAAACTATGAAATTATATGTAGTAGATATGCTTGTAGTTTAGTTGGCCTCCCACTACAGACAAACCACATAAGGAGTAACCTTATATTCCACACTTTTGGGAAAAGTTGATTAACATATTGGCTGACCAGTTACCTGTTTCTTTTAAGAATCTGAACTAAGAAACACTGAGATGACCCCAAAACTGAGGTAGTTAAACCAAGTTGGACAACATGCAAGATGAGAGTTGAAAGAGAAACAGAGATTGAGAACACAAGATCACAGAGATGTAAGATACTATGAGGTCCCAGAGGTGGAAAGAAAAACACTACCTCCTCATTTTCCAAGTTTCCAATACTCACAAGGCCCAGTTGAGGATTCAGAGATCTCTATAATAACTTTCGCTTATTTGAGCTACCCTGAACATATTTTTGCCACCTTCAGTCAAAAAAGCCTTGATAAAACCAATAGTAAAGTATCCACCTGGACAACTATAATGACTGCTCACTATTCTCAATGTAGTTCATTCTGAAACTGTAACCTCCTATCACAATCTCCTTCAGATAGCTTATTCAGATGCCATCCAACCATCCTTTGTCATCAAGTGGGAAGGGAGAACTCAGACATACTACTGAGGAGTATAAACTAATGCAACCTTTTTTAGAGGACAATTTGATATGATCATATTGTAAAATGTATATATTCTCTATTTCAGCAGCCCACCATTGGCAATTATCCCCCAGAGCTAGACAGATGCACAAAAATAAAGTTTGTTCCATGTAACATTTTTGTAATAGCAAAAAATGAAAAATTTTGATTGCCTTTCAAATTCTATACAGTCATTAAAAAGAATGCCATGAAATAGATGTTTACAATATATTGTTAATTTAAAATGCAATTCTCACAATGGTATGTATTGTCTGTCTCTGTCTGTCTCATCTCTCCATCTCCTTCCCTCCCTCTCCATATATATATGTGCGTGCGTGTATGTTTATATTTTTAAAATCATAATAGTGCGCTCAGGAAAAAATGAGGGAACATGCTTAAAAAAGAAAGCAAGTACCATATTTCATTGCTTCAGGGACACATCTTTTTTCATATTTTAACCTCTCTAAAATTAGGATACCTCATATAATCCTTGTCAGTGAGGCAGTGGTTGTGACATAATTGTCATTATGTATGCAACAAAACATGAAGAAGAAGTGCCAGCAGCTTGGGAAAAAACTCATAAGACAATAATGGGGCATTCTTAAGAAACATTGCAATCATCAATTCTCTTAATGGTGAAGAGGAAAATGTATGGAAAAACAGGGACACCGACAAGTCTAAATTGAAAGTTAATTTAGAAGACTCTGAATGTGGAGAGATGAACAAATCCTTAACTAATTTATATCACTTATAATTACCTTTTCTCCTATCATAAAAATGATACGTATACACATACACACATATACTCACACCTATATACATTTTTTCCTTCATAAAAAAAGTATAAAGAAGAAAATTCAAGTGGTCCATAATTATATCACCCACATAATTATTTAAGACATTAAAATAGAGCAAAAAAATAAATCAGCTGTTATTCAGATGCTATATTTTATTTGTCCTCTAGCTGTTAGACTATTGTTATTCATAGATTATTGCCTCTGTTTCATAGGTTAATAACTCTACTTCTAAGTTTGTAAAATCATGTTTCTTACATAAATCTCCAAATTTTAACTGGTTATGATTTAGTTTGCAACAGCATTATAAAGAACAGTTAAATTCCCAGGTTAGCTAACAAAAGGACTACTTAACTCAAAATGCACTTTAACATAATAATTGCATATATAGAACCTATAAGCTGTTATGGACTAAAGTGTGTCACTCCCAAAATTCGTTTTGAAGCCCTAACTCCCAATGCAACTGCACTGGGAGAGAGGGCCTATAAAGAGGTAATTAAGGTTAAGTGAGGTCATAAGGGTGGGGCCCTAATCCAACAGGATTGGTGTTCTTATAAGAAAAGGAAGAGGGACCAGAGCCACCCAGTCTGTGGTATTTTGTTATGGCAGCCCAAGCTGACTAATAAAGGTTCTTTGTAGCATCATTTTAAAAAATTAGACAATGTTTTCAGTTTCAACTTGGGACATCCTCACCTGCTATAGTTCTAGCATCAAGAACAAATATTCCCCTTCATTCCTCTATCTGTTGATCAGTAAAACTGCAAGCATTCTCAGTTCCAACACCTCTGGACTTTTTGGCTTTTGTGTCTTGGCAGTGGGAGTGGAGGGCAGGGATGAAGGCTTTGGGATTGGTGTTTAGTGGAGGTAAAAGCAAGAATCATATGAGGTGGAAGACAGGGAGACAGAAAGAGGAATTAAAGAACTCTAGTGGGATGAGAATGAACACAGGAATCAGGATATTTGGGTTTAAACTGCAACTATGCTCTTTACTAGCTATAAGATCTTTGGAAAGTTATTTAACTTCTCTGTGGTTCAGTTTCTTGGTGTGAGATAATAAAAATAATAGATTCTGCATTAGGTTAAATAAGACAGCATAGATGTAAGGGCAGAGTAAATAAATGATGTTTAAAATCGTTAGCTGAATTAAGAGCCTAGTTGCTCTGATATTCTTATCTATAGTATATATTACTTTTTTAACACAATCTTCCCTCTTAGAGGTATTCAGAAGCAAAGGGTATGATCTTTGAAATCATATAGATCTGTGTTCAAATCCTAACTCTGCCACTTAAAAGCTATATGACACTAGGTAAGTTTGTTTCCCTGAGCTTCAGTTTCAAATTCCTTAAAACGAGGCCAACAACGTTCACCTTACATGGTTTTTAAAGAATAAGTCAGATCAAGTATGTAAAGTGTCTGACCAAAGCTAAGACTTAATATTATAAAGATGTAATTTTCTTCATAAATTAAGAGCATTCTCAGTCTAAATCCCCATTGAATTTTTCATGCAACCTGAAAAGCTATTTTAAAATTCATCTGGAAGAGAAAATACACAAAAATACCCAAATGAAAAAGAATATCAGGAGAATTTTGGTATTTTTTATTTTTTTCAGTATGGTATTAGCATAGGTATAGACAAATAGATCAATGAAAAATAATGGAGTCCAGAAACAGACCTACATGTATGGGGATTTCACATATCACATATTTTGCATATCACATAGATATTATACTTAATAAAGTGTTGGGCCAAGTGGCTGTCCTTAAAAAACATTTAAATTCCTACCTCATTTCATATACAAAAATAAATCCCAGGAGGATTCATATTCTAAAAGTAAAAAAAAAAAAAAAAAACTACCAAAAGAGAAAATATAGAACATTTGTAAGGCTCTAAGAGAGAAAACTCAGACGCTATCACTCTTACTATAAAATAAAGTGCATGTATTATATTCTATATTCTCATATTGCAATTTTCCCATCAGC
>NW_006436298.1:10052598-10168754 GCF_000325575.1 Pteropus alecto | reverse complement strand
AAAAATCTTTGTGAAATTAAAATCAAATTTAAATAGTCTTTTAAGCACAGAGGAAGATTGTGGCAAAAAATATTTTTGAAAGGCAATTTCTTTCATATTAATACTAAGTACAATAAAACAATTTCCTACTGAATAAGTGGAAATAAGTGAATAAGTGGACAGCTTAGTGATCTAAGTGTTGATTCTTGTGATCTAAGTGCTGAAGGTTACAACCAAACACAACTTAGAAATGTATAAAATACAACAGAAAGTTCAATTTAAAAATAAACATATACAATGCTTCCGTAATTCTAAATTGCATTATGAAGTGAATTTTTCAACTATTCACAATCATTTGCTTAAAACTGATGACATTTTAAAACCTAGACCTTAAAAAAAATCAGAAATAGTAAGTCTAGCTACATTAGGTAATCGGAAGGCAAAGCAAAACTTAATTGCTACGTCAGTCAACTTCTAAAGGTATAATTTAATAATTCAATAAAGAGGAAAAATGTGCTAAGTGGGTTTATTCTTTTTTTCTCTTTTGAATGACAATCTTGGGATTATGTTTTAACATGTTGACAAAGTATTTTCAAAAGCTTTAAGTTTTTTATTCATCTTAATGGCTTTCAATTATCACTTGATTTCACAGTGAAAAACGATTTCTAACTTATTTACAGCAGATTCAGCATCCATGAGTCAATCTTGGGAACGGAGGACAGGTACTTCTCAGAGACACTTGCCATCGTTCTGTTTTTTTCATGAAGATTCCAGTTAAGTTGGCCTCTATCCCTACTATACTTATTTCTAGCTACTGTGCCTTTTCCACCAGACTCAAAATTTCACTCTTATCTTCCCATTCGTGCAGTAAGCAGGTATTTTTTATAAGTTTTAATAACGAATTATACTGTCAGCAATTATTAAGAAATTGATAAGATGTAAAAGTAGCAAAGGAAAGACATGAAGCTACAAAGTTAAAGATCTCTCACTAAAACTTATCCTTACAATGTATCTAAAAAGACTAGACAAGATTTGTTAGATCTACTGGTCTTTACACTAATTCAATTCTAGTCTTAAAGCGAGCCTTCTATGGCCTAATCTCTTAGTATTCACTCTGGCCATTCTTAGAGAACAACGTTTCTATTCCAACCTTCTCTACCTTTTAGAGAGAGGTAGGTCAGTAGAATGGTTAACCTGAGTCTCCGGAAGACATTCGTTTACTCCAGGCTATCATCTCACACTCCTATTTTATTTTAAAAACTCTTCAAACATGATTTATTCTCCGACAAATTCAAAATTACTTTCCACAAAATAAAATTCTGGAAATCTAACAAATGCGAAGCGCTTGATCTGGTGAAAGGAACTGAAAATTCTTCCTTCAAAAGCGGGAAATGTGAAGTCTAATTTCTAAAGAGCGAGATGAAAGACCTTCAAAATTTACAGGTCTGTTTTGGCGGAAAGAAACACTCTGGTCACTAGAAAGGTCGCAAACCCCTGCCTCTGGGTTGAGGCGGAAGCGCCCGGTACACTCCCGCCCAGGCTAGGGGCAAGATGCTCCCGGGCTTTCAAGAAGCCGCCGTGGAAGGCAGGCCCGGCATCCTCAGCGGAGTTATCTCACGTCCGGCCCCGCAAGCCCAGCGAGTTCGTCATAAACACGCTAGGCAGAGAGAGAAGCGCGGCCGAGGGAACCGATCACGCAACTGTCAAACGAAGCCCACCACCCCTTGACAATCCCTAAGACGACAAGCCTTTGCGGCACGAAACACTCACCAGTTGCCTCAGGATCGCGACTACAACTCCCAGGAGGCTGCGCGGCCGACGGAGCTGCGTCTATCCCAGAATGCAGCAGAGCAGCATCCCCATCCCTTTTTCTTTCTCCGCTCCTCCTACTTCTCTACCCTGCGTCATCGGGGAGGGCGGGAGGTAGGGTGCGGGAGGGACCCCAAGCCTTCAGCGTGCTGCGTCAGACGTTGGGAGGGGGACGGGGCGGGGAGCCGGAGGAGAATGGGAGGACGAAGAGGAGGGGAGAGGGGAGGGGTGGGTAAATAGTGGGCCAAGCAGGAAGATGGCGGCTGTAGCGGAGGTGTGAGCGGACCCGAGTCTCTGCAGCTGGATTTTCTCTTCCTTTCCTCCTCCCCCTTTCCTTCTCTAATTGAGATTGGCATCAAGGGGACTGAGTTCGGGTGGCAGCGCGGGGCGCAGCGCAGGGGTCACGGCGACGGCGGCGCCTGACGGCTGGAAGGGCAGGCTTCCTTCGCCGCTCGTTCTCCTTCCCCGGTCCGCTCGGTGTCAGGCGCGGCGGCGACGGCGGCGCGTGGGGCGGACTTCGTCCCTTCTCCAACACCCCCCGGCCCCGGAGCGGGCACTCTTCCCATCACCATCCCCTGACATTTCACCCCGGGGACTGGGCGCCTCCTCCGGCGCAGCTCGGGGAGCGGGGGCCGGTCTCCTGCTCGTCTGTCGCGCCTCCATGTCGGATAACCAAAGCTGGAACTCGTCGGGCTCGGAGGAGGATCCGGAGACGGAGTCCGGGCCGCCTGTGGAGCGGTGCGGGGTCCTCAGCAAGGTGAGCAATCCGCGGGCCAAAAGCCCCCTGCCCAAACTCACCTGTCGCGAGGCAAGCCGCTGAGAGCGGGGTGGGGCTGGGCGGGAGGTACGGACTGTCCCGGGGCGGGGGCTGCGGTATGTGCCGGGGTGCGGGGCTGAATTCTGCTGCAGAGTGTGCGGGCCAGAGGTGGAATGGGGAAAGGGAGAGAAGATCGTCTTCCTTGCCTGCCCTGTGGTGTCTGCGGCCGCTGAGGACTGGGGAAACGTGTCCCAGCCCCGGATCCAGTTTGGGAGCGGGATGGGCACTGTGACTTGAAACTCAGGGCGGCAGCTGTCCCGGGTATAAGAATCTGGGTTGGGCAATATCGGCGTCCGAACAACTGAGTATGGGAGCGCTTCAGATCGTACCTTTCAAACGAGGTTAGTCCGGAAATGTTGAGCAGAGTAGGGTTGGAGGGTTCTGGGGACGCCGCTGTTTAGACAGAAGCTGGAGCAGCTAGACTTGGTGCTGAAATCTGAGGTGGTAAACCATGCCAGGTTATATGTAGAGAGAAATCTCAATGAGGAGGTCTTTTGTACTTTTTCCCTCACCCTTTACCCCATTTCAGAAAAGAGCTATTGAATCGGCACGTGATAGGTACAAGAAATATAGTGACTTGGAATACGTCAGAATAGATAGTGACCTCTAGTTCAGGAAGAAGAGCATTATTTAATAATAAAATATTCTTGCAGTCAGAGGTTCAGAGTAAGGAAAAGACATCTTACTTTTCCTGTAGTTTTCAAAATTTTAGCAAAGCAGTCATTCGTAGGACTCTAAGGCTAATTAGTTAAAATGGATGAGGCCCTTTTTGAGAGATGATGAATGTTTTTTTCTTTTGATAGTACATGGAGGGTTTTAGTTTTTTTGTTCTTCGTCTTTTAAAGTTTTGCTGTGAGAAGATCCACACTGCTTTCCCCCGCCCACCCACTTTCTGTTAGACTTTTAGAAATGGCTGGAGCTAGCAACCTGGCGAAGGAGGAGCTGGGGCCAGTCTCTCAACAAGCTGGTCACAAGATCACAAGATACTAGGTCATGTGCAGCTACTGGCTATTAAGAAATCACCCTGGTTCCAGTATAAATACTTTGGCTAAACATTTGGACATCTTTTGGAATTGTTTCATATTAGGTTTTTATATTGTCTTCAGAAGGGTGATGAGAAAAGGCCTAAGAAAGGCATGAGTATGTTAGAACGGAGACTTGAAAAGTGTTAACTCTTATTTGCATAGCAGAAAAATTAGGGCGTGTGTTGATATTATGATCGTTATTGGAATTGCAGTGGAAGTTTTCAGTAAAGCAAAGCTCTCTAGGGTTTCTTTAAAGTACATATATCTTGTAATTTAGGAATCTATCGAACACATTGTGTAATATACATTTTTAGATAGAATTATTATGAAACGGGTCCTAAGTGATTCTGGTAATATCCTTTTTCTTATATGAGATCAGACTTTCAAATTAATATTGTGCTAAGTATTTTACAAAACAAGCTGTACTTTTGGCCTATTGATTATCATTTTGGGATTAGAATGACTGCTGGAGTCAGTGCTCCGAGTATTCATCTTATTTCAAAGCAGTGTAGTTGGTATACTGTATGGAAGTATAGAAGAAAATGAAAGACTATCTCTTTGATATTTAAATGCTTAGTAATGTAGTATTTGACTGTTTCTATGGTAGGTAAATAACTTTAGTTTTGCTGCATACTTAGGTCAATAGGAATTTAGGTTTCGGTATTCTCGATAAAACCTATGAAGGAAATTTCCCTGAAATTTAACAATTTATTGTTATATATAATGTTTTTTTGGAAGCTTTTTAATCAAGAGTATTTAATATTGGTTATGTGTTTTAGAATTTAAAGTACCTATATATTTTGAGCCCTTTGTATTCACTTGGTAATTTAAACACGAGTTAGAACTCAGCCTCCATCCTTTTCCTGCTATTGAGTAACGTAGTTAAAGTAGCAACGAAAGCCTGGGTAATTAGCATGCAGCTTCTTCTGAATTCTCATCCTTTGAGGTTTACTATGTCTTCTATTTCTCCACTCACCTAACTGTTGGCTAAAATTCTTCCCATCTTTAGAGTCCATCTCAAATACTGTTCTTTCCATGAAGCCTTTTCTTATTTCACCAACCGTTCCAGATCTCCTTCCCTTGAATTCCCACAGCATTTTGTTTGTCACTTGCTTTTTATTCTTATTTTAAATGTAGGACTTTTTTTTCTATTGAAAATATACCTTGCTGGACTATTAGGAGCAGGATTCTTTGATTCTTTTGCAATGCCTAGCATATTGCCTTGTCTCTATTTGTTAAATGGGGAAGAGTGATGAACGTATGAGGGTAGAGAAAGGCAAAAATCTGCCTTCTAGGTGTGATAATGGTTTAACATTCACTAAGTAAAGTGTAGTGAAACTTATATAATGTATTGAGTCCTCTGTAAGAAAACATAAAATTGTGGACACAGAATTCCTGGGGCCACTTCTGTTACTTTAGAAGGGGTCTGTTCTATGAGCTGTGGTGAAGGTTAAACATTAAATATGCATAACTTTGCTTCCAAGTCAGAAAGTACTGTGTGCTTGGTAATGTTCTAAGTCTATTCTTATTTAACCTTAACAACTCTCAAGTAGAGTTTGACAGAGAAAGAGAGAAGATAAGTAACATGACCACAGTCACACAGTTACCAGCCTTCTGGGGGCAGTAATTGGAAGTGAGGTAGGACTAACCAATTTATATTATAGGCAATGGAGAGTTATTAATCTTAAGTCTTGGAGCTGAAGGTTCAGTGAGATTAATACGTAAGATAAGAAAGCAAATATGCTTAATAAGTAAATAAGATTATGTAAGTTATGAAATAAAAAGTAGAAGTTATTTGATATAAGGTTATTAAGCCTTCTCAGGGATCCAGGAACCTGGTAATTTGATTGGATTGATTAAAAATAGAGAAGAGGAGACAAGTGTAAGGGTTTAATATTAAAAAAAAAAAAGATGACTATGAGCTGGTGGTGGGCTGTAAAGATTGAGAAGGAACCGTCAGGTACTGAGTATCGCCTATGAATATAGTAGGTGTCTTCATGATTTTATTCACCCATTCAAATAATAGGCAAACTGACACTCAGGAAAGTTAAATAACTTGTCAAAACTCCACATAACTAATAAAGTAATTGAGTCTCTGATTTTGTATCCACTATTCAGTCCTTATAGCACATGAACCTTTAGTTAGGTTTGAGTCTAAATGACTGTGAGAGTCAAAGAAATAACCCTTGACTAATAGTCTAGAGTCAAGAAAATGGGAAGGAACATAGGGAGTACTCCTTACAGGAGGAGGTGAATTCAGTTTTGTATGTAAGCATCATTATTTCAAGTTAGAGTCTAAGTGTTGGTAAGTCATAAGGAGTTCAAAATAAGGAAATGGTGATTAAAGAGCCCTTAGGAAAGAATGAGTTAAATTGCCAACATGAATGAGCTCTCAAGGAGGAGTTGTAATGATGGGACTTAGAAGATTTAAGACCTGAACCATCTCAAGCATGCTGAATTAGGGAATAAGAAAGTAAAGATTTCCCGAAGCCAATGCAGTACGTATATTTTTAACAATCCATTTTGAATTAGTTTTTGGCAGATAGTTTTGGAATTGTGTATACTTAAAACCCTCAGAGCATAAAAATATGCAAAATCTAGAATTCCCATAGAGATTACATTTCTGCCATTGCAAGTTTATTATGATCTTCAGTATACAGCAAGACTTTAGCAATACAAAAATCATTTATACTTATTGGAAACCAATAATCCAAATTTTTGAAAATCAGTTTTATATCTGTATTACTTTTGGGTTTGAAAACTAGTTCTTCAGAGGAACTTGGAAAATGAATTAACTTTTTAAAATATGAAATATTGAGTACTGTGAAGGAAAAAATGAAGTGTAGACTTACTAAAGATTAATCTAGTATTTTTACTTTGATGTTGTTATGAACATCATAAATTTTAACATAGAAGTAACTTAGAACAGAAGTACAGTTTTGGCCATGATTGGCTTCATACTTCTGTTGATTTACAAGGTTTCATGGAGTACTTGTTATAGGAAAATGAGAGACTGTATAATTTATAACCAAACTAACTTTTCTATTGAATATATTAATTATGGTAGAGACCAAAATAATTTAAGTGTCATGAAGGTGGTGAAGAGGGGAGAATGAAAGTACACAAAGACCAAAGCATAATTTTTTAAATTAATTTTTTTATTAAGGTGACATTAGTTAATAACATAAATTTCAGGTGTACAACATTATAATTCAGTATCTGTATACTCTAGTGCATGGTCACCACCAAAAGTCTAATTTCCATTCGTTACCATAGATTTCACCCTTTTTACCCATTTTGCTACCCATTTCGCTTTTCTCAAACCTCCCTTCCCCTCTTGTAACGACCATTTTGCTATCTGTATCTATGAGTTTTTGTTTTGTCAGTTCATTTGTTACTTTTTTTGTTTTAAATTCCACATGAGTGAAATCATGTGGTTTTTGTCCTTTTCCATCTGAGTTATTTCACTTAGCATAATACTCTCAAGATCTGTCCATGTTGTCACAAATGGCAGTATTTCATTTTTTATGGCTTTACTACATCTTTTCCATCCATCAGTAGACACTTAGGTTGCTTTGATATCTTGGCTATTGCAAATAATACTGTAACAAATAGAGTGGTACATATGTCTTTTTGAATTAGTGTTTTCATATTCTTCTGATAAATACCCAGAAGAGGAATTGCTGGATCATATTGTAGCTGTATTCTTAATTTTTTGAGGAACCTCCATACTGTTTTCCATAGAGGCTGCACCAGTTTAACATTCCCAGCCAGCAGTGTATGAAGCTTCCCTTCTCTCCATATCCTCTCCAACATTTGTTATTTCTTGTCTTTTGATAATAGCCATTCTAACAGGTATAATATCTCATTGCAGTTTTGATTTGCATTTCCCTAATAATTAGTGACGTTGAACATCTTTTCATATGCCTACTGGCCATCTGTATGTCTTCCTTGGAAAAATATCTGTTCAGATCCTCTGCCCATTTTTTAATCAGGTGGTTTTGTTGTTGAGTTGTATAAGTTCTTTATATTTTTTGGATAATAACCCCTTATCGAAAGTATCATTTGCACGTATCTTTTACCATTCGATTGGTTGCCTTTTTGTTTTGTTGATTTCCTTTGCTGTGCAGAATTTTTAACTGAAATTTGCTTCTCTTTTATTCCTCAAATGTTAGAGAAAAAGTGTTATATTTATCTATTTGTTTTATTTATAATTTTTAAAAAATTACTGAAAATCATTATACAATCTAGAAAACATAAACCTTCCACATTTTGTAATCATTTTTACTATTTATAATTACATTATAACATTTCACATTTTGGTTTTAAAATTAGATTCATTTGCTGTTACAGAAAGTTTGAATTTCTAAAATATTGACTTCTTTGTTTTTCTCTTCCCTCCCCTCCCCCTACCCCTAGTGGACAAACTACATTCATGGGTGGCAGGATCGTTGGGTAGTTTTAAAAAGTAATGCTCTCAGTTACTACAAATCTGAAGACGAGACAGAGTATGGCTGCAGAGGATCCATCTGTCTCAGCAAGGCTGTCATCACGGTAAGCTTCTGTTCTCTTTCATTCAACAAATATTTATGAAGCATCAGCTACACACCAAGAAATATTCTAGGTGTTTGGTATACATCTGTGAACAATAAAATCCTTGCCCTCATAGAGCATACAGTCTAATATTTTTTAGGGTGTTTATTACTGCATTATATAGACATGTAATATTTACCTATTTATTTAAGGCCTTCAGAAAAAAAGATATTAGAAGGCTTTGTATATGTTGAGATTTGGAACAGTTACTTGGCAGGTTATTGAAAATATTAAGGTGGGAAAATTAAAAAACATATCTTAACATTTTAAAATTCTAACTTAAAATATATAAATCTATATTTGCCAACTTTTTTATATAGAGCTAACACCATCCCTTTGAATGTGGAGTTGAGAGTTGTTCTTGTGTAAACTATATCCATAATGCATGATTTACAATTTCCAGTGATTTGCAAAGTGAAATAAAAGCTTAAAGATACTTTTGAAAGACCCTAAACATAGGTTCTTTTTTGCTGTTTATGATTTTCCCTACTGTTTTACAGATGTCTCACCTTTATCTAATTCAGTACCTTTCAAAAGTATGAGTCACCTATATTGAGTAATCTATTTAGTTTTCATTCAACATAGTTTACATAGAAATAAACCTTCTATACTTGTACTCCTTATGCTTACATAATGTTTAATTATGTAAAGAATAGAAGTAAACTGGCATAAGTAGGTTTGGGAACAACAAACTGACTTATTAAACATATAACTCAACTAGTGAGATCAGAAATGACTGAATATGTTAAAAACAGCATACTAGTTGAGAGTGGTCAGTATGCCATAGCATATTTATTTAATAAAGGGCAGAAAAAGTTGGTTAAGGCACGTCAGTTTAATAGAGGTCAGTTTAATAGAGGCACGTCAGTTTTATAGAGCTATAGTAGTTAAAATCTAAAAATGGATATGTTAAAACTGAATCATAGATTTTACTGATACATTCAAAGAGAATTCACATTATGATAGAATTTATATTTATAAAAGTAAAAAGTACTTTGGATTTGTGTTGATATCTAAATCTGACATATTATGTTTATGGTTCACATTTAAGAAAAATCTTACAGTATTTTCCCATCATTTTTCATACATTCTGCCCCTTTTGGATATTCAGAGTTTGAAAACAAGCTTAGTTGAATACTGAGATGGAAAAACATAGATAAATTATTCGGAAATATTAAGAATGAAAGTACTATCTGTTCTTAGGTACAATTTTAAAGATATATTTTGAACATAAAGGCTCAGTACTTTGGTGTGTGGTATATTATAGTATATTTTGAAATTGTATCTAGTTTTGTATTTTAGGGTTTTCTCTTAAGATAAAACATTATTCATGCTAGAAGACAGAATCGTGGATAGAAATGTCTTATTTGAAATGTCTTTCATAGGTTCTTCCTCTCCTACCTTCTTTTGCATATTGTCAGATATTTGTTATAATGCTGGAGTCTTTGAAAATAATGTGTTGATGGCTGATGTGAAAATAGGAAGGAATGAAATTTTACCTTTTTTACTAAGTAGTAGTATTCTTAGGATACCATGTTAGTTTATGTAAAGTTAAATATAGTTATCCTGTCTTGAATTATGGGCTATGATAGTAGTGCATGTCTTATTTTGGGAAAAGAAAAGTTTTTAATAAACATTTACATTGAGTCTTTTAAGGAGTAAACAACATGTTAGTAGATTTTTTTTGTTATTTCTGTATTGGCATGCAGGATTGGTAGGACAGTGAAATAATTTGAATATTTTGAAAGGAGGGATTAGGTAGAGACCTGATAGAAATGTTCACTGGACTATTCACTGGACTTGGTAGTAGTAGAGAAGGCAGAAAGATCAATGAGGCAGCAGAATTTGAGTGATAGTCTTAGATACAGTGGAACAGATCGTAGGGAGAAACACAAGCATTTATATTCCTGAATTCCTTCAACTTTCAGTCTGTTCTTTGCTTCATGGGCTTACAGGTTCAGTGTTACATATTTCAAAGAAATTACAAAATATAACAATTCAGGAACTTCTCAGAATAAAATTTACAAATAGAATATGTACTTGAGTTAAATTTTTAAAATGTAATACTAATCTTAAGTAGGCATCCTTTGCTTTTCTTAAATATAGGCTAATTATATGTAGACAAAAAATAATCATCGATGTTGAATTGGTCACATGACACCCTTATGAAATTGATAGTATTCATATATACAGAAATCAACACTTGAAGATTTGTGACTTTACTGTGATCATTCATTAACGTATATTATTAGTTGGTGAACCTAGTGTTTGAGCCTGCCTTTTCTTCTTTATTTTTTTAAATTAAGTAATTAATTAAATTGAAGAAATGATTTAAATTTCCCGCCCCGCCCTATCTACCTTCCCCCCCTCCCCTCTGGTAACCACTAGTCCATTGTCCATGGGTCTCTGTTTGTTCTGTTCATTTGTTGTTTTTAGGTTTATATCCCACATATACGTGATATGTGATTTTCAACTTTTTCAGTCTGGCTTATTTCACTTAGTATGATTATTTCGAGGTCCATCCATGTTGTTGCAAATGGCAGTATTTCATCTCTTCTTATGGCTGAGTAATATTCCATTGTATACCTGTACCACAGCTTCTTTAGCCAGTCATCTATCGTAGGATACTTCGGTTGCTTCCATGTCCTGGCCACTGCGAATAATGCTGCTATAAACATTGGTATTGAGCCTGCCTTTTCTGTTAGAACCTAATTCATTGTTAACTTCACTCTTATTTTAGTTTACTAATTAAGTAATTCTTAATTTATTCAAATCATGTCCTTTGGCTATGTCATAATAAATTGGGTGAAATACTTCCAAAGAACAAAATATTTCCTGAGAGAATTTATTCATTTCCTGGAAATTCTTAATGTGAAGATTTAGCTTTTTATGTTTTTCCAAACGACTAACCATGTAGTCGAATACTATTAATTGAATAACTCATCTTTTCCCTACTGGTTTGCAATGACAACCTTTATTATAATATATTCTTATGTGTATTTGAGAGCATTTCTGAGCTCTCTTCTGTTCAGTTGGTTTGTGTACTCCTTCTTTTTGTACCGTGTTTAAAATTATATTGCTAATATTATATTAACCAGTTCCTTAAACTGCTAATGTTCCTTTTGTGAAGATAAAAGAAGTGGTTAATTTGCAGTTACTGAAATTAGAAGATCTTTTGGGAATTAGGTAGGTAGATATTTTGGTTTCATGTCTTTAGAATTGGTATGCGTAAATTCTGTATTCCCAAATCTCACTGTAGATATCTGACTCTGTATACTTAATATCTTTTAGAACTTCTTTAGTTACCAAATAAATGGAATTTCTATTATTAACATGATTGTTTTAGGGAAATTTATTCAACAGTTTCATGCTTTAATATTTTCAGAAGGAAAATCAAAAGGCAGTAAGTAAAAATGTTTATTGCTAGATTAAAAAGAATATTAAAGCCAAATAGCTTTTAGGTAAGTAAAAGCTGGAAGAGAAGTAGTTGGAAGATCTTGGCAAATTTAAAGAAGCCAAGAGAGATGTAAAAGTCAGGGAAGGAAGTGTTCAAAATAAAAAATTTTAAGTGACAAATAAAGAATAGTCTTATTTAACAAGTTTTTCAATGTGGAATTGTAAAGGAAAAAGTTATGATAGATGTTCAGCAAATTGGATATCACCAAGTTGAGTAGTGCCATGAATAATCATTATATAAGGAATTCCAGATTAGTGAGAAATCTAAGAAGTTGGCTTTGTTATCAAGTGTGCAATTTTCAATATTGAGTTGTATTAGTAAGAACTGAAGGAAAGAGAGGAAGGCATATGCAAGAAATAAAACCACTAGATAAGAAACTAGTTGATAATTCTCATTTGAGAAGCATTTGTCAGTGAATTTCTAAAGAACTTAAAAGCTTATACTAGTAAGATTTATGCCTTGAGAAGCTAATATCTTCTCAGCAGTTCATTTAGAAATATCTTTAGATAACTTAAATGTGACTCTAATAATGTAACTTGACTAATTTGAATATAGTAAGAAATATTTTAAATATTTGGTAAGAGATTTTGAAATAGGGAAAACATAAAAAAGGGTACCAGTTGAAATCTAAGACCCAGAATGTTAAAATAACTTGCCCAAAATTATACAATTACAAAATACATTCATTAGTTTGCTAGGGTTGCCATAATAAAGTACCACAAACTGGGTGGTTTAAAGAACAGAAATTTATTGTCTCACAGTTCTGGAGGCTAGTGGTCCAGATCAAGATATTGTCAAGGTTGGTTACTTTTGTTGTTTTTGGTGATTTGCTGGTAATCTTTGACATTCCTTGGCTTATAGATATATCACCCTGATTTCTGCATTCATGTTCACACAGTGTTCTCCCTGTGTGTGTATCAATGGCCAAATTTCCCCATTTTATTAAGACACCAGTCATATTCGATTAAGAGCCTAGTCTACTCCAGTATGACCTCCTCATTCTGACTAATTACATTTCCAGTTACCCTATTTCCAAATTAAGTCATAGTCTAAGGTACACAGGTTTACGGTTTTGACATATAAATTTGGGAGCGCACAATTAAACCTGTACACAAAATGTCAGAGTTAAGACTGGAACCCAAGTCTCCTGATACCCATCTGGTGTTATTTTGTCACATGTCACTGAGCATAGGAAAAATGCATATTGATGCATTTTATTTTATGTAAGACTTGCAGGAACGCAACTGTTAAATATTTATAAAGCAGCTCTTTAAAATTTGTGATTTACTATTTATCGTCTTTTGTTAAATCTCTGTAATAAATATGATCTGTATTTTAGCATTCAAGTTTCCTTAAAACAAGGAATACGCATAATTTTCTGGATTTGCCTACTTGGAATAGTTAGCAAGAGGCTTGTTTTCATAGTTTTTTTGAAGGTCTTTTAAGCTTCACATATACCAGTTTTTATTTAGTGTTTTTTATTTAACATTTTATCGTAATTTCCAAAGTGCTTAAAATATTATCCAGGGGCTCGGAAGTCAAACCTAAGTTTAGATCTTAGCTCTGCTTCTTATGGCCAGAAGTACCTTTGGGCAGATTACTAAATTTCTCTGAGCCTCACCTTCTTAAAGATTGGGGCGGGGAGGGAGGGTGGATAAGATCTAAGTATGGAATGTTTGAACAAGTATTGAATGTAATAACATAAAAGCACTTGCACAGTTCTTGGCACATAGTAGGCATTCAAATTTTTTGTTTATTTTGTGAAATGTTTGTATTGGAAATCATGAAATTTTAAGAAAAAGAATAGAAGCTGGCAAAGCCTTTTATTACAGGAGGCAAAGTTGTAGGTGACTTTAGAGCCAAGATATATGGCATGTCATATTTGAATAGATTCTCATGCATTTTCTGTAAGCACGTTTCTTCTACCAAGTGGTTCTATATCGGTATATATCTATAGTGATATAGATAGATACAGTTATATATATAGTTAATTTTTAAATATGCTTTCTGCATGTTCCTGTTTTTTCCTTGTTTCACTTTTTTTAAAGAATGATGTGCCTTTTTAAAAATGATTTACTGAGGTATAATTTATATTAGTAAAATTCACCCTTCTTAAGTGTATAATTATAGTTTTCACAAATGTGTGCAGTCATGTAATCAGGATATAGGCAGTTTCCATTACCCCAGAAAGTTCTCCCCTACCTCTTTCTGTAGTCAGTTCTCTCCCCATCCCAACCTCTGGCAACTACTCTTCTTGTAGTTTTGCCTTTTCTAGAATGTTATATAAATGGAATCATACAGTATGCAGCTCTTTGTGTCTGGCTTTTCATTTCATAATGCTTTTGAGTCATCCATGTTTATGCTTGTATGCCCAACTTGTTCCTTTTTATTACTGAGTACTATTCCACTGTATAGATGTACAACAGTTTGTTTATCTTTTCACCATTTAATGGATATATATTTGTTTTCAGTTTGGGGCCACCATAAGTAAGAATGCTGTAAACATTTGCTTATAGGGTTTGTGTAAACATGTGTTTTTATTTCTTTTGGGTAGATACCTAGGAATGGGATTCCTGGGTCTTATGGTAGATTTAAGTTTAACTTTATAAGAAACTGCCAAATGGTTTTCTGAAGTGGCAGTACCATTTCATATTTCTGCTAGCAATGTTCGAGAATTCCAGTTGCTCAACATTTTTGTCAGCACTTGCTTTTTTTTAATCTTAACCATTCTAGCAGGTGTATAGTGATATCTCATTGTGGTTTCAGTTTGCATTTTCCTAATGACTAATGATATTAAACATCTTTTCATCTGCTTGTTATTTATATCTCTTTGATAATATGTCTGTTCAGATTGTTTCTGTTTGCTTTCTTAATATGGAGTTATTAAAGTTCTTTATATATTCTGGATACCATAATTTTTATGAGATTTGTTTTTTTTATAATCAGACATGTGTTTGACAATTATTTTCTCCCAACCTAGCATATTGATTTTTGTCACTATCATCAGAAAATTATGTTTGAATGTATATTCTGCTGATTTTTTGCTCTGAATTAGGAGCCCTTGAAGTCTGTTTATTTCCTAGTATAGTTTTAGAATTTTTTAAATTTTTACTTTTCAGTTTGAGTTTACAGTTGCATAGTGTTGTTTAATTAAAGCAACAAAGCCTTAGATTTTAAATTACCCTTTAACAACTCATCTTGTCAGTTCACAGGGGAAGTTGATATTGCTGTTGAGCTTCTTCATTGGAGTGAATACTGTGTAGATTTGACCTGTCATTTCTTCAGTGAAGGAAGAAAACCATGGCTGATAGAAAATGAGATATTTTCTTGGTTCCCAAGTTAGAGACTACATAGTAATCCAACAATATTTTCTTGTAAGAATATACTCCCACTAGCAAGGATTCATCACTTTAAAAAGATCACTTATAAATTGACTATAAGGAACTAGGAAACCAAGAAGCCATTACCATTTGCAGGTCACCCAGAAGTTAAGGTGATCTCTAAAGTGATAATGTCTTGAGAGCAGAAGACAGGATTGAGTAATGATTCCTGGAAACTTAGATGTAAACCAAATTTCATAAAGTAAGTTTTCTTATGCTGTGAAAGACTTCAAGTGGTTTCATTTGGCTTTTTAAAGAGTAGGGAATTCACTTGTGTAAAGATGTATCTACTTTATTTCCTTGCCCATTAAACAAAAATTTTTTTTAACCCTAAAAAAGGAGAACAGGTAAGGGACAATAGAAGATAGCATTTTAGAAGCTAGAAAACATGTAGACAAGTGCTAAGTGAGTTAGTAGATCTGAAAAATTCAAATCCTAAGCAATCAGTAGGTAAAGCTTAGAACTAGATTTACATCACAATCACATAAAACTTTAACAGTACCCGATACCTTTTGAAATAAGAATTTGGGAGTGGAAGTTGTTCAAAATAAGGAGGATGCATTGAATATCAGTTTAAGAAGCAGTCAAATACCCAGATTTTTCTCCCCCTACTTTGGGCAGTTGGGTGATTGCCCTACCCCTAACCTGACCAAAGATGGGAGGTTTATTCTACAGAGAAGATAAAATAATGGTGTCAGGGCTGGAGAGTGGGGGAATAGGCATTAGACAATTGAGTAGGGGATTAAGGCAAGTATGCAAACTGGATACTGAGACCTCATCCCATCCCAAGAGTTTTAATATTTGAACAGCGAGAGCACCAAGAAGAGAGAAGAGGAGAAAGTAATTGTCAACGAAAGAATACAAGAAAAATTCGTAGAAATGACATGAGTTTTTACACTGAAAGGGCCAAGGAAGGCAGACCGGCCTGATAGATGAAAAAAGACCCATATTAAAGATACACCATTGTGGTGCATCAGGCAACTGGGAAGAAGATTCTGGATGTTTCCAGAGGGAAAAAGATCACAACAGAGGGTATGGATTCAAAATGACTGTGGACTTCTAAAGAACAACACTAGAAGCTAAAATGCAATGAGCCATACCTTCATTTTTCTGAAGAATTATTTTCAACACTGAATTGTGTATCCAGCCAAACCATTAAGCAAGTATAAGGGCAGAGAAAAGCATTTTAAAATACAAAGGTCTTAAAAAATTAACTCCTTGTCATTTTTTTTATAATATCTTACTTTAGGGATACATTGTCTACAGACGGAATATTTGTTGAATTTGCTTCAAAATAATCCACTTGGGAGGGAGTATATTGGAGAGGGCTTGTAGATGAAACAAGAGTAACCATGAATTAATAACTGTCGAAGCTGAATAGTGGTATGTGGAGTTCAGCATTCTGTTTATTATTTTTGCATATATTTGAAAATTCCCATAATGGAAAGTAAAATACACACATTCAACAAACCTTTCTTCTGGAAAATGTGCTCCATCAAAACAAGGAAGTATTAAATAAAGAAGATATGACAGAGGACATTGTTCTCAAAGTGTGATCTCCAAGCCAGTAGCATCAATGTCCTCTGTGAACTTGTTAGAAATGCAGATTATCAAGCCCACCCCAGACCTAATGAATCAGAAACTCTGGAAAATGAGGCCCAGCATTCTGTCTTAACAAACCCTCAAGTCGTTTGACGTTGCTAAAGTTTGATGACCATTTTAAAGCAAGAAAAATAGCTGTGCTCAGATAATGAATGGATATGACTGGTGGTTTAGTCCATCTCATTTTCTTAACTGCTGTATCAGACAGCACAGGTTTAGATGTTAAAGCGTATTGAAAATTAAGAAATTGAGGGCTGCCTGAATCATGGTGCATTTTTTATTTTAGGGTAAGAATTGAAAGCAGGATTTTGTTTATTCAGAAATTCCCAAAATCAAGGTAAAAATAAGAGACAAACTACCAGAGGGTACATCACATCAATATGAAAAGACTTGAATGATGAATACTTGAAATTTGCCTTTTTAATTTGCATTATTTTCCTGAAACCCTACAAGGTAGGTTTACAAACAAAAAAGGAAAGCAAAGGCTTGGGGATGATATTATCCAATTGAGGACCATGAAGTTATTCAAACTGATCTTGTCTGGGAACCTGTTCTCAGGTTTTACTTTCTTAAACACATTTTTAAAGTAGCTTTTGTAATTTTAGCATTTCATAGGGTGATCTGGGAAAGTTTCTTTGGCAAAGTAGTACCATATTTTAATGAGTTTGATGCCACCAAATTTAAGATGCATCATTATTTTATATGTCACATTGCCAATTCTAGTTGATATCATTTGTTATTTCAGAGATGTAAGAATGGGGGTGGGGGCTACAATGGGTGAAATGGATATTTGAATAGAAATCTCAAGGAAGAAAAAGAATCAGGGAAGAGGTGACAGTAGGAAGGAGCAGCAGTCAAAAAGGCCCTCCAGGACTAACGGCAGGAACTCTAAGGAGACCTGTATGTTTGGAGTCAAGTATAAAAGGGGGAAAGTAGTAGTAAAAGAAGGCAGAGGTGGTGAGGCCTGATTATATAGAGCCTGTGGGTCATTTTAAGGACTTTGACTTTTATGCTGAGTGAGATGGGAAGTTACTGGAGGCCTGAGCATTTCCTTATAACAGGATCACTTTTGGCCACTCTGTTAAGAGTAGATTGTAGGAGGCAGGGACCACAGTAGGAAAACAGAATCAGGCAGCCTTAAGAGGCTATTACAAATAATCCAGATGAGAGCACTTCCTTACTTTTAGGCTCAAGATTTTCAAAGGTTCTTTGATATACCTTACCTGTGCCAGTCCTGGAATCAGCCATTTCTCTGAAGAGCCTTGGTTGATTTGGGTAGGGAATGGTATCAGATTGGAATGGAAATGGGAGTCTTACTTCTTACTTTTGCCTTAATCTTCTCTTCATATTTTAAATATTGTACCCTTTTCTTCAGCTTCCCTTGATAGTCCTTAGTCCAGGGGCTCCTTTAGTTAAAAATATTCAGATAGAAAACTTCTGGTCTTCTGCTAGAGGGATAATTTGCCATTTTTAGAGATGGTTTATAGGCATACTAAATGTTTCTTTTTTTTAATCCGTACTTTTGTTTGTAGCTTCATAGGAACCTGGAGCTTCATATCACTGATTCTCATTTTTTCTGTGCCTCTTTGGCACGACATCGCATACTACTTAGTTCTCCTTGCTGCACAGTTAGGTTTCCTTAGTTGCCTATGACATATCAATTTGCTCATCTTTTTTCCATTTTCTAGAAATTGATTGAAATCTCTTTTTTGCTGTCCTTATTTCTTAGTCCTAGTTTAATGCATTTTCTTATCATTTAAATGGGCTTTAGTGAGTAAGTAGAGGTGAATATATCGATTCTACCATATTTAACTACACGTTCTACATATTTTCAAAACAAACTTTTGTCCTTTAACAAAAGTATTGTGATTTATAGAAAATATATAGGTAAGCAAATGAAAACAATTAGCACTAATTATACAGTTTAATGGTAGTTACTGTTAATTTTTCAAGTCCTTTTTTCCATACACTAACTTTATCAAAATAGCTGTATAATATTCCATGGAGTAGGTATCCTATTCTGCTCTTTTTTTTTTTAGATAATCTTATTAGACCTTTATCTTATTGAAATGAACTTCTATGAACTTATCTGTGATATATATGCGTATGATCAGGACATGGGGGTAAACAATAAGGCAGTCAGAAAAACTCAAATTTTTAAAAATAAAAGATTTTAAAGAATATCCCAGAGGAGATCTTGGTAGTTCAGTTTGAGTAGGATTTAATTTCATGGAAGCACAACTGAGAGTAGAAAACGTAACTATTTGTACTATAATTTTTCTAAAGAAGGTCTATTGCTATATCATATAGACTTTCAACCTACCCTGTTTTCAGCCTCATTTGTACGTTTGAGGTAATAGACAAGAGAAAGCTAAGTATGGAAGAGTTCAATAAGCAGTATCAAAGGAAGACTCAGTAATCATAGCATTTAGAAAAGAAATTTGCTTAAAAAGTTTGCAAGGAAATACAAACTTTAGGAGAACTGATTTCCCAATTAAAAATACTATAGATACTTAAAGAAAGAAAGTAAGATTATAGAGTTTATAGCTATTCTATTCATAGTAGGAAAGAAAAGAAATTTGCTTAAAAAGTTTGCAAGGAAATACAAACTTTAGGAGAACTGATTTCCCAATTAAAAATACTATAGATACTTAAAGAAAGAAAGATTATAGAGTTTATAGCTATTCTATTCATAGTAGGAAAAAACAGAGTGTTTTAATGTAATTGTATCTTCTCAGGTCATGATATATCTTCAGATACCGTCTTTGCAGAAGTCAAGGGTAAAATTGTTTTTCGAGAGTCAGTAAATTATAGGAAAGGCTTGAGCTTTTTTTTTATTTGAGGAACTTGGAACTAGATAAGGTAATCCTGGATGTTTTGTTTGTTTACAGAGTACAAAGTATTTTTCTCCCTGACTTTTGGATATGATGTTCATACTTTATAAGGGTGGCAATGAAATGCATCAGTTTTGCCTCCAAGGAAGAGTATTATACCCCTATTATGGAAGTTTTTCATATAATTTTGATCTTTATCCCATGTTTATTTCTTCCTAATAGTTGTCAGGGCTTAAGACTAGGGTAAGACCAGTGAGGGACTAACCTCACTCATGAAATTTAGGAGAGCAACAAAAAACTCAGTAATCAAGATAAATGGTATTTTAATGTATTTTTTTAAAAAAATTAATGCATACTAAGCAAAATACCTATAGTGAACAAAATATCAAAAATCAAAATAAAGGCAGGATCAGTTGTGTTTGAATGAAGCAATCTATCATATTGGTGGTATGTTTTTCTTTATTTTGAGATATGACGTGAACTTTATTATCTAGACTTCAATTTATTCTCTTAAACACACCCTTTTAACAAATCTCTCATTTTTGTTACCCTGTAGACTTAATTTTCCCTTTTTCCTTTTTCGGGATTCAAGGCTTCTGTGTTATTCACAGACTCTTTATCATTTGATAATTAGTACATCTGTCTTTTATGCCTACCCCTCGGATTGCTGATGGTAGAAATGACTACTTTGTGTACATTTTCTGCCAACTCCATTTCTGTGAGTAGGTATTGAAATACTGCGATATTCAAATGAAATTTTCAAATTATTTAATTCCTACTTTCTAGATTATTTTATTGCTTTGTATGTAACTTTTCATCTATTAAAAGCTTAAACTTCTCCACATTTCCAAACTTTGAAACATAGTGGAAAGAGATAATAATTTATAGACTTGGCAGATTTAGTAATTTGGCAAATTTTTCTTAAGTTGATTTCAGACTTTGTTAAGTCACTGACATCCAGAGGAAGCTTAGTGGTAGGTTCCTGCTTTCAGGAATATTTTAAATGCACTCATTGGAAAATCATGAGGAAATTTTAAAGATATCAAAACTGGAAAAGTTTGCTGGAGAAACTAATAAATTTTGAACTATATATATTAACTTTCTTTATTTCCTAAAGCTTTAATGAGGTTACTGAACACAATACAAAATGTAAAACATTTTTAGGACTAGTAGCTAGAAATATAATGAGAATAATTATGAAGTAAAAGGTTAAAAATCTCTGGGCTCCTTAGAACAGTAGTCTGATGAGTTAAATTATTTACTTCTTCAGATAGTATGTATGCTTCCCTTTCTCCAAGAAGCTTTTCTCAATGACTGGACTCCATTCTTAAGATTTCTGAATATTTGGCATTTTGTTAAATTTATAGTCATTATTGTACTTATGAGTATTAAATGTTGTCTTTTATGTGTTTCTGTGTTCATAATTACTGAAACAGGGTATGCATTGTCTTGTTTTTTTTCCTTTTGCTTTGTTCTCACACACCCTACCTCCTACTATCGTCCTAACTATGATGCCTAGTAATTCAAAAAATGTTTAACTTGTATAGTTTAGCCAGTCAGAACCATAATTTTTTATCTTTATCTTAAAAGAAAAAAAAAATCGTTTCAGAGGCTAAAGAACATTGTGGAGTTATTATAAAATAAGTTATACATTATTTTTGCTAAACAAACTGATAAGGAGATAAAAAGATTGACACTGTTAAAGAGAGGAGAGAATAAACAATAAACCCTGGAAGTACAATATGTGGATTCTCCTCAGCAAATAAGTTTATTGTTATATTGACCAGAGAGGATTCTCTTCCCTCTAAGGCTACGATTGTTCACAGGAAAGGAAATTGATTGACTGATCCTCTGTACTCTATCTGGTGGAAGAAAAGGTGGCATGTATGATGTGATCCTGTCATATTTGAATTCATTTATTGGGCAGAAAACAAAGATATAAAAATATTCATTTTATATATTATGACGAGTATAAAACATTGAACCAAATAGCTGATATTTCCACTAAATGTTTACATTTTGATACAGGCAGTTTCCTCTAACATAGGTCTATCATAATGTTCATTTTACCTTTGCTTCTCATTGGAAGCTTTCCTGGCTGTTCCTATCAAAGCTCTTTAAAAGCCTAGAAGTTAATTTGAGATACTCGACAGTAAGTGTTATATTATTTTGTCATAGAATGTAAAATTATCTTGTTTATAAAATTTAATGAAATAAAAGTTTTCATGATGAGAATTTACTTTTGAATAATGGAGGTAAAAAAAAGTAGCAAATGTCTGCCTTAAAGCTCATTTTGGCCCTTTTTTAAATTGTGCTTTCCAAGCTGTTCTCACTAGTTAAGCTAACTTAAAGCATTTGATGAAAATATTTGCTCTTTTTTCAAAATATGTTTGTAGTTTATGTGTCAACTCATTTGTAGGAATAGTGAATGAAACTTAGTTTTTGGTAACTGTGTCCTTGTGTTTTTTATCTGAGACATCTTTTAAAAAGTCACTCGAAAAACAAAAGAATAACAAGAGTCTCCCACCAGCCAGTATGGATATGTACATGTTTTTGCTATAGAGTATGACACTTCTAAGAATAAAGTTAGTTTTGCTTTTCATTTTTTGCTTTTTTCTCTACAGCCTCATGATTTTGATGAATGTCGGTTTGATATAAGCGTAAATGATAGCGTTTGGTATCTTCGTGCTCAGGATCCAGATCACAGACGACAGTGGATAGATGCGATTGAACAGCACAAGGTAAGGTCTCCAATATTTACCTCTCCATGGGGGACTAGGCAAGAGACTGGTGAAAACGCCATTAAAAAAATCTTGAGATATAATGTGTACTGAAAAGTTAAACATTATTTGGGTGATAAAGATTAAAGCAGTACTGAAGTAAAGTTTTGAAATAATTTTATTTCTGCCATTTGAGCTAAAGAGAATTAGCTATGATAAATATTTTTCATTATTTAAAGCAAAATAATGCCCTTTTTTATAAAACCAATCATGGTTTTCATATTTAGGCTTTACTTTATAATAAATGCTGTTTATATGGTCTGGATAAAAGAATTTTTGAAATAATATTGGATTTTAAAGTCCTTAAATGTAAAGCATCAATGTTAATTTTTGTAGTCATCTGTAACCATTTGGATAAATTCTTAGTGTAACATTTGTAAATCATTTTTTATAATATGAAGCTAATACTAAATCTTTAGAAAGTCTTTTATATAAACATGTAAGCCACATTCTTGTAATTTAAAACTAGTCTTTGACTTCTGTGAATAAGTGGTAAGTAGACTAAAGAAATATATATTAATAAATCTTCATTATTAGCTAATTCAGTATATCATGGTAAAACAAGGAATAGGGGAAGTTATAAGTTCACCATGCCACTCCTGAGTGTGACTTCAAGAGAACTTTGCACTTGTTCACATACTTGTCTGTACTTGTTCATTTAGGTTTCACAGAGTTGTAGTTGAAACACCTCTTTTGGTTAACAGGCATAAAATATGTACACATACATACAAAACAAGAAAAACCAGTCTGGCCTGGAATACCACAGGCACATTTTTCTTGATATTGATCATGCATTAGCTTATATTGCCTGGTTATTGATTCTGAATTTATCCATCTTTTTTTCCCTGTTTTAACTTTAGTATTATACTGCTTTAAACATTTTTGTGACTCCCAGTTAATCTTGGTACCATTACTTTAGAAAAGAGTCTAAAAATAGAAAAATGAGGAACAATTTTTTATTATTTAAAGGAGAGGCAAGTTAGAAATCCAAAATCGCAATGCTTTGAAGTAGACTGGCCTGGATTCGACACTGCAGCCTCTGCCATGTATAACATATGTGACCCTGTGTATGATTATTCACTCTTAGTGTATGTAAGGAATACATGAGATAATATAGGTTACCAGAGTGGCAGACATATCTTCCCATTTATAACATAGTGGAAAAAGAACAGACTTTGGAGTTACAACTAAATTCACTAAATTATACCATGTTGTTTCTGGATGAAGAGTTCTGTATTCAGTGAGAGTTGCTAAATGTGTACATAAGGAGAGTGGCCTACTTCGTGAATTTAATCAGGGCCAGTCCTCTTACTAATGGTTAAAGATGTTATTAAGAACTAATTTTTATATTTTTAGCTGAGATTACTTTTAAAGGTTTAATCAATTGATTTAGATTACAGGCCTAGTTTTTTTTGTTTAATTAAGCATATTTTATTTTGCTTGTTTTTCTTAATAAAGCTGAACCAGAATTCTTTGCATGCTTTCATTTTGTATTTTCTTTTCAAGTGAAGAAGGATGCATGAATCATATATTTCTTCTATATTGTTGATTTCTTTGCATCTTTAAACAATAGATAGGTATAATCTTTGGGTCTCTTTCAGAGCAGTGTGACTTAAGCTGATGTAACAGATTTTTGGTGAATTTAAGTTCTTAGAAAAAAGATTCAATAATAGGATTCCAGATACATTGGTAAACTTTTCCTTTCTGATTTCTAGAGATAGTTTATTCATAGACAAGGAAGGAAGAATTATTGTTAATTGCTATTCTTATTAATACTTAATTATTTCATTTAATGTAAAGTATGTCATATGTGCAAATTAAGCAACATAGCAGTGAAAATTTAAATTATGTGTGAATCCTAAAAATAAATTGTTTGAGTGATTAAACTAACATTTAGGAGGGAGAAAATTCAAATGCTATCACCAAACATAATCAGCAAAGTTTTATTTTTTTTCCATAGACCAGGAACGTGGAGGTAGTAAGGAGGTGTTTTAACTCATTCTTCAGAGTGAATATTGAATGTGGAACCGAAATTTAGCAATTTTACTATTTAAGCATGTATTAAATATTGCTATTCAAAATAACAAATTGTTAAGGAATGATGATAATGATATGAGTTCTACTATTTATTGAGGAACACGAAGTATTTATTGTATTTTGTATTTCATGTACTTTATTTTCTCCCTACTATTCTAAGAAGTGAGGGAAGTATTGTTTTACAAAAGAGGAAATTGAGATTTAGATGAAAATTAAGTAACTTACCTGAGACTATACTACCTTTTAGTTCATGGATTCTTAGGATTCAATTTTGTGTTGGTTCTGCTTTCTATCTTTTACCATTGGTAGACTCTGAAAGTTTGAAGATAATTCCCATGAGCTCGCCTCCTTGCAGGTTAGAGTGTATCATCTGAGTTTTGTTACCATATTTGTGCAAGACAAATAGGAACTCATCTTCCTGCCTATGGATTGTCAAAAAGAGCATTTTATTCTATTGGTTAGTGTTTGAGCATTGGATTCTGGGGTCTGACAAATATGGAATTCAATCCTGGCACTACTACTGTGTGACAGTGATAAGTTACTTAAAGAAGGAAAGATGAGAGTATGCTATATGTATGTGTCTGCCCTGCCCCCCAAAAAAAGATAAACAAGCAAGCAAAATAACACAGTCTTGATAAACCAAGAGTATTGTGCTTCAAAGTTGACCTGGGTTCACATCATTCCTACTCATTTAGTTCACAGTTACTACCTCTTTGCACCATCTGTCCTTAATGATGGTTGGAAAGGACACTTGGAACAGTGGACCTGTCCTTTTCTCTTCTGGTGTCATCAGTTGGGCCTTCATTACCTTTTCTTGCTATTGGGCCTTTTTTAGGGCTTCCCTGACAGGTTTAGGGAATTTTCAATATCTGGAAGAAGTTTGAGGTTTCTTTCCTTTCCTTCCCAAGAAGCCCTTATGCTCATTATAATAACCTCTAGGTATCAGTCTGTTTCTCTCTCTCTCTCTTACCCCCGTCCCTCCTCCCCCCCCCCACCTCTTGCGCGCGCGCGCGCTCTCTCTCTCTCTCTCTCTCTCTCACACACACACACACACACACACACACATACACATACACATACACATACACACACATACACATACCAGGAATTCTGTCTTACAGGACTTCTTCAGCAATAATGGTGGTAATGATAGCTAACATTTTGAGTATTGTGTGCCACATAACACTTTATATACATTATCTCATTTTACTCTCACAATTTATGAGCTTAACATTATTATCTTGTTTTCACAGATTAAGAAATTGAGACATAGAGGGGTTAAGTAATTTGTCCATATCTAACTGCTAATTGGTAAAGGAGCCAGCATTCAGACCCAGGTCTTTCTGACCTGAGAACCAGAACTTTTGGCCAACGAGCACTTCTGCTATCCTATAAGTATATTTATGTGAAATATATTTTGTAGACTTGAATCATGGGTTTCTTAAATCACAATATTATCATATTTTTTATGTGTTCTTCATATCTCTGGTGTTTATTTTAGACCATAAGCTCCTTAAAGACGCAGATATACAACTTCTTAGGAATCAGCAAAGCATTGGGCACATCAATTTTTTTCCTTTTTTTTTTTTTTTTAGGTGAGGCAACCCTTGGCTGACCTCACAGATTGCAGGGACCTTGTCAATTTACAATCCCTTATTTTTTTATTATTTTACACCTGCAGCACCTGGTCTTCCTAGGTGGTCTCCCATCCAAGTACTAACCAGGCCCGACCCTGCTTAGCTTCCGAGGTCAAACGGGATTGGGCTTGTTCAGGGTAGCATGACCATAGACTAATTTTTTTCCCTTTTAATCTTCATAGTTGATGTTAGAATGATTACTCACAGAAATACAGTATAGGGTTCTATGTTCTCTGTCTAGATGCATTTTGTCCTCCTTGGTATTCATTCCAAAATAACATGCTCACTGCAAGATAGATAGATGGATGGATGGATGGATGAATAGATAGATAGATAGATAAATTGATTTATTATTTTTGTTTTTTTAGGCGAAGCAACCCTTGGTTGACCTGACAGATTGCAAAGACCTTGTCAGTTTACAATCCCTTATTTTTTATTTTTCACGTCCACAGCACCTGGTCTTCCTAGGTGGTCTCCCATCCAAGTACTAACCAGGCCCGGCTCTGCTTAGCTTCCGAGATCAGGCGGGATTGGGCTTGTTCAGGGTAGCGTGGCCGTAGACCGCTCGCTGCAAGTTTTAAAAAGATGATTCTATGATTTAAATTTTCTCCATAAGTTAGGAATTGCATAATTCAGTGTGACATTAGAAAGCTATTGTGGAAGAAAGCTATTCCTGAGGTCATTCTTAAATTCGAAGAATCTGTTTCATTTTAAAATACAGTAAGGGATATATGTATACCAGACCAGTAATTTCATTTTGAAATAGTGTGTTGGCTTTATCGTGTGGAGTTTATTCATATTCTGCATTTCTTCTTAGGATTTAAGATAACACAAAATAAACGATTTTTAAAGATAGGGTTTTTTTCTTTTTAAATCTTTTGGAAATCTCCCATGTCGTCTTGAGGTCAGATGAGATGGTGTTTGTGATAGTTATTTAAAAACTAAAAGCTGTATGAATGTAAAGTTAAGATGGTTGTTTTCCATTTAGATTAAACTAATATTTTCTAGTAAATGTGTGTCATTGTATTATCAAAGAGCCTCTGTGAGAATTTACTGCATAATTAGATTACCAAGGAAATGTCATAAATTATCTGTTGATGTTATTTAAAAGAATCATAGATTTTTTTTTCCCTAGAATATTCTACAGTTGCAATATATGTGATTGTGACTAAACTGTTTCTTCTTACCGTGAAAAAAATGTACTACCCCACCCCACCACCCCTCCAAAAAAAAAAAAAAAATTAGCAGGAAGGTTCTCCTGGCACTAGCAGATATAGGAGTCATGTTGAAAAACTTAAGCTTTTGGCTCTGACAGAGTTTGTGGTAATTATGACATTCCTTTATGTCCACAAGGGAGCAGCCTTATTAGATCCTGAAATTTCAGTCATCATGGGCCACACAGACTTTCCCACATTTTGGAAATTATCCAAGACATTAGGAGTCATAGGAAAATGCAAAATTAGAGAGACAGAATCCAAATGATAATTTTCACAGATGTTGATTTTCTGTAGTGGGAATCTTTAGGCAGTTTTTTTTCCCCTTAAACTTTTTAAAATATTTCAATTATAGTTGACTTTCAATATTATATTAATTTCAGGTGTATACCACAATGGTTAGACATTTATATAACTTATGAAGTGATCACCCCGATAAGTCTGTTATGCCCAACACCATATGTAGTTATTACAGTATTATTGACCATATTCTTTATGCAATACTTTACAGGCAGTTGTTATATAATTAATATTTGTGGATTTGTTCTTACCTTTTGTGAAGGCCCACTAATTCATATGTTCTTAACTTTTGTGAAGCTCCATTGAGTACTTTCAGAAGAAAAGTTTATTCTCAACTGAGAAGTTTAGGGATTTCTGTCTGAGGATATATGTAGAAAATTTTTGAAAGGAACTTAAACATTTTATTTGAAATGTGTGAAAAAAGTTTCTTACCAAAAGATTCTCATGGTTGAGCCTAAAAGATACCAACACTTGTTTAAAGATTGCATTGCCGTTTGCCATCATGAAATTCTTTTCCCCATGCTGTTTCAGGGTTAGCTTGATTTTGGTGCTTTTCCTCTTAAAGTTAGAAGTAATGTCTGCTTATTTGATACCTTAATTTCTTTGTGTTAAATTTGACATAAGTTTATTAGGAGACTACTTTATAATAGCTAGGTGGCAAAATATACCTGTTACTTCTTAGCACTTTTTAAATATCAAGGTCATGTTAAGTCATATTATCTGTTAGTAATTTTTAATTATAATATTAAGGAATTTTCTTAACAGATACTAGAGGTTCTTTCTATCCATACTTGTCTGCTTTATAAATGATTATTATATAAACTTAGCTTTGCATTTTGAATTTGGTTTAATTGGTAAAGGCTTAAGAACACAAACATAACTTTTTAAACTACTATTTTTGGTGTATACTTTAAGTAATTTCATGGGATCAGTGGATTAGAACCAATTCTACATTTACCTTTGCATCATACCACATTGATGGAGGGAAGAAGGTGGAATCAAATTTACTTCTCCTTTACCTTCAAGAGTTAATTTTTGAGGGAAACACTAATCTAATAGCTGCCATGGTTGTCTGGGCTGTGCTCTTTTCTCAGGTAAGTTGTAGAAAAACCCAAGTGTGTGGAATTACAACTGAACTTTAATAACTAGCAAAGCAACTTCATTATGTCTCTGCATGTTTCTCTTATTAAGATCAGGAATATGATTAGTTCCTAACAGTGGGAATTAACTCCTAAATTACTTGCAGTAATCCATACATGGTTAATAAAATTTTTAAAAACACCTAAATGTAGATAATGTCACACTACCAACACTTTTGAAGTTGAAAAAAATCAAGGAAGAAAACAAGGGACCAATCCTCTTTAATATTCTTGGTGTTCGGAATAAAAATAATTCAACTGTCAAGGGCTTTTAAAATAACTTGTTTGTTTGTGTTACTTGCAATTTTTGAAATCTGAATTCTCCTGCGCCAACACCTGCACTTTATATTTCCATAGTTGCCTAAATACTTAATGAAAAGTGTATCTTGAAAAGAGAGAATAGATGTCAGTAGTTTATAGTGTTTTCATCCAGGTTCTTTTATCTGGAGAAGATACTTATCTTTTATCAAGATGGTAAAAGAGGAAGATTTTACATGGAACAGTGAAGAAAGAAGATATTTAGGTAATCATATTAACTGTGTAGCCAGTCGAGGAGATATAATCTGACAACATTTTATATCAGACAGGGAGAGTCCTGCAGATAAATCAATAAGAAAAGTTTTTATAGCTTGATTTAAAAAAAAACAAAAAAAAAAACCAACTGACTTGAACTGGCACTTCATAAAAGAGAATATCTAAATTGGTAATAAACATTTGAAAAGCTAAACTATACCATTAGTCATCAGGAAAACACAAATTTAAACCACAACGGTACCACCATGAACCTGGCAGAGTGGATTTAAACATAAAGATACCACCAAATGTTGGCAAGGACGTGGAACAATAGTTGTAAAGTGGATGTAAACACTTTGGAAAACAATTCTGCAGTATCTACTAAAGCTGAACATAGGTGGCTTTTCAGATCAGATAAATATTGAAAATTCGAAAAGATCCACAGATATCGATGTTATAGATCTATTCATTTTAATTAAACTTTTTAGATACAGGGAGTAGTACAGGCCAACCCATGTTTCCTTGAGAAATTCCTATTACTAGGAACCAAGAAAACTCAGAATGCCCTGCATGCAAAGAAAGCCCTAACTGTATACTTAACTCTGAGCGCTCTTTTTGTTACCAAACTTGGTTACTTTTCTATCACCTGCCCCCACCTATGGTTAATGTAGCTTAGAGTCATTCTACTATTCTCTCTTTCAACATTCCTGTTTATTTGTAACTTTTGCTCTCCCATCTTACTCTTAGTTTCTTCTTCCTTGGTTTGTCATGACCTTTTTGTGTCTTTGGCTTCTTTTCAGCTTCAACTCCTACTGCTAACTGCCCTAATCTCTTGGCATTTTCCAAAGTAAAATATCTTGAGAGAATCCGTTTTTTCACTCTAGGTTACTATGACTTGGCCACCCTCAGTTAATTTATAATTAATTGTATGTTTACTTGTCCTTAAAGGATGGGATGGGATTGGCAGTTATACAAACAGTGTTTTGAAAATATAGTGTATAATTTTGTGTTTATCAATTTTGCAAGTTTTTATAATGCTTATTACATATTTGCTATTAACAACTTAGGTGAATATTGCTGGATTTTCAGTCTATTCCTTGTTAGTCTGTAATTTGCTTGCAAAGTGTTTCTCTAGATAAGAAAGATCACGGAAAAAATAAGACAGTTAACTGGAGTTGAATGAATTCCGTATCGTTGCTACAGAATATATTAAAGAAAATGAGGTTATACACTACAAGTCATTTTTTACAATGTTTTTGAATTATATTTGAATTATTTAATCAAGAGGGAAGATTTCTGACAGTTACTGGGACAGATGGGATTCTGCTTTTTCTATATTTGATGTGGAAAAATAACGGTGGGTAGCATGGTTTATGTATATTGACAGCAGTGAAAACTTCTAATTTTACTTTCTGAATATATTGGACATTAGCCGGGAGAAAATGTTTCTTAAAAAAAAAAAACAAAGAATGTAAGACTTTTTCATCAAATAAATCTTTTAGCTAATAACCTAAAAAAGGATTTTTGCGTCTGTTGTCTTTATTGCCTGGTAAATATCCTGGGCTCGTTTGGAATTGAGGGCTGAAATACAGTATTGGGTTAGGAATAATGAGAGTAGGTATCAAAGTAAATGATATCCTGAAGGTTAAAATATTATCCTAGTTGAAAACAGTTCTGTCATTTTTCAGTCACATAGAAAGTTCATGTACTTGAGAGATGAGATATGATCATTGATAGGAATGCTCACATCACTGTTCACTTCTTAGCCCCTTGTTCTTTTCACTAGCACCCCATTGATCTGTAGAGGGATAGAGGAGCAATTAGGCACTGCTATCATTTAAACATCTTGGGAGCCTTTCAGAGTAGATGTTATTTCCATTTTGGATAAAAATTAAATAGATTATGAGAATATTAATCAGTCAGCAGTACCATATTATTCCAAGAACAACAGCCTCAGTTTTTTGTAGTACCCCCTTTTCTACTTAATTTCAGCTTTTTCTCATGGATGCTTAATTGAATACTAAAACAAAAACAAAAAATAGTAAATCTCCTTAAGAAAAATTCTTCCCTGTACAATTAGATCTAAAAATTCTTAAGTTTTTTAAAACCATTCCTGTGAATAGTTTTACTGATAAGAATTTATTGCGGCCCCCCACTCTGATTTTTAAAAGTAATATTTACTCTTATAAGGAAAAAAGTACAAAACTATCTTCAGTTTATAACTGAGAGTTACTCTTCATTTTGGTGTATTTCCTTAGTCTCTACATATTACCCCTAAAATATTATGGAGAAAACAAAGCTTATATCCTGTTTTGTTTTGTTTTTCATCTAACATCATTTTCTTATAACACAGCTTTGTTAATATTTGTACTATAATGTTGTTATAGTACAAATATCCTTTCTATGTGAAATAGATGAAAAAATATCCTTTCTATGTGAAATAGATGAAAAAATATGTTCTGTGACTTTTTTGTTTTAATTTTTGTAAAAGTGATATATGATTGCTGTAAATAATTCAAACAATATAAACAATGCTGAGAACCACAAAAAAGAAAAAAAATATTCAGGTCACATGGAAATGACCAGTGTTCATTATTGGTAAAGATTCTTTCCAGATAATTCTTTGTATGTACAGCCTTACATTTTTATATGAGTAATATACTGTTTTGTAGCTTTTCCTCCACTAGCAATAAATTATGGGTATCTTTTCATGTTTTGATACAGATCTAAATTTCTCCCCTACTTGTAAGAAAATGATGCTTATCTTTTGTAGAAAATTTAGGTTTGGGGCGAAAGCCCCAGAGTAATACAGTTCATTTGCTGACCGTTGTTTTATGTGCACATATTTCTTTGAGGATTCTTGCAAAGAAGAATTAATGTTTCAGGTCCCCTGGCCATGGATAATCTTAACATTTCAGCAATCCTGCAAAATACTACTTTAATATATTAAACCTGTTTATTCTCTTACTGAGACATTTAAAGGAGCTTCAAAGAGTAGCATTAACTGTTTTGCTGTTGTCATCTCTTTGCAATTAGATAAAAAGAATGAAATTATAACCTCTGTATTCTGTGCCTGTGGAACTTCTTCTGAAAGAAAACATGCTCTGGCTCTTTTTTCTAGGGCAAACCATAAAACAAGAAAGTTAAAGAGTAGTGTTGGTATTTTGTTACATCTGTTGCTAGCTTCTTGAATTCCACCCTCCACCCCCTACCCATGTAAGTGTTCCTGGAGTAGAGGTATAAAGATTTGCTTTGTTGGGGATGAAGAGGCAATCAATAGTAGCAAACATTAGTATTTATGATATAAGTATTACAGTCTTATTAAATATTCTTTCACTATAAAATGCATTTCTTATGTTCTTGTCTATTTCTTCAAGTTCTACTGTTTCAAAACAGGTAATATCTCCTTCCAAAGATATCTGCTGGAACAGAAGACCTTATTACAGCAATATTGATGCAACCACATTTAAAGTAATGGATAGTAAATGAATATGGAGGCTGATAGTAGTTTAGTGTAATTGTATATCTGCCTCTAACAGGGCCTTATAAGCAATGTATGAACTTCATCCTAGGAGAAATAGGGAGCCAAATAGGATTTAAAACAGGAAGTAAAGAATCAGATGTCTATTTTTAAAAGACTACTTGGTTACACTAGAAAGGATTTCAAGAAGAGCAGACTAAAAGCAGTTAGAAAGGTGGAGGATTTATCTGAAAGACTCAGACCAGAACTAGAGAATGGCAGTGGGACAATAGAATTGAGAGTAGAAGCAAAGTCTCTGGATATTAAGGAAGCATAGCATAATGGTTAACATCATGGGCACTTGAATCTGGGACTGAATCCCGGGTCCCTTACTTACCACTTGTGTGACTCTGAAGACATTACATAAAATCCCCTATAAAATGGGTATAATAATAATACCAATTTCAAATACACTATTTAAAGGATTAAATGAGATAATGCATGTTAAGTGTTAGCATCATGCCTGGCACAAAGTAAGTGTCCTACTTATAAGTTTTTACTGTTGTTGTTGTTGTTGTTTATCCAAGGTGCTCTCTGGAATTGATATATAAAATAGCCATTTAAAGTTACTGAACTCTTTCGTCAGCCCTCCTCTCAAGGTGAAACCAAAAATCTCCCTTATCCTTTAGTATTTGTTTTCTAAAGCTAGGGTGGAAAAATTGTTTCAAAACTTCCTTTATACAGCCCTATTTGATTGATCACTAAGAAAAAAAAAGACATTTTGATCTCTAGACTCCCTCAAAGGAGGAAGGATTTAAAAAAAGAGGTAAGACTGAATTTCAGTGTCAGATACAGTTTACTTAGAATCATCTTTTATATCACAGGAAGGGCTTGGTGGTCTACTAATTTTCTCTTGTAGATATACAGATATATTATGGAATCTAAAACCCTAAATTATAAGTACAAGAAAGGGAGATCTAAGATCAAGGAGAGAAGGGAGCAACTGTTGTTACCCTCTGTTTCTACAGTACCATGTTGCATTCGGGCTTTTTTTTTTTTTTTTAGTACTTCGGAGTGTGATTGGCAGTGTCTTATTTTCTTTTGCCCATCTAGTGTTCTTTTCACAACTTAACTATGGTGTGTGATACAGCTTGGCTTAAACTTTCTAGCTTCATTTCGTTACAACACTTCCTTTTTAGGTATTTCTGGAAAGGAAAGCACATCTTATGCTCTAGTAGAAGAAAATGCAAACTGTATAACCATGTTCCATAAATGACCTTCAAATGGCATGTTATATTTGATATTTTTAAATTATGATACAAAAATGACTAGGATCCGAAAAAAAATATCTCTAGGACTAATCTGAGCAAATGTTTTCCAGTATGATTTGACAAAAGTATCTTGAGGATAAGCAGATACTTTATTCGGTGAAGTTAATTGTTAATTGCCACTGGGCTTTATTTAGGCAGTTAGAGTAGGATAAAAATCCTCTTTAATACCATTTTTAAAATATATTTTAAAATTTTTTTAATTCATGAGGTGCTTCAGTTCCTGGAAATCATTGCAGATTGAACCTCTCCTCGTCTGATACTTTATAGATGTTGGTTTTCTGAATGAATTTTATTATACCTTTCCATCTAGTTCAAAAAGAACTGCCTTACATTCTGTCTGCACTGGACGTATACATTTTTAGCCTAAGCTTTGGTATTCAGGTTTAATATGGAGAGCTATAGTTCTAGACTAGCCATATTATTATAATAAGAAAATTAAACCCAGAAAGATGACTGACTTATCTTGTTGTTTAGTGGTTACAGTGATAATAAAGCCTGTCTTTTCACTCTTATGCTTGTGTTCTTTCTACTTCAGAGGCTACTGCTTCTCTACGGGAATCCATAAGTATTTGAAAGCGTAAATAGATGAGATTTTAATATGAGCATGAAATTGTTGTGCCAAATTTTCTTATCTCAAATACTGTTTATTTGAACCTAGACAAGAATAAAATTGTTGCCATTCAAAATACTAATTAAAATAATCACAACCCTATTGATTAAATTGCTCTCCTGAGTATATAATGTCTTGCTTCTTGTGTGGTTTGCTTTCAAATAATAATGTTGAAGGTAGATGTGTCGATGCTCACAGCATAGTAAGCTTATTTGGTTTTATTACAGGTTACAGAATTTCGGTTTCCGGAAAATGCTTCGTTGTTTTCATGTTAACATTTAATCTTGTATTTTCTCTCTTCTCATAATTAAAATGGAAAAAGTATAGTTTGGGAGTAGGGCATTATACCACTAATATTTGATACTGTGAAGAAGTTACTTAATTTCTGTCTCTTTTGTTGTTGTTTGTTTGTGTGTTTTTGCTGTTTTTCTTTCTGGAGAGTGTTATTAGGAAAAAGAACGAGCTTTTCTAAAGCCAGGTGCTATTAAAAAAAATAAACCAACCTTTTTGCTATATTTTATACCATTGCTTTTGGAGAATAGATGGGGTGATGAACAGACTGAACAAAATGATACTATGTAAGTTTATCTCCCACGTGATTAAAATAAACTAAAATTTAGCTATGGCTTTAAGGGAGTTTTCAAATCAGTTCTTAGGCATTTCTAGTGTTTTATTAAATTCATAACTTCGAACTAAATGATTTAATTTATCATGCTTTTCTTTTTTCTCAAGAAGTCAAGATAGAGAGGGTACAGGTAGATGTAAAGGAATTAGTCTAAAGGTTACTCTTGTACTTTGACCAACAGTAACCTTTATATTAGCTTTCCGAGTAGTATAATGCTACTTGGAAAACACCACTGACCCCCTCTAGTGGCCAAAAGATTTGCTTTTTTTTTTTTTTTTTTTTTTTTTTAAAGATAAAAAGTAATATTACAACAAAGAGGTATGGTCTAATTTCTATCGTGTTTAAAAGAAGTAAACCTTGCTCTACATAGTAAATATTCAGTAAGTGTGTCATTGAACCAAAGTGGCATTTTATGTTTATGCAAAATGTATTCAGGAATACTGCTTACAAACTCACAAATTTAGGAGTTTTTTGCAAAGCAATACATATGATGATGCTTAAAGAAGATATATTGAAAGGGAAAAAATATTCATCCAGTAACTATTTGAATTCTATATTATTAATTTTAGATAGAATTTGGTGTTTTCAAAATACTGTATTGATGATTAGAGATTGTAAGTAAGCTCAACTTCTTTTTTCTTGTGGAAGAATGAGTGGGATTTTTAAAAAGCCATCATGTCTTTAAAAGTATTATCTCCAAAACTCATACCAACGAGATTTGAAAGCATGTTACAGTTTTAAGAACATAATTTCTTCCCATTTACATCCCTGCTTCCCTCACCCACTCTACCTTCAAAAAGCACACCTTATAGATTCAGAATAGTTTTGTAACTTCTCTTTTAGAATTATTTTCAGCACCTATGACAAAGTGTTTATAAAATATTGATACCTTGAGACCATCCCACACCTGTGCCATTTCCAGAATGACTAGTTTTTAAACAGTGAGGATTCATTTGTATGTACATGTATATTTGTTAACCACTTAAATTATTTATATTTAAAGTTATCTCATTATAATTGACTGAAATAGAGTGACAAATGACTCTTCATTATTTAAATTCAATGACAATGGAATTGGTTATACTGTATTTTCTTTTTCCTTGGACTTATTTATATAATTTATAATGAAATTTAAATGAAACTTTATTAGAGGTAGAAATACAGTTACACTAAACTCTCAGACTCCACATTTATTTACTATCCATTATGTAAAATATACAGCAATATCAATATTGCTATAATAGTCTTTTGTTCTCTCATGTCTTTGTTGTAAGAAGATATTACTTGTTTTGAAATGTCGAAACCTGAAAAAAATAGAAAAAGTTATAAGAAGTATGTTTAATAGTGAAGACACCTTTACTAAAGCTTTGTAGTGTTTATATTTTGTTCCAAGACCTTAAGAAAATAGTTCGACTTGCTCTGTTTTATGTCTTGTTGATATAAAGCAAGAAATGGAGAAAGTATATTCATTTGGATTTAAACTTAAAATTGTTTGATTTTTGGATATTTTTCAAATAAATAAATCTTTTTAATATTATAAAATTTTGATTGTAAATTGTAGAGTTCTTTTTGTTTGTTTATTTTTTTTAGGCCAGGCAACTGTTAGCTGACCTCACAGATTGCAAGGACCTTGTCAGATTACAATCCCTTATATATTTTTTTATTTTATATATTTTTTTACGCCTACAGCACCTGGTCTTCTTAAGTGGTCTCCCATCCAAGTACTAACCAGGCCCAACCCTGCTTAGCTTCTGAGATTAGATGGGATCAGGCGAGTTCTTTGTATTTAAATGGGCAATTTAGATTAATTTCTGTTTAGAAATGAATGACATATAGGTATCTGAGAAAAGTTAATTTATGAAGTACCTTTATTTGTATAACCTGTTACAGATAGATTCTCCTTATTTTTAATTCCAGTCTTAAAGAACCTAGCTCAGTATGTTTGTTCCAGGATGTTTGATAGAAAGTCTTATTTTTTTTTAAACTATATGATTGTTGTAATTAGAATTATCTTTTGGTGGGATTCTGTTATATTGAAACAAACTTACTTTTTTCCTTTACTTTGTTGAGCTACAATTTAACATTCTTAAAATGTATCCATTTTAATTGGACAATTAAATTTTGAGAGTTGTAACCTGTGCCCCCCAGTTTTGTATTACTTTGTAGTCAGTGCCCCTGCTGCACCCTAGCCTGCTTTCTTTTGTCATAGAGTAGTTTCGCCTTTAAAAGACAAATCAGTTTTCTTGAGGTACAATTTACATGCTTTACCCTTTCATTAATAGTTTTCCTGGTACCAAAATACTTATTTTGCTTCATCATTCACACATTGCTTTGCTTTGAGATGTGAAGTGGTATATCATGATGTAAGTCTTGGAGATGAGCTTTGATGCCATATAGTCTTAAGTTTATATGTAATTTGTTAGTAAATTCTCAGTTGAGAAGATCCTGCAATATCTTTTTAGACAGTGTTTTGTAAATAGGCATCATTAAAGCATGACAATTTCATTTGGTGACTTGTATATGCTGGATGTTTGAATTTTTCGATGCCGCTTATTTTCACATGGCTAAATTCTAGTGTCTTTGCCTGAAGATACTAATTTATTTTCATGAGTTGTTTTGCTATTTTGGTTATGGATTCCTTCTCTTACTTTCTTATTCCCTCTTCCTCTTCTTCCTGGAATAGTAAACCTAAGTTAAATGAAGTGATATTGAACTGCAAAAATGCTTTGAACAGGTGTTAATGTTATTTACATAAAAATAATAACAGAAAATTTTATTTATTAAATCAGTATAAAAGCTTAATGTTCTTGTACCTAAAAGAATATTGTCCAATTAAAATAATGCCATGGGTAAACCAAGAGCTATATAGGAAATGTAATGGATTTTCAGTAACTCAAGAACTAGAGCACAGAGGATGTAAAATGTCAATGGAAATATTTTCTATAGTACATTGTACTAAATTTCAGTGATTCTTAATCTTGAAAATCAAATAACTGAAAACTATTTCCAATTGCTGCTACTAGATGTGGTACCCAAAATGATTAGATGTTATTTTGTCTCCTGAGTTTAGTGACTAGGACTAAAATTATTTACAGTATTTAAAAAAAAAATAGCAGTAGAAACTAATTAGAGATCCAAAATACTTCAGAAGGTTTCAGGTACTTGGAAGTTATTTTTTTCAGATGTTTAATTTCTTTGTCTATTTTATTGGTACCGCTTTTGTCTTAGGGAGGGTGGAATATAAAGTTGATGCTCTGATGAGTACCATTCCCATAAAATTAGATAAAAGTATTATTACAATGTTAAGTCCTAAATATACTACAACATCCAGGAGTTCAGTTATTTTCCATGGAGTGATTACTTAACATATAGGCAAAATAGAGAACTTTTCTTTGTGACATGAACTACCAAGGTGGCTACAAAAATGAAAAAGATACAGTCTTCTTCCAGAAGATCCAAGTCCAATAGTAGTTACAAAATGTAAATACAATTGAATGATAAATGCTGTAATCATGATATATAAAGAATGGTTGACAATAGATATAAACTGCCTGGTATAATACAAAAAGCTTTATTGAGACAATGATAAGTGATAGTACTGAAAATAATACTATAAAAATATAATACTGGTTGTTTTTCTCTTATTACTTCTTTTGCCCTTGTTCTATCCAATATTTATAGTCTTATTGACTTATAAGAAAACTTTTGTTTCCTCCTATGTATTTTTTGTTTTATTGAGCTATAATGAATAACCTTGTATTAGTTTAAGGTATACAACATGATTATATGCACATGCACATATGTACTGAAATAATTTAGGACAATAAGTTTCGTTAACATCTGTCACCTCACAAGGTTACAGTTTTTTGTGTGTAATGATTAAGTATTTTTTCTTTAATTTTTTTTTTCATATAGTTTACTTTCTTTTTTAGACTGAATCTGGTTATGGATCTGAATCCAGCTTGCGTCGACATGGCTCAATGGTGTCACTGGTGTCTGGAGCAAGTGGCTATTCTGCAACATCCACCTCTTCATTCAAGGTTTGTGGTTGTGAATGCTTTAAGACAACTTAAATTAAGTTTAACATTGAATATTGTGAACAGAACTTATTTGATAGTTTTTTGAAAGAATTTTCTACAGTGTAATTTATTTGAAGTTATTACAGAATTGTTTTTAAGGGATAAAATTCATGACTCACACAAATAGAAAATGAACACATATCAAAGATTTTATTTCATTAATAGATAAGATGTAAAGAAAAACTTTTATTCAAAGGAGAATCTGAAGAATGCCAAAATGCTAATATAGGCAAAACTGGTCGATCTACAGATTAGTAACTAGTGTATCTCCACTGGACAAAGTTTATTTGCACATCTGTGGGCAAGAATCATTTACATTACTCTCAGTTTTCTACTACAAGAGTGGCAAAATAGCTCAAATGTAATGAAATTAAAGACTTCTTAAAAAAAGCAAAATCTTGTATATGATAAAACAACACCCTTTCCAAAGGGTTTCATAGATGCCGAAGGTTCCATAGATGACACTCACCATTCCTTTGAAAAGACACCTAGTAATATTTTTGCCCATTTCAAAGTCTTTCACAATTTTTCTTCACAATGCCAATAATTTGAAAAATATTAAATGTTATATTAGTAAATTGTCAGGCTTATCAATGTCTAGCCACAGTTAGTTTCAAGTGTATTCCTGGGAGTATACATTGAGCTTTACAGCTCTCCCTATTCCATGGCCCTTATTAGTAAGGTGTAGACCTTAAAAGATGATTAAATATCATAGGACTAAATGAATTCCAGGTTAGTTAACTTGGGTTCCCTTCCCCCCTACCCCCTGCCTTTTGTGTTTTGCAGAAAGGCCACAGCTTACGTGAGAAATTGGCTGAAATGGAAACCTTTAGAGATATCCTATGTAGACAAGTTGATACTCTACAGAAGTACTTTGATGCCTGTGCTGATGCTGTCTCCAAGGATGAACTTCAAAGGGATAAAGGTTAATTAGGCTATTGCCACTATTTTTACTTGGAGAATGAATGGATTTAAAGCCTCTTGATCTTAAAGGGTAATGTCTTTAACTGATAAAGGTAATTATAGTCACTTTTGCTGCAAACCCCCAATGTAACAGATTTCAGTGTCCATATAACTTGTGTACTTTAATAACTTCTTAAGTAATCTATCACATTTAACAGATTCCAGTGAAGATTTTTAAATGATTTTTAAACTATTTTATTAAAAATAGTATCTTATCTTGGTAATGTTGGGCATTTTATATGATTATGTCTAATAAATTTAATTTGCCCCATGATGGGTCTTAGAGACAAGCATATGTTTATGTTAAATTTTCCAGTCTGGAATTAGTCGATCTCTTTCTCCCTTTCTCTTCCTCTCCTTCTCCCTTTCCTTCTCTCTTTACCTTTCTTTCTCTCCCTCTCCAGCACTCTCCCTTCCTCTGGCCTTTTTTTCATGGAAGAGGAAATCAATAATAGAGCTACATATACATTTTTAAAAAATTTTTAATGAATTCCTTTTAAAAGAAATTGTTAACTTATGTGAATTTTGAACTTTTCTTTTGTGACTGCTAAACATATTACTAATGTTGTTCACATCCATTCCTCAATTTTTCTATTTTCTGTGAAGACAAAAGTGAACTACTCACAGAATTATTACTAAATAGCAGTAAGTTTATTCACTGTATAACTAGGTTGCTTGACATGGTTTTATTTCTTGGTCTTATTAAATGTGTTGGATCTGAGTTCAAAGTTTTTGTTTTTTTCTGTTCTTCATTCCCTCTTTTTGTGTTCTTTGGGATTTTTTTTTATAATACCATTTTTTATCTTTTTCGTTTTCTTTTTAGTTATAACTGTTACTTTAGTGGCTACTTTAGGGTTTATAGTATACACATTTAACTGATCACAGTCTACTTTCAAGTAAAATAACCACTTCAAGTAAAGGAGCACAAAGACTTTTTCCTGCCCCAGGTAGGCTTTGAATACTGTTTCCTGGAATCTTTTCAGTTGGTTCTTTCTCTGACTTCTAGAGTACTCTCACTTTGTATGTACTGTGAGTACTCTACTGAATACTTGAAAGGACCTTCTACCAGTCTCCAAGGTTCTCTCTCTATACAGTTCTCCCCTCTCTGGTACTCTGCTTTTGTCTCTCAGCTCCTTTTCCTCACCTCAGAGAGTCTACTGGGCTCCTTTTGTGTTCCTTCTTACTCTTTAGCTTGGAAATTCTCCCAGGGCAGTAAATTGAACAATCATAGAGCTCACATTTGTTCCCTGACACTCAGGGATCATTGTCCTTTTTTGCCTAATGTCCAGTGTCTCGAAAATCATTATCGCATATATTTTGTCCAGTTTTTAGTTGCATGCTAGAGAGTAAATTTAGTTTCTTTATTCTATCTGGCAAGAAGCAGAAGCCCATATTCTTCTTAAAATTTAGACAAAATTAAGTAGCTTTTGAAGTTCTTTATATTTGGTACACTTTTAAGTTTTTGGTTCTTTAACATTTGATGTTTATTTCTCTAAAAATAAAGGCAGTTAAACTTATATTTCTCCTTCATTAAAAAAAAAAAAGATACAATTGTCCCTAGGTATTCACCGGGATGTTCCAGGATGCCCGACTGATACCATAATCTGAAGATGCTCAAGTCCTTTATATAAAATGGTGTAGTATTTGCATATAACTTACACACGTCTTCCCTTATACTTTAAATCTTCATCTCTAGATTATTTCATCTTTAGATTACCTAATACAATGTAAATGCTATGTAAATTGTTGTTATAATTTATTGTTTAGGGAATAATGACAAAAAAATAGTCTGTACATATTGAGTACAGACACAACCATTGTAGGCCTAATTACATAGTCAGCAACAACACAACTTTTTTTTTTTTTCAATCTGTGGTTAGTTGAATTCATGGATACGGAACCCACAGATACAGAGGACCAACTGTATATACCCTTTTAATCAAATTAAACATAACACATCAGCTTTCATTTCAAATACCTCTTTAAAGAAAAACAGGATATATACAGAATTGGATTCCTTGTTTATTTTTAAATGATCCACATCAATAGTATATAGCATTTGAAGGACAAAAGTGATAGTGAATAGAGTAGAAGTTGGGATGCAGTTATAACCAGTTGTGTAGAAGATTTGAAAATGATTTTAAACATTAATCATGTTTCAATAAATAACAGTGATAGACTAATGCATTAGTTTGCTAGTGCTGCCATCATGAAGTACCACAGACTGTGTGGCTTAAACAACAAATTTATTTTCTCACATTTCTAGAGACTAGAAGTCTGAGATCAAGTTATAGTTGGGTTCTTCTGAGGGCAATGTGGGGAGGATCTGTTCTAGGCCTCTCTCATTCTTATAGATGTTCGTCTTCTCCGTGTGTCTTCATGTCATCTTTTTTCTGTAAGTGTCTGTGTCCAAATTTTTTCTTTATAGGAACACCAGTCATATTGGATTAAGGCCCACCATAGTGACCTCATTTTAACTTGATTGTCTCCGTAAAGCCCCTGTGTCCATATACAGCTATATTCTGAGATACGGGGGAGTTAAGACTTTGACATATGAATTTGGGTCAGAGGGGAACACAATTCAGCCCATAACAATTGATTTTTCTGTAATTGCTATTTTAAGAAAAATTTATGTTTTAAGAATACATGCTAGGAAAAGCAAAATGAGGACATAGACCTTAGTTTTCTTCTTTGACTGTAGATCAGAGTTGCTGACCTGAGTCTAAGGATCTCTCTAGATGCACTTTAATTAAATTATCAAAACTAAGTCTGTGACTTACAGAATTTTAAGAATCACTATTCTTCATTAAGTGTGTCAGCGAAATGGTAATAGCAAACTCTCATTTCATTTTATGTGATCATCGTTGTTTTTCATGTAAAATGTTTTATCAGAATTGCTAGTTAGGCAGTCTAAACATGATCCTCTGTCACTCACACACATACTCCCGTTAAGATTTAATTAACCTTTTAGGTCTTAGATACTCTGGGATTACAGAAGTAGAAGGCACTATCTTTAAACATACTGCTTGATTTTAAAACAGGACATATATATCACATTAAAGCCTTTAAAAGAAAGGTTCTTCTAATTTTTCTCTTCTAGTCATTGTTAGTTGAATGACTTGAAGCATTAACATTTCTCCATATCTGTTTCCTTAGTTGTAAAATGGATGTTATATCCAGCTCATATAATTGTGAGAATTAAACAAGAATATATATGTTGGCATTATGCTTATACTTAACAGCAAAAAATAATAGTAATAATAGCTGTTATTGATGTAGTTAATTTGGATTATTGCAGGGATAAGGAAAGCAGGAGTATGCAAGATCTAAGGGTGGAATTTAACATAATAGATTAATGTTAGTAAAGGAAACCAGTCTGATTGGGATGGAGAATTTGTATTAGCACAGTGATTTCAAACCATGTCATATATCCCTTAAAAGTGCCTCAGAAATGGACAAGGAGTATTTGGTTGGGAAGGGAAAGGGGAAGGCTGCTATTTTAGCTAGAGTGATTCTTGTTTTCATCAGTTTTCCATATTGACTATTAGGCTAGAAAAAGAAGGTCAAAAATCCCTGTTTGGTGCTACAAGGCTGTTAGATAGTTCGGGATACAAAAGTGAACCTTTAGTAACCCAAAGTAGGTGCTAAGATGAGTGAAGTTCAAACCTTGCTGTATTTAAGAGCAGTTAATCAGAGGAGTTTTGAGACAAGGTCAGGATTTTATCTGAAGATGATTACTGATTTAAAAACAGAACAGTGTGCTGTGTTAATGAATTTCTTAGAATTGACCATATTTGCAAATGGTTGATGAGAGAGTAAAAGAGCCGCAGAATCTGGGAATCTGATTAATCTTGGAACTAAGGTTTCTGCAGAGGCTTCACTGTGGAGATTGAATCTGTAGGAATGATAGACTTGGAAAAGTATGAGTCAGATATTGATATCAGTCAGCTAGGTAGAAATGAATAGTAGGTGTTAGTAGATAATAGCAGCTTATGATTTGAAAAGGTTGTTAAAAATGAGTAGCAAATTTTCCAAGTGTTAAAAAAATGAAGTAGCCCAATAATTAGAAAATGGCAGTACAGAATAAAGGCATTTTCCATGTGATTCCTACCATTTAGTCAAGGCAGGCAATAAAGAATAGGAATGGGCTTTACTTATATTGAAGAGACAGCTAAAGTAGGTGTGAACCAAATTACCCCTGAGGTAAAGAGATATAGGCAAGAAGTACAATAATTTAGAATGAATATTCTTTCTGAAGAGAGGGAGTTCCTTAAAAGGTAATTAAAGAAGCCATAAAAAAAGCTTGACAGAAAGTAGAGAATAAGGAGTCAGGGCTGAGGTTTAGAAATTTGCGTTAAGCATGGAGTATATAGTACATGGAGTATATAGTACAGAGGATTAAGTATATTAGGCAGTAAAAAAAGAAATGATAGGTACATAGAACAAAGAGGTACACAGAAGGAGAACACAGAGGATTTTCTTTTTTCTGTAACTGAGTAAGTTAAAATGGATGTCTAGGCACAGAAATTGATATTACATCTAAAAGTCATTATATTTCCCCTGCATTTTCAGAGATGGTAAATTTAAGAACTCCCGGAAGCAAGCTATGGTATCCTCTGCATGGAAGTTATTCTCTTATAGCCCTGCTCAGCCATTCTGCAATGGCTAGAAATTATGAATTTCTCCGGTAGATTTATGAAATTGCCCCAAGGTAGGAAAAGATAGGAAGACTAAAGGACAAAATAATTCATATCTTAATACCATTCCTTACATGAATGAGAATGGGTACAGTTTGTATAATAATTTATTAAAGACATTTAATAGCATATTTTTTGGACATACTTTAATAACCACTGAAAATACAGATAAGATCTTATATTCACAGACTCTAGAGTATATTGGCTTGGTTGAACATAAGAATATACTGGTTAATTTCTATTTCCTTTCATCCTGATATCTTTAAATATGTTTTATTTAGTGGTGGAGGATGATGAAGATGACTTTCCTACAACACGTTCTGATGGAGACTTTTTGCATAATACCAATGGCAATAAGGAAAAGTGTAAGTAGTACATTTCCCCCCGTCAACTAGATAAAATATACTTTCTAAAGTTATATAATATCTAACTATATAACAAGAATAATTATCTAATTGAGCAATATTTTTAAAAGCTGTGGAACTGCTAGAAAGTGAATGTTTCTTCTGGAAGAAGACGTGTAGGTAAAATACACATTCTGACAATAATAATGGCCACTGATTATCTAACAAAGACTTACTCTGAACTCTAGACATTGGCCTGCTTATTTTAGCAGTATTTGGACGAATCAGTTTTTAGAACTAAAAAAGTTTATTTCCTAGGGTAGAGACATTTTAAGGAACTTGAATGTTTCTTTAGAGTGTGTTTCTCTCTAACTTTTTTTTTCTCTCTACTTGATAAACTGGCATTGAAAAGTATATAATCAGTGTTATTAAAGGAAAATTATTGAAATAATTCTGATTTTACAGCATAATTGTGTTTAAACCCAGGAACAAAGCAGTTTATTTCATATACCAGTTTATTAATTGTTGCTCTATTTCGAATGGTTCACTCATTAAATAAAATTCTGAAGGACATCATGCTAAGAGAAATAAGCTAAGGACAAATACCACATGGCATCACTTATATGTGGAGTTTTAAAACAAAACAAAACAAATTTGAAATCTGTGATTAATAATCCGCGCTCCTGTTTTGACATGTCCTAAGAAGAAGCTGGATTCCTAAAAATTTTTTAAATTACAAGCCTTGCGGGGAAAAAAATAAATTAATCTAATTGTGCTTATTTTTGCTGAAGTTCTGAAAGAACATGAAAATCTATGGTTGTGGCATATTTTCAAATACTTTTTTAAGACTAATAAGCATGGGAAGAATTTTTTATTTTAGAAATCATATGGGAATATTCCATTATTGATACTAAAATTTAATGCTTTTCTCCACCACCTTTTCCTTCTTTTCTCCTCTTATTTCTTATTTTCATCATGGCTCTCTACTTTTTCCTTATAACCTACCCCTCTCCCAATCTTGCAAAGTACTGGCTTCTTATTACAAAGCCGTCCTTATAACTTGGGACCGAAATGGTGAACCTTACTGAGTCATCCAAATTTATATGTCTATATGGAATTAAAGGCTTTTGGGAGGAAGGTTCTTTCAGTTACATTTTAATTTCACAATGAATAATCTGCTTAAATAGAAAAAATACTTTGGATATTGGAAAAATTATTGAAAGAATGGAAATTATTGAAACTCACAAGTCCAACCTTCCATTCCACATTCACTCAATTACTACATCTACATTCACTGAAAGAGAATGGAAGCTTATTTTCTATAGAAATTGAACTGGAAAGTTCTAGATTCAGGAATACCTGGCACAGCAAGAGGTAGGTATATTGGCCTATCAAAGTTTTTAAGTGGAAATTTACATACTGATTATTGAAATTTAAGAGTCTCGCTAATTCTGCATATCTCTAAGAACTCTGGTATCCAGGGACTAAATGAAAATTTACACACTGAAAGATGCAGTTTCCAGCTCCCTTCTCTTACCCTGTTTATAGAATACCTATCAACCAGACTTTTTCTGATACAAAATTAGAAGATAACTCTGGAGACACTGAATGGACACAGTTAAAGACCTATAGAGATTTTCAGGAGTCTAGCATGAAAAAGCTGTCTTACTACCAGATTACTGTTTGATGAAGTCCACTAGTAAAAAAGCCCTGCTGGTGCATTTAGTGCTTCCAGTACCTAACCCCTAAATACGAACAGTTAGCTGGATCTCCATCCTGTGTGTTCAGAAGGAATTATTTAGTGCTTCCAGTACCTAACCCCTAAATACGAACAGTTAGCTGGATCTCCATCCTGTGTGTTCAGAAGGACTTATCCACCAGGTTTTTTCTGCCTCTGAGTATGTGTATCACATGATTATTTGGAGAACTTCATGTGTGGAAAGAAAAAACTTACCGCAGAAACTACAGGGATTCTCCCTTAGGTTGCCTGCTATTCAAAATAATGTGTTTGAGAATCTTAATGAAACGAAGGGATTACAGATCTCTCGGCTTCTGTCAGCATTTGTTTTTATTCTTGACATGCTGATGTTAGCTTATAGGTTCCTTGATTTTCTAAGTGTTAGTACCTTTAAAAGATTGTTTAAATGTGTAAAGTCAGAGGTCAACTGAAAGAACAATAAATCTGAGTATTAATTTTTGGAGCCTAAATACTTACAAATCTAGATTTATAGATTAGTTTATAATTTCTTCCATTTCTGTCCTTCATATGCATGGGTACTTTCACATATTTTAACTTCCTTTTACTACAATGTATCATTTTCCCAGAGGAAACTAAGGCATGTTACCTTGTCTCTGTAAGATGATTTTTCCCTTGTTTTCACTTGAGACATTTATATAAGTGTGTTCATCTAAATTTATCAAGTAATTTAGGGTTTTGCTTAAGTTTTTCCATCAAGGTTAACATAATTTTACAATATAAGGTATAAGAAACTTGGAGCAAAAATCAAAGTAACCACTACTTAGAGAAGCCCATTGAGTGACAAATTTCGATGATTTCTTGTCTTCATGACTTTCATTTCCTAACAAATGTAATATGAGAGAAATTTATTTCAGTGGCCTTATGTATGAGACACTAAATAACATTGAAAATATCAACTATTGGAAAGCTCAAAATTCTGTTGCATAACCCCTGTATCATTGTGAAAAGGATTTCAAGTGGTTGCTTCTAAAAGTAGGAAGTGCAGCTGAAGAAGTATATTTCTAGAATTTTTTCAGACATTTCATGTTGCTCTTTTATACTGACTCAGGTATATAAATTAGCAAATATTTAGCAGGGAGGACCCCATTATTATAGTTGTAAACATTTTCTCAGGACACCAATGACTCTTAATTTCTAAGTTGGTTATTAATAAAAAAAAATAGTTTAAAATAAAACCACAATCTTGGTAACGAGTGATAGAAAAGATAGAAGTTAAAATGATAGAAAGGATTTTTCGAAAATAAAAATGTTTTTAAAGCTTTATTGAGATATAATTAAAATACAACAAACTGCACATATTTAAGTGTACAAGTTGGTTAAGTGTTGAAGTTATCATGATGTTATTACCACCATCAAGATCATTACCATGTTCATCACCCTCAAAAGTTTTATCTAACCCCTTTGTCATCCCTTCCTTCTCCTTCCCAAGCAACCACTGGTCTCTTTTCTGTCACTATAGATTAGTTTGCATTTTCTAAAATCTAATATAAATGGTCTTAAACAGTTTGTCGGATTTTTGGCCTGGTTTCTTTCTTAGTTTAAGATTGATCATTGTTATCATATGTATCAGTATTTGATTTCATTGCTGGGTAGTATTCCCTTGTGTTGATATTCCACAATTTGTGTTTCTACTTATCTGTTGGTGGACATTTAGTTTGTTTACAGTTTTTGGCTATTACAGTTAATGCCACTGTGAACATTTATGGACATGAATTTTATTTCTCAGGGGTAAATACTTAGAAGTCTAATGACTAAATCATATGGTAGGGGTATTTTTAACTTTTTAAAAAACTGCCAAACTGTATTTCACTAGCCATATATGAGAGTCTCAGTTTTTCCAAATCCTAGCCAACACTTGGCATGGTCAGTCTTTTTAAATTTTAACCTTCTGATAGATGTGTAATGGTATCTCACTATGGTTTTTAACTTGCATTTCCCTAGTAGCTAGTGGTATTGACTATCTTTGCCTGTGCTTATTTACCATCCATATCTCTTTGGTGAAATGTGTATTCAAATCTTTTGTCCGTTTTTTTGTATTGGTTTACGTATTTTCTTATTGAGTTTAGAGATTACTGTATATTCTATATTGTACCATAGAATACACCAATATTCTATATTAATATATCATATTAAATATATATAGGGTACAAATACTTTATCAGATATATGCTTTACAAAGATTTTTCTCCCAGTCTGTGATTTGTCTCTTTACTCTCTTTAAAAAAAATTTTTTAATAGAAATTATATATATTTAAGGTATATAACATGATTTGGTATACATAGTAAAATGATTACTGTGGTCAAACTAATTAACATCATCTCACGTAGTTACCATTTTTGTATGTGTTAAGAACACCTAAAATCTATCTTAGCAAATTTTTAGTATTCAGTACAATATTATTAACTGTAGACACTATGCTGTATGTTGATAGATCTCTAGACTTATTTATTCCACATAACTGCAGCTTTCTCTTAACCATGTCTTCAGGAGCAGAAATTTTAAATTTTGATGAAGTACAGTTTACCAATTTGTTCTTTTATGGGTTTTACCTTTGTCCTCGTAGCTACATATGAGTTTGTAAAGTGGAAAGTGTCATTATTTAATTTATAAGAGTTCTATTACAGTAGTTTATTACTAGCTAATAATATAAGATACATTGTGTTCTCTTGTTTGCATCTGGTGAGCTTTAAGATATTTTTATTTCATTCAAAGGCTAACTCTAATATTATAAAATATAAACATAAGAACTATTGTGTGCATTGGTATTGAACTTGAATTTGGACATTTAAAATTTTTATATTGCTTTATTCAATTCTGCATTTCATTTTTACATATTTTTTAAATTCTACGTTTCTCAAAATGTAACATAGTTCTTGCCATAATTAGGTCCTGCCCCAACCTTGTCAGAATGTTATTGTTAAAGTATTACTCCTCCTGCCACTTTATTCACTGGGTGCAGCAGAGCAAATAGATTTCAGGAAATCGAATCCAGGAAAAAGACTTGAAAGTACATATACTGCCATAAGCTTCTTTGCTCATAGAATATGGATGGAAATTTTTAAATGTTGGCCAACAAAAGAGAAATTATATTCTGAAAGCTTGCTCTGACTTGTTAGTTCTCTAAACATTTTCTAATTTTAAGTTGTGATAATAGACTCACATGTGTGTAATTATTTCTTTATTAGAAAGATTTTTAGTGGATAACTTTCTTTTTCAGTATTTCCACAGGTAACACCAAAAGGAATTAATGGTATAGATTTTAAAGGGGAGGCAATAACTTTTAAAGCAACTACTGCTGGAATCCTTGCTACACTTTCTCATTGTATTGAACTAATGGTAAAACGTGAGGACAGCTGGCAAAAGAGACTGGATAAGGTAAGACTAGTTTAAAAAAAAAAAATCAGATTTTTATGTAAGTTTTATATATGGATTGAACATTAAACCAAATTAACTCTTTAGGGAAAAATCCATTGGGATTGATATAAGTAGCCGGTGGTACCACTCCTCTGAAACTGGGGACTTAAACTCATTTTCCTGAGAATCACCAGTTAGATATTCAGTTAGTGCACAATAGGCATTCTTGATAGGATTTTAGTATAACGATTTTTGTAATGATAATAGTAATGCTTTGGAATAGAAGTGATGAGCCATATAACATTATCCAGCTTTATTATATGATATACGAAACTGCATTTAAGTTATATGAATTACCTTAAACACTAATTTATGTAGTGAAACTTTAACTTATTGCATTCATAGCCATTTTTTCAAGGTCACTGTGATATTACTCAACATACATTATGTTGTTCATCAAACATTTGCTTCTTGTTCACCTTTTTTTGACCTTTGTTTAAACTGCCACACTGATAATAACACTACAATATGAATCTTTAGTCTCTAATATGAAGTATGAGTTAGTTAATTTATTTAGTAGGGGAACGTCTGTTTATAATTCAATGTCAGTAAAATAGTAAAATGTTAGAACCGAAACATACTTTAGTTTAATTCTAGTCCAGTGCCTTCATTTTATGGAAGAAGGAACTAAGGCCCAGTGACGTGTCCAGAAGTGTTAAGTAGCAGAGTTAGAAGAATTTTAATCTCTTCAATATTTCAGCTCTGGATACTAGGTCAGACCTCAGTACGAATTTTCTCATTCATCAGTGAGTCATATTGTTTATAGTATTTGAAGGTCTTAGCAATCCGAGCAAGATGCTAAGGAAAGCAATGTCATCACTGGTTTAATGGCAAAATGGCCACAGGATTTGAATAGCACCAATGTTTTTAAGAAAATCTCTATGTTTAGAAGAAAAGAGAATTGTTCAGAATTCTCACATGCAAGTAACAATAAGCCACATTGACTGACAATATGTGTTCTTTAAAAATAGGAAATGAAAACATTTATTTAAGGTATAAACATTTCATTTTAATTCTGGTGGAGTCGAACTCTTCTATATTCAAAGATTTCAACTCTATACCAGTGTATATCATTGAATTTCTAGAAGATACCCCATACACAAAAAATAATAATATATTGAGAAAACAAGACAGCCTCTTAAATCATAGACTAATGATTCAAGAGAATCATTCAACTCATTCCAACTACCTCTTTAAAACATTTTATCTTTAGTCTTTTAATCTTTCACTAAGGGTTCATCAGTCGTATCTCACCACACTGCCTAAAAATATTCTATTTATTTAAGATGTTTGCTTACATTAATAGACTTACATATGTGTAATTAATAGGCTCACATACTTTTTCACTTTCCCCTAAGTGTTTTTAATAATACTGCTGTGCTGTGTGTTTTTGTTTTGTTCATTTTTTTAAATTAAGGTATATTAATACATACAGTGAAGTATACCAATCTTAAGTGTACTGCTTGATGGTTTTGTGCATTTATATACACTTCTGTCACCACCCTTCAGATCAAGATATTTAACTTTTATAGCACCCCAGTACAATTGTTGATAGCTTTAGTGGTTATTGGCAAACAATTTTCTAAAGTGGTTATATCAGTTAAAACTACCAGCAATTGATGGAATTCCACTTGTTCTTCATCCTTGGTCGATGTTCTTCATCAACACTTGGTATTGTCAGTTTTTTGTGGGCATTATTGGTTTTTAATTTTTAGCCAATCTGCTGGATATGTAGGCCCATTTTTTCTTGAGTATACAAAAAGCACTTAATCTTTGGATCTAATAACCTAATTCATTGATTTGTACTAGCTTCATTTCAAACAGAGTATTTGGAAGTAGTGAGCTTTGTGTGATTTCAGTGTGGAATTTTTAGCCCATAAGCATTTGAGGTAAGGCATTTGACTAAAGGCATTAAGTTCTTTACAAGCTTGTTGGATTTCAGTATCAAATTTGACACAATGCAGCCTATTGTTATAGAAATAAGTTTGAGATCGGTGCCAGCACCAGCCTTTTTCTTTTTAGTGTTGACCTGGGTCTTTTAACTTTTTAGAGCTACAGGCTGTATCTATAAAAGGAGAGAGTTAAAGTAGAAATCTAAGCTCTTTTTCTGCTCTAAAATAGATTTAACCAGCAGTGGGAAAGTACAAGAAATATTTCTATCTTGGAATATAGTTTAGCATTCGTTCATTCTACTTATTGAGTTATTTTTTTATTAGCATCTATTACATTTTTTTCTTTATAACAAAATAAATATTGCTTTAATTGAGGAGAAACAAACGCATGAATATATTGTAGACATTTCTCTGGTACCAATTTATCTTTTTTAATGTAGATAATTTTGGCAGTTACTTAATCTATTTAAATACATAACTTACCTTTTAGGTGATCTTCGAGGTGATTTAAATGGTAGCTTGTGTATAATATATAGCCCAGAGAAAAGTGTTTTCTTTGGCAGATTAATATTCATTTTTCATAAAAGTGAAGTTATTATTTGGCCAAATCCTAAAATTCTGGTAAAATGCAGAGAAAATCCCCACTTCAAATGATAAAATTTTCATTTGCTTTTTTTAAAAAATAGGAAATCGAGAAAAGAAGAAGGATAGAGGAAGCATACAAAAATGCCATGACAGAACTTAAGAAAAAATCCCACTTTGGAGGACCAGATTATGAGGTATGAAGTTACATTTTGATTTTAGAATGAGAAATATATAGGGCATATCTATAATAAAAGTGATTAATTTTTAAATAATACTTTTGTAACTTTTCAATAGTCTAAATATATAATTTGTTCTTCAGTGTTTATTTTCATTAAATGTGTATTCCATAATATATAAATACTAGGCTTACTCTGAAATATATATTTTTTTATTGCCTCCAAAGTTTAATATAGGCTTTAAAAGTCTCATTATTAGGCCTATCCACTTTATGGTACAAGTTTTTATCTCCCCTGTCAGGATGATAATTTTTAATGTCATAATTCATTTTTTTTTTTAATAAAAGCAACTTGCAGAGGAAAACCTGAGTACTTTATATAGACAAAAAATTTTAGTCTGTGCTGTGTACTGTGAGCTCTTATCTATAGCAAAGCATGAACTGTTCTGATTGCTTTGCCTTTATGTTTGAAAATATGTGAAACTTTTTTCCCTTTTATTTACTTATTAAGCAGTTAATAAAATGTTCCTCTCCATATACACACATATATTAAAATTTTATAAGCTATTATTTCTATCATATTTCTTTAGAGAAAAAAGTGCAAGACATATATCTGGTAATTGTCATTATCATTATTGATATTCCTGAAATGAGCATTTTTTAAATGGAGTGGCAAGGAGTATCTCTGAGAGAGAAGTAGGATGATAAAATAATTATAGTTAGATTATATTTAAGAAAATAGAAGAACAATTTCTTGCCATTTTTGTTCTAGAAATGAAAAAAAAGCTGTTGTTGACTGAGTATTTTTTTATGTTGGAATTGATGATTTCCAACTATGGAAATTCACGATAATTTAAATATTTTAAAATTATTAAGCTGTCAACTTGTTCCTTCTATAATGTATAAAAATTATATACTTAGCAATCCTCTAAGGCTTTAGAAAACTAGATTACTTAAATATAAGCTATTTTAATTTTTATTCTGAAGCTAAGTAGATTATTTTGCCATTTTAGGTTTGGGGGAACTATCAGCTTTAAAAAATTACCTTATTTTTTCATATTATAAATAAAATAAATGTTTATTATAGGAAGATTATAGAAAATACTAAAAAAGCCCATGTTTTTAATTTAACTTAATTAAATTAAATTAAATTGGTATATGGTACCAATTTATCTTGGTGTCAATTTAATTAAATTGGTATATGGTACCAATTTAATTATATGGTATCAATTTAATTAAATTGGTATATGGTACCAATTTATCTTCTACCAGCAATATGTAAGTACAAATGTATACTTATCTCTACTTCCGTCAACACAGATTTTTTTAGAAGACTAAGAGTAGAGTGGAGAGTGGAGGGGCCTTGTGCTAGGTATATGTGTTTACTAGTTTTAAATCCCCCCCAAAAAAATTGTTTTATTTATTGATGTGATTTAGGCTTTCTTTAAAAAATATTTATTGATCATTTGTTGTCTTTAATGACTCACTTATACATGTCCCTTGACATTTTTCTTATTATTAAGATTTGCTTTCTTTTTTTTATTCTCTTTATTGATTTAGATGTGTAGAATTGGCTTTTCATTTTTCAATTATTTCATTCCTTTTGTAGTATTTAAAAAGTGTTTTTGTTTATTTTTATACTTTCATATAATTAATCCCTTTTTATATACTTACCTTTACATTTGGTATCATGCTTAAAAAAATATTCTCTATTTCAAATAATTATTTGTATTTTCTGGTTTTTTAAAAAAATTTTAATAGTCTCTTCAAAATATATTGTTGGTATATCTAGATTTTTAAGAATTAAGATATAACGTAGGACTTTTTTATTCCAATGGTGTTGTTGACTAAACCATATTTTTTCACTCATTCGAAATGTACCCACCCTCTTTTAATGAAGAAAATGATTAAGGGTGCTTCAACCTTTTTCTTACCAAATCCTTGTGGTATCGAGTTAAATATACAATTCTTAAAATAGGGCCAGATTTTACACCTTTTTTCTCTTCCTTTTAGAATTTTGAACCATCCATATTTTCTTGTGTCAGCACTACACCTGCATGGATTTTAGACATTAATTCAAATATGACTTTATAGGTTCTCATCAAACATTCATGATATTCTAATTATTAAACAAATTTTAAATATTTCTGTCATCTGTAGCCTCAGAAATTAATTTATAATCTTAAATTCATTTCTTAAGACTTCTTATACTGCAGGGTACTGTGCTAAGCATGAGGGATATTGGAGGGAACAAGGCAGACAAGGATCCTGCCTAGGCCCACCTTAATGTATACTAATGGGAATATAGACTAGATAACAGGCAAATAGAATAATGTACCTTATAAAACACATTTAACACCGAAAGGGATGGCTTCCCAAAGGAAACAACATCTTAGCTGAAACCTTAAGAATGAATAGGTTGAGTAGATTTTAACCAGGTGAATAGCCTAGAAAGAAAGTTGCTGGGGGATTGGGATGGGCAGGGGGCTCAGGAAAAAAAAAACAAAAACAAAACCAAAAAACATTTAGAGACCAGAAGCAGGAGAGCATTACAGATCCTTAGAAATAGCTTTTAAGCAAATGAAGTCTTCAGATTTTACAGTTTAGAAAAATCATTCTGCTTCTTGCAGTGAGGAGAATGTGTTGAAGTTGACAGTTGTGACAGGGGCTTGGAGACTTTTTCAGTATTAGAGGTGAGACTTGAAGATAGCCTAAATTAGGATAGGACAGTAGGAATCGACATGGACAAATTAGGTATTTGGAAAATATAATTGAAGGGTATGATGATTGAAGGAAGGAAAAGGGAGAAGTCCAAGAACAGGCCCAGGTTTCTGCCTTCATCAGATTGGTGTGAAGTTAGAGAAAGAACAGGTTTTAGACATCTTGCATGTGATTTGAAGCATTCACCTGAGGAGGTCTTATATATTATTAGATGTGAAGATCTTAGGAGAGGGATGGACAGACTGTGAATTTGGGAATCATCAGATGATGACTGAAGCTTTAGAAATGAAGAAGAATGCTGTGGGGAGAGCAAGTGTAGAACCTTAAAGAACACCCACATTTAAGGGGTAAGCAGGGGAGGATGAGCCTGCACAGGAACCCAAAGAAGAGTGCTTATTTAGTAGAGATGAACTTGGAAATGAGGAATCCAAGGATAAAGATCTCTTCAAAGAATCATTAGAAATGTTCCCAGTAGGGCAAGTAAGATCGAGACTGTGGAGTGTCCTGTAGATTTAGCAATAAATAGCTTTTTTCCTTGTTAAGCGTGATGAGATAAAGGTTTGTTTTTTTTTTTTTAAGTTGTTTTTTAATAAAGGCAATTTCATTGCAATTACTTTAGTTCTCTGTCAAATTTTCCATCAAAGGAAAAATGTACTTGTCTTACTTGCCCATTTCATGTCATACTAGAATTTTTAATTTTTTTAAATTAAATTTACTGGGGTGACATTGGTTAATAACATTATATAAATTTCAAGTGTACAGTTCTATAATACATCATCTGTATATTGCATAGTATGCTTACCACCTGAAAGTAGAATTTTTTAATGCTATATTTCTTAATTAGTAGATGGAGACTCTGACGTGATTGCATAGGTTAAATGAGTATTATAATTTTTAAAAGTATAGATGTGATTGTGATCAATACAGTTTTAAAAATCATTAGAAAATATGTTTGAGCTCAGAGTAGGTTTTGACTATTTTGTATAAGAGACCAAAGTGATACTGCTGTCATTTGAGTGTCTTTGAAATGTTTTAACTTTAAAAACAGAATCCCACAGAATAGAGGCCTCCGAACGTTGTTACTGCTCTTTTTTATGATCTAGCTAGGTATTAGATAGTTATATTCACTTAACGATAATTTATAGAGATATATAGTATTTTGTATGTATGTCATAGTTGAATAAAAAGTTTTTGTTTTTTTTAAATGGGTTGTGAGGAAGTCCTCATAACTTAAAAAAAAAACTGTTGCATTAAATCAAGATTTCTCATTTACCTGTGCCAAATGACAGGCATTACACTGTAGTTCCCATCACCCTTCCTTCCTGTATGACCCCAAGTTAATGATGGGATGGGATGATGTTGCTGCTTTTTCATGAAGTAGTGGTGACTTGGGATTATCAGTCTAAATGGAAAGATTCCAGACAGACCAGCAATCATTCATATGTCATTTTATGTATTTAAAAATTTAGGGAAACTTAAACCCAAGCCTACCTTTTCAGCCTCCACTTTACCATAACATGAAGCTGTTATTCAGCTTAGTCACTTATTTTTTTCATCACAGCAGGAGCATACTTGCTTGTTTTCATTTTGCTATTGTTATTTATATTTTTCTGATACAACTGATGTTTCACTTGCATGAGAATCAGTTGGAGGACTTATAAACATGCAAATGCCTGCTCCATCCAATGCCTACTAAAAAGTAATTTCTGTGTATGGGGGCCTGGGAATTTTTGTTTTAACAAGTTCCCCAGGTGATTGAGAACCTTGCTCTTCCATCTAACCAGGCTTTCAAGTGTCAGTTCAACTTTTCTTTCTCCATAAATTGTCTTTGCTTGGGAAGATCCCCTTCAGAACTCCTTTCTGCACTTCTTATTACTATAGATCTTATACAACTTTGTACTTACTTTCTACAATTTTATATGGTTTCTGTTCACAAGTTCTCAAGTTACAAGTACTCAACCCTGCCACAAAAGCAGGCATAGATAATACATAAATGGATGAGCATGATTGTATTCCAGTAAAACTTTATCTTCATTTTATGTAATTCTCACATGTCAAAAGTGTTATTCTTTTTTTTCCCAACCATTTAAAAATGAAATTCTTAGCTTAAAGGCCATACAAAAGTAGGCCATGGACTGGATTTGGCCCGTGGCCATAGTTCTAGATTGTTGCCCTAACACAGTGTTGGTCAATATACAGTAAGTGTATAGGTCCTGAGTGAGTGAATTGTTATACCCATGATTTTGCACAGAGCATGTGTTGCACATCTTTTTTATAATATGATCTAATGTACTCACTGGTTCATAAATATTTGTTGAGTCGCTTTTCACCTTTCCTCAAGTTAATGCCAGGGTTATCTGTGTTTTCCATTTTCTTAAATGAACTGCGTTTTTTTTTTTTTCTGTTTTCAAATAGGAAGGCCCAAATAGTCTGATTAATGAAGAAGAATTCTTTGATGCTGTTGAAGCTGCTCTTGACAGACAAGATAAAATAGAAGAACAGGTATAACTGTTATTAAAAATTCTAAAACTAGGTATTCCTTGATATGTTATTTTATATGAAAAGAATTTGAAAATCGTTAAACCGATAAACTAGACAATGAACTGTATGTCTATACTGAATCACAAATGTAGACAAATCTTTGTCACTTCCTTCATCGAGTAATTTCCAAGCAATAGAAAGACCAATGAATGATACTTTAAAGGAAACATGCATAATTAACACAAAATTAAATGAAAATATTCTGCCTGTTCCCTTTGAAGTTTCCAACTTTATCATTCTATTAATATAAAGCATATATTTACTTGGAATGAAACTGTCTCTTAGATTTTCTCTTTACCACCGAGCACCATATAAATTCGAAAGGAAAATGACCAAGAATTTATTTTTCTTCTAAATTACTATTATTCCATTTTTATTATCTCCTTTATTGCTTTCACTACCTTCACCTTCAATTACTTTCTCACTTTTAATTCTGCTCAGTATTTTATCACCATTAAATTTACATCAGTTATACCTAGCTTCTGTGGAAATTGAAGGAAAGCATTTCTTAAACCTTTAACTTTGATTTCAAGATTAATTTGATCTTTTGCCTTCAATGCAGTTACCACATATTACCACTAGAGGGTACTTAAGGATGAATTTTAGTTTTCCCAGGACTTTAAGCATCTTGCAGATAAACGTGTATCAGTTTTATACTACAGATTAATTTGCATTAAAAAAAGTTGACATGTTCATTCTCTATCATTACTAAGTCAGTCATGGCCGTTATGCCCATTTACTGGCTTATCTACCTGAGGATAAATCAACTGCAATAGTGACTAATTTTCTCGTTCATTTTTCATTTTTTTCTTCTAAATCAGTAATAAAAAGTTCATGTCACATTAATTTATAAAGCTTTTTGCTCATTTTTTATACCTGAAAGATACTACATAGCACTCAGTAAGAGCAGGAATTTTCAGTTCCTAAATGAGCTCTAATTTTGGATGCCAAAAGTATTACCAGAAGTAGCATCATCATGTTTGTTTTTTTAAGGTTTGTTTTTTTTTTTTTTAATATATATGTTGTTATGGGAAGACTAGTGAACTGTGAGGTCAAGACAACGACATCTATAATGTCCATAAAACGATTCCCCTACTTGCTCCCTCCCTCCCCTGGCCCTCCACTTAGCCACCATATTAATGTTAACTGCATTCCCTGTACTGTGCTCCCTATCCTTGTGCCCAGCTATCAATTACTAATCCTTCACCCCATTCTCCTAGTCCCCCAACCCCATTCCCCTCTGTCTGTCACCAAATTGTCCACTTTATTTGTGAGTCTGTTTTTGATTAGTTTGTTTTTTTTGTTCCTTTGATTCCACGTGTAAGTGAAATCATATGATATTTATCTTTCTCTGTCTGACTTATTTCACTCAGCATAATAACCTCTAGGTCCGTCCATGTCATTGAAAATGGTAGGATTTCATTTTTTAATGGCCGAGTAATATTCCATTGTATGTATGAACCATGTTGGTACAGCCGCTATGGTACAGAGGTTTCTCAGAAAATTAAAAATGTATATACCTTTTCACCCAGCAATTGCACTTCTGAGTATTTATTGAAATAAAACCAAAACAATAATTCATAAAAATCTATGCACTCCAATATTTGTGGCAGCACAATTTACAATAGCCAAGATATGGAAGCAACCTAAATGCCCATCAACAGACGATTGGATAAAGACAGCTTTATTCTTATTCTTAGTTATACTGGTGACTATGTACCTATAAACATATTACTTAAATTCTCTGGGCCTTGGTTTTCTAATCTGTGAAACAAAGAGTTAGACAAGATGATTCAAATCATCCATTCTGGCTCTAAAATGCTGCTTTCCTAAATATCAACACAGTGGTTGAGTTGAAATGGAAGAAAATCAATGAAAACTTCTATAAGCTTTAGGAAAAAAAAATATTTATGGAGCTATTAACTCATTTAATTTCAGTCTATTTTTGACACTTTGGTAGATATTCTACAAAACAAGTTGTTAAACAGACCATGATTTTCCTTGCCTAATAACTAGGCATGCCAGTATGACAAAGATGATTACAATGTGTCAATGCTGTAGAGGTTGTAAGCTTCAGTAATCCATGAAATCAGTTCCAAAGGTTCAGATCAATTCCCTCATTGTATGCAGTGGATATTGCATAGGGCTTTCAACAATTCAGCCACTATATAGGTATTCTTTAGTGACATATTGAGTTTACATTATTTGTTTTACATTATTTGCCAACAAAAGGAAAGGTATGTGCAATAAAGTGGTGAGTGAGAAATGAGATCTTTGCAGTTATGTGCACATAGTGTTGAATAGAAATTAGCAGTTGTCTTCTTCATAGTTAGAAAGATATACATATGTTTTTTGGAACATAACGGACACAGTGATATTGGTTCAAATGATACAGCCGTGCAGGTCTCAGATGAAGTAGAACAATTGGAATAATTTGGTCAGAGTTTGGATAAGAAAATCAGCAGTGTTAAGATTGATTCATGGTAATGATGTCATGCTGGTATTGAGAGTCTGACTAGAAGCAAAATCAAAAAACTAATCCCTGGTCTAAGGTAGTAGCTGTGGACTCCAAAAGAAGAGATTGAATTGGAATACATAAAGTAAGTGTCAGGATTTGGCAAGGCTTGTATCTTTAGATTAGTTTCATAATTCAAATTTTTATAAATACTAAAGTGTTCAATAATTAAATGTTGGTAGTTCCAGATTATGTTATCTATTCTTTAGCTGCGAAATACACTTAAAAACCTTCCCATTCTAACATTATATGTTTTCTTAGTCACAGAGTGAAAAGGTCAGGTTACATTGGCCTACATCCATGCCATCTGGAGATGCCTTTTCTTCTGTGGGGACTCATAGATTTGTTCAAAAGGTAAGCTAATATTAGAGTTTACTGACGTATATGTTGTTTTGTTCTTCACTGTTGATTAGAACTCTTTTTTGATAAGTTTTCTCCCTTTTCTTGAATTCGAGTAATGAGATTTTTTGATATTATATGTTTTCTTCCATATACATCTTCCAAAACAAAAATCTTCCTCTGAACATAATTTCTTTCTTTCTTATTTAAGGGGAAAAGAGGTTTGGGGGTGGATAGGGAGTAACCAGTCCAAAATAGTTAACCAGAAGCATAGCCAGTTATATTAAATTTCTCTTTTCTTTGGGTTAAGTTGTATTATTTTATATTATTAGAATTACTGCATTCTTCTTAGAAAGATTTTGGAGCATAACACATAATAGGTACATGAAGTCAGCACTTGCTGCTGAGCTTGTTTCATATAGTGCTTTGTTCTCTCTTTCTTTATCTTGTGTTTGGAAGTTGGTACTGAATGCTCTGTTGTGCCTTTGTTCTGATTACTTGGTTTTTTCTTTGTCTGTCTCTGGTAGCCCTATAGTCGCTCTTCCTCCATGTCTTCCATTGATCTAGTCAGTGCCTCTGACGATGTTCACAGATTCAGCTCCCAGGTACTGTATGAATGTATAGAGTGGACTTGAGTCTTTCTGTGCTGTATTTCAGTCTGCTTTCCCAGTTCCTAGAAATCTTTTGGTTAGGCCACTTGTTTTGGTTTTGAATTTTAAATAGTAACAATAAGCACTAAAAAGGCCTTCATTACCTACTAAACAGTTCCTCTATCAGGCTTGCACATGCCTTTTGTATCCTCTACTTTGAATAGCTTAGAATTTTACTATATAGGAGGAACTCCCGAAAGACTTCAGATCAAATTGAAATAAGTCAAAGGTATCTGGTTTTAAAATATCATGTAATATCTATTTCTTCAGATAGGATTCAGCATTTTATTTCACATTTATATTAATATATACAGGATATGTTATAGCATAAAAGCAGGTGTCAACAGTCTCACTTCTAATCTAATTTAAATATAATTATATTCAAGAGGAAAATAATTTTTTATTTTATTTTTTATTTTTATTTTCAATTATAGTTGAAATTCAGTATTATATTAGTTTCAGGTGAGCAGGAAATACTTTTTAAATAATTTTTCTCTCATTACCATTATAATGTTGAGTACTGTTGAACAGATTGTACTTTTCTTATGCACATTATCTTTGGATATTATAAATTAATATTCCTGTTCATATGCTAAATTTATGAAAATTGGTTTTAATTGGTTAGTTGGCATCATTGTAAGGGTTTAGGAATTTATGACAGGAAACTGGATGCTTATAGTCTCTTCCCTCAATAAAATCATTGGAGGAATATTTTTTAGCATCAACATTAGTTGGAAAAAAAATTTTTCTATCTTCACATCTTTACAATTCAGCTTTGTGTCTATGTAATGATTACAGTTTATTGCATTACATTATGTTATCTTAACCCAAATTCCCAAATTATTGAGTTTAAATCCTGGTTAGCTGCATGATATTGGACAACTTTCCTAACTCTTTTATACTTCACTTCTGTGATTTAGCTAGGACTCTGATCTACCTAGGGCCGGGCATGTAATAAGTGCTCAGTAAGTGAGCTTTTATTAACATTATAATAACATAATTTCTTCGAGCTAATCAAAATGATCTGTGTCATTTTTTTCCTCAATATTCAAATAAATTTTTAAAAGTCATAATTTAAAACATTTTATTAGTTTACACATATGAATAAAATTTACATTCATTTTTAACTATACAGTAAAGAAGAAAATAAGAATCAAATTGTTTTTCTGATTTTTGCAGCTTTTTTCTCCTTAAATGTTTTTGAGAAATAGATTAATTAACCTTTTAGAAATCACATGTAGCCAAACTTATTACAGTATTTCTTACCTTTTGCACATCCATTTGTACATGCTTTTTAAAAAATGACTCATATTCACAATAAATTACTGACTAAACTTGATAATACTGGGAGACTTTGGTTTATCCTGCCAAGTTCCACCTTGCATTAAAATAGTAAAATAAACTAAAATCCGTCAGTACTGGTCACCATTTTCTCTTAAAATATAGGAACACATAGTCTATAAAGGAAAGAAAATGTAACGAGAGCAAAAAAAGAATATAAGCCACTAATAGGTGCATAAGAATTAGGACTTCAGAACCCAGACCTGTGCCCTATCTGTAGATCTATAGAAGACTGAAAGCCTTCAAGTACAGATGAATATATCACTGAGAAGCAGGTGCCCAGATTTCTACAAGTCTTTTGCCAAGTCATAGCTTACTTCTTTACCTAATTTTTTGTGTAACTCATGTATATAAGTTGAGAAATTCTTTGCGGTGGGTTTTTCCCTAATATATGATGCTCATGATCAGATGCTGTTTTAGCTTTAGATTATTAAACTGTGTTATATGCCAGATATTTGGTGTCATTAGCAGACTTGGGCTCTGGCATTTAACTGTTGATTCTTTTGTCTTTGACATCTGTATACAAGTTTTGGCTCCTGACTGCTTTGTTCTTGTTGAAATCATGTTCATAATCCTAATTAGGTAAGATAATTAAACAGAATTGAGAGATGCCCTGAAAATAACTTCAAATAAAATAAGTGAATTTATTAGGAAATTAGTGGCAAATCATGAATCTGTCTGATGGGCAGATAATGGGAATGCAGTAGCTCTAAAAGTGTACAGAAAGTAGAAAGGACTTGAATTTATGAATGAATCTTTTTGTCACATTTATTGGCATAACACAGTTACCATCTAAAGATGTCACCGTAAAAGTCAGAGGGAAAAAAAATCCACTGTTGGGGGGGGGAAAAAATCAAAGGGTTGGCAATAAATCTGTGAGTTAATCTATGATGAGCATCATTGTAAAAACAGTTCTTTGTAAAGTTCTTTCTGACTTTACGTCCATAGTAACACATTGTTGTGGTAATTATTTATTTCATCCTTCCTTTTTTTATTGTACAGTAATACATGCTATTTAAAGCAGAACTAGAAAGTAAATAAAATTAAAATACTACATCACTATTAGTATTCTCATACATATAAAAAATCATATTGATAAATACACATACTTTAATTGTTTTTTCCTACCGAAGTAGGTAATTCTATATATACTAATTTGTAACCAGCTTTTTAAAAAACATATAATTAGGCCCATCTTTCTATCAGTAAATATAGATCTATATCTCCTCATCTATTTATGGATATGCATACTGAGTCTACCTACTCACCTAATATTGAACATTTCATTTATTTTCAATTTGTCTCTATTATAAGTAGTGCGACATAGGCACTCTTTTATATGCAGCATCTTTATATATACATCTTTGTACACTTATTCGATTAATTTCTTAGACTATAGTCCTAGAGGTAGAATTGTTAGAGCAAAGCCCATGTGCACTTTTAAGTTTTTTTGTTTTTTTTTTTTTTTAATGTGGATTACTAAACTGTTCATTAGAAAATTTGAACCAGCTACATTCCCAGGTCAGTTTTCTTTTGCTGTACTGACACTGAATATTATAATTCAGTTAATTTTTGCCAGTCTAATACACTAAAAGTGATATTTTTGCTTCTTGGCTGTTTGCCTTTCTTTTTGTGAATCGACTTCATGTCCTTGGCCATTTTTCTTTTGGGTTAACAGTACTATTAACTTGTTATTAATAAATTATTCTATTCAGCAAATCTCTATATGACTATGACTCTAATAATAAGCATAGTTGTATTCTTTTCACATGGGTGAGAGAAAGAGATCTAAGGTGTGTTTGAGCTCTCTCAGATTTATTTTTGTTCAGTAGACTTTGATTCATTTCAATTTTGTTGTGCCATCAAAGGGCAGTTTTCTTTTAAAATTTCTGTATTAATAATGTTAGAAAAATCTAACTAGACAGCCTCCTAAAATGGCATATCAAATGATTCAAATGTCAGGTGAAAGAAAAGGTTGTAATTGGAGTACCATCACCTCTTATTTCAAATGTGTTTTATCTCCATTTTTTTGATAGTTCATTTGGTATGAAGATTCTGTGTATGTCAGCTTATCATTTTCAACTTTAGGTCCAAAAAAATCAAGGACATGATTCCTGAAATTATGTTTAGTCTATTTAAAACTTACAAATATAGTTAAAGCAGGAGAAACCTGCTTTAATAATTTGATATCATCTTTTTTTTTTTTAAGTAATAGGTGTTACTAGTAACATTATTTCCTAGTATATCAAGTTTTGATCCTAATAAAATGGTAAATTTGGCTTGTGCTTATTATTGTCATCCAACTTAATGGTCTGTAGTTTCTCACTTAATTTTGATATACAGGGTCATAACTGAAAACAGTAAATGGAGTGGATCATTAGGTTAGACCTGTAGTGTCTATGGTACAAATCATCAAGTCTCTGCCCCTGTAGTAAGATAGGCTACTTCATATTTTATTGCCGTAAACAAAAATTCATTATAGTAAGATTTTATCTGTATCACCTCTCTTGTTAACCTTAATATTATTACCTGGAGGAAGATGCCATAATGGATAAAGATTCCATGATGAGGACTTTGCAGAGATGGTTATTACAGTAATTGAGTACTTCATTCATTTCATTAATTTCCTAGAAGCACAGCACTGAATACAAACTTGTGTTGTTTCTTTGTTGGACTTTTTCAAGCCTTCTTAAGTCAAGGAAGTAAATAAGAGTAGAAGACTGAAAACTTCCATAGGTGCAGTGGTAACTGTGATAGGAATGTCATTAAACAGAACTCTCCATTTTTTAACAGAATAAAATCCTTCACATTATTCTTTTACAAGTAATCCATTAAAAATGGTAAAAATGGGGCTTATTTTGGGGAAGCGTTTCTTTCTGCCTCTGATTTCATAATATATGTAGGTGTTCTTAACTCCCAGTTCGACCTAAAAAGTACATATTCAGATCTAAAGATTTTTAAGGTCTTAGAATCTAAAAAGGGTAAAAATTTCTCCAAATCACAATGGGACACAGACAAATAAATCAAGGCAGTGCTACTGTGAGTTTTATTTATTTAGGAATACCAGCTGGAATTTTGTTATTCCTCTTTGGTAAATGAGGTACATTTTGAATATATTCATAACTTGGAATCCCACATTAATTATCCTTACCCTCTTAAAGCATATTTCAAATTATAGAGGCACACAGGTTTTTCCAGCAGTCCCCAAAGTTATGTTTTCTAATTTGGGCTTTATAAAATTATAGAATGTACTATTAGTCACATTTAAAATTTTCTCTCAACTCTGCAACCCAACACCATTCACAGTGTTTTGAGGATTATGAATAAAGAAATAAAATATTATGTTAGCATTTTAGTACAAAAGTAGATTGTAGAATCTCAATTTAGAAAAATGATAAAAGCATTATCAAAAACCTTTTTTGTGATAATTGCCAATTAAAGAGTCACATAAACTCATACCTACTTTCAGTAACTAAAAATGCATTCTGAGATCCAGAAAACTTGTAGCAGAAATACATATTACAATAACATATTATTAATATCCTTTTGTATAGAACACTTATAATTTTAAGTTTCTGTCCCCAAACCATTAATTTTGTATTTAAAGTATTTATTTCAAAATATGTGTAAACCTGGTTCTTGTTCTCTAATAAACGCACAACACTTTATGTAAAATAAATAGTTAAACTTAGGAATAAAAATTGAAGTGTTATATACGTATTATATACATATTTTCCAATTCTTTTCTACCTTCTCTTCTGTGCTTATTACATAAAATTATGTGTAAAAGCTAATATTCCTAAACTTAGAGCTTAGAAAAAAAGTGTCTGTGTAGATGGTAAAGAAGCGGTTTCTTCAGAGACAATCTTTATCACTTCAGTTCTGTTTTATACATTTCAAACTTTGCAAAGAACTCTTATGTGAAATCTTACCATTAAATCTGATTGAGGATTCGGGAGGTGTGAAATATTCGACTTTATTTGCTTATATAAAATGTGTAGGGTTAATTTGATAGTTAAAAGCAGAGGTTGCAGTTAAATTTTAGTAGAAGAAATTTAGAAATTTTTTCAAATGAACTAAAAGGTGATTTTTTGTAAATGTTTGCATATATGAGTATTAGCATTGTCCCTGAAAGAATTTAGAACATGAAATTGGAATGAAATAAATGAGGGGGTTGATTATTTTATAAGTTGGCTTATAGTTATGATAAAAGAGAAGTTTATCAATGAAAGAAAAGTTTTGTTACTTTTTTATAGAGAAAATCTTAACATATAATGATCTTTCTAATATTTCTATAGTCTTAAATATAGGAACACTGGACTAGATAGTCTCTTCGTGCTCCATTTACCCTTAGTGTTCCATGATTTTATCCTTTAAGATGTCATTTCTGTAAAAATTTTATAGTAAAGGAAGGAATTTTTTTTTCCAGAAAATGCTTATTTTGGTCACTTGATGCACATTAGGCCCAGTATATGTTATTTGTTTGAAGCATCTTCCTTTCCCACATTTCTCCCTCCTGTCATTAACCTCGATATATCTAGAATGTAGACTAAACTCAATATTATATAAAACGTACTAACCTTTGTGCATTTGGTTGTTCAGCTTTCTAAGAACATCATTTCTGAACTGAAGTAGACTGAATATCATTATGTTTTAGAGATTATGCCATAGCTATTAATTGGAGGTGTATTCTTATAGCTTTATTTTTCTCTTCAAGGTTGAAGAAATGGTGCAGAACCACATGACTTATTCATTACAGGATGTAGGTGGAGATGCCAATTGGCAGTTGGTTGTAGAAGAAGGAGAAATGAAGGTAATTTCCAGTGAAATGTTATAGGTTTCTAATTGTAGCTCTGTTACAGTCATATTATCCTTACTATTGATATGAATAAGGATAGTGTTTTAAAATTACTTTTAAACAAATTATTACACGTGATCAAAGAAGCACCAAATATTGAGAAATAAAATGTCTTTTTGCTTCCTTGCTTTAGCTTTTACGTAATATCTTTATGGTCCAAATCTATGCAGAAATCATTCTGTTCTACCTAGGCCATGAAAAAATATTTTGCAGTTTAATTATGAACAGGTCACAATTAGCTGATGACTATTTGGGTATTTCTCTCTCTTTTAGTATACTCAGTATTGTGCCCAGATATCACTTTGTGTTCCCCTCTGGTCTATGTCTATACTTCATTTTTTGTCCTTTCTCTCTCTGTACCTTTTTTTTTTTTTTTGATATTTGGACGTTGATCAGCTAATCTGGTTCACATCCCTAAACACAGGAGATAGAATAAGAGCAAGGACTAAAGACACGCAGAAATGGATTAAAAAGCAGCAGCAACATTGAACTTTGGATTACCTCACGCCCAAGGCACTATGCTAAAGAAAAAGAGATATTTAATAGGACTCTCTCCAAGCTGAAACATTAGTTGGGGGGAAAAGGATATTGGCATTTAAAAGATACCATTACTTGGCTCAATCTGATAATGTATTAAATGAAGAGTACAGATGATTAGTGAAAAAAAGTTGGAAAAGAAAGAGATCTGTGATCTGAAACCGATCGTTTTGTACTGAGGAGAACCATTTGAACTATGGAAATGGAAATAAGGTGCGACAAAGGTGAAGTGAGGGCATTTTAGACAAGAAATAAACATGAGCAAAAACTTGAAAGCTAATTTCTTAATCAGGTGTTTGGTAGAGACTGTGTTGACCAGAATTATTATAGAAAATGGGCAGAATTTCCTCTCCTGAATAGGAACAAATTAAGAAATAAGAGAAGACTGGCAAATAAGATACCAGAGTATTAGATACAATTCTGATAAAATGATTGGATTACATGGAGGCCAGCTGCTGCTGCAAGGTCTTGCTAATATGTTACCTCAGCTAATATTACTAAACTTAATGTTTCTGACACAGCTGGATAATCACAGACCTTCTCCACAAGAGCAAGCCCCAAAAGCACACCAGGATGCATGTTCTCTGCAGAAGAAGGGGTTGAGCCAAACCTGCCTAGTCCCTTCTCTGTACTCCCCATTCAGATAAGTCGCTGTTTCCCCCGAGGGAGGTTCCAGGAAATGAAGGGGTGAAGAGAAACCAGGAGTCTAGATGAAGGCCCTCCATGTGGACTGAGGAGTAGAGAATAAGTACTCCTATAGCCCACAACATTAGAGAAAGAAGAAATCGGGCTGGATTATTGGGAGTATAAAATAACTCAATAAGAGAATAATCTATCGTTTGTAGTAGTAGGTTAACTATTGGATGCAAAATAATGTTTTTGGAAGATTAAGCTGATAGAGAAGAGATTAGAGACCAAGAAAACCACTTGCGAGAGTCAGGTACAAGGTGATGAAAGCCTACCAAAAGGTAACCATAATAGAAAAGTCAAGTTGTTGGTCTTATAGAAGATTGATAATAAGCTTAATGGCTATGTGAAGTGTGAAAGGAGTCAAAAGTCTACAGGTTCCAGTTTAGGTGACTAGAAAAATAGCTGTCCCAATAACAAATAAGTGAGAGAGATCTAAAGGAGAAACTGTATGTGAAATGTAAACTACGCGTGAAATGCCTAACAGTGTCTGGCCCCAATGGCACGCCATAAATAGCTGATTTTCCCTGTGATAATATGTTTATTCATTTGTCAAAAGAATTTATTATAGAGATCTTTAAATTAGCAAACCCTCTATAATTTTGAAAAAATTAATTTTAATCAGTACTTTAGGTACACAACCTCAGTATTTAAAGTCAACACATAGATCTTTATGGTAGTTTCAGCTTTCAATCATTGATTCAACAAATAATTGCCTATTGTGTTTCATATACTATTCTAGATGCTGGGGATACATCATTGAACAAAACTGCCTTAAATCAATATCTTTAAGGAGATTATGTTATAACCAGGCTATATGGCCTTATTAGTCATGTTGAACAGTTTTTGATAATGTTCAGTAAATAATGCTTGTTTTAAATTGATATATTTATTTTTTAACAACTCACAGTAGTCATTCATCACACATGCATATTTTTCATAGTTGAAGTTTACATTGGATTTGCAGTTTTAAATATTTTTATGTGTTGCATGTCTAAATAATTTGAAATTTTAAACTTCTTTTTAGTGGAATATTTATGTTCCATCATGCACTTTCATAAATAAAATCTTAAAAAGCCATTAAGTTTTAAAATATGCTTTCAAGTTTGTACTTTAGAAATTTGATCTTTATTTTTTAAACAAGTTTGTAAATATATCCTATGTAGGTATATAGAAGAGAAGTAGAAGAAAATGGGATTGTTCTGGATCCTTTGAAAGCAACTCATGCAGTTAAAGGCGTTACAGGACATGAAGTCTGCAATTACTTCTGGAATGTTGATGTTCGCAATGATTGGGAAAGTAAGCTGCAATTAATATATTTTTAAAATTTATTTTAATATAATTATTATTTAATATTTAATATTAAATCCAACCTGATTTTCTGTATCTGATTTGTAGTTTACAAAGTCGGTGTAGAGGATATCTGGAGAATCATACAGGGGACTGACAATACTTTATATTTAAATAGAGCTTTTTTACTATATAAAATACTTCTCAGTATGTTGTAGAATTTGATCCAGTACCTGAACAATCCTACATAGGTAGGTAACAAAGTAAAATTCAGATGGATCTAAGGCCATAGAACTAGTTAGTGGAAAAGCCAGAACTAATATTAAAAGTATCTGTTTTATCATATACTTTTTTCCTATGCTGTTTTCTTTCCATGGTAAATCCTAGATGAATCCTGCTGTGGTTTGTTTAGTTATTCTTTGGCGAAGGGGTTCCCTTGGGCACCAGATTTTGTAAATAGATACTTTTGAACATCATAAGATGTTTATCAGTAGCAGTTTGACATTCTTTTCTCACAAATACAGTCACCTAAGCCTAGATAGAACAGTTTATTCAGCTTTAGTAAATTAGGGATTATAGAGAGAGGTCATAGTGTTAGGGAGTAATTTGTGCCAGAATAATGCAGTGGTGCTGATTATAATTGTTTTTTGGCTGTGGAAGCTAGATATTGGACCAAAAAAAATGAGATTTCTGGGTGATCAGGTCTCATAGCCACTATCTATAGCCCTAAATACTAGGTATTAACTACCTTTGTTTGAACTTAGCCTAGGTGGGGCAGAAACTTGTTCATTTTACCATAATGTTCATTTGTAATTGACTTTCAGTATAAATGAATTAATCACATTCTAGAAAAAGGTAATGTATCTTTTTGGCTATTAATATTTTCTCTTTATTTCAGCAACAATAGAAAACTTCCATGTGGTGGAAACATTAGCTGATAATGCAATCATCATATATCAAACGCACAAGGTAAATATCTCTTCATCCCGAAAGGATTCTACTGTAGTTCAAACTGAGACATAAATTCTCTAAAGTAAAATTTGGCAGGAAATTAAATGCCACAAAAAATTCAAAGACTTTATTAATAATTCATGAATGTCATGTATTTGAAAGGTACATCACCTCATTTAAAGCAGAAATGGGTGCAGCTAAGAACCTGAGAAATATCTAGAAACAATGTATTTGATGAAGACCTACAGTTAGTTATGCACATTCTAAGTCTAGAAAAGAAATTCTTGAAATCCTTTATTCTAGCATCTAGTTTCTATGAGAGATAAATGATAAATGATAGTTATCAAATATGAAAGTGACTACAATATAATAAGGGGAGTAGAAAATATGTTATTAGCCTATGTTAAGACTAACAGATTTGAAAGTGATTTAAGTGGATGATCTTAAAGCAAAGGAAAATTACTGGGCATGACTATTAAGAGGTTGGTCATACACAAGTACATATAGAATCATTTCATTTAAATTAGTTCCCTTTCATGTCATTTTTTCCTCTACTAGTCTAGATATTTAAAATGGTAGAATTAATATTTCTCTTACCTTATTCTGTTCTGTTCTATCCAAAATAATATTTTGGATAAAGAATAATAAAAGGAATTAAAATTTTGGAGAGATCCACCAAAAAGCACTATTGTATGTTATATAAGAAATATAATGATTCAATAAGTACTTAGTTTCTCTTTTTCAAATGATTTTTTAATTGAGCCGAGTGTATTTGAGATTTGCTCTGTATCTCTTAAACTCAGTCCTGTCACCTGAGGCATCTTTTTTGTATCTAATGCCTGTAAGCTAGGCTTCATTTTACATGCTAGCTGCTCAAGAATGTGTGACAATGAAGATTCTACATATTTGTGACAATGAAGCATACATATTTGGGGGGCAGGGGAGTGGAGAGGGAGGTCCTAGGCAAAATCTAAAATTTAGTAGATGTTAAAATATCAATTAATTGCCCTGTAATTTGGAATGAAAATAAATTACCACTAATTGAGAATCAGAAGACTCTTATCTGAAGATAATTGATCCCGGAACACAATCTGCTGCAAGTATTTCACTAAGTAAATAGTAAATGGAGGGGAGGATTGTATAGATTGTATTAGGGTTATTTCTTGAAAACTAAAACTAAAAATTATTAAAATAATGTATCTTATACGTACCATAATTTAAATTACAATTATAATTATTTGACTAAACTAATTATCTTGGCATTTTTTCAACAAAATTCCATAACACTGACATCTTTTTTTGGTTTCTTTTATAATTTGGTCTTAAAGAAGGCTGTTCATCTTCTAATATTTAAATCATTCTCACTCTAAATTTCTGTCTTATCATCCTTGCAGATTTGCATTTATTAGTTCTAACATGGCCAAATTTTTGTTTATTATTAGCTTCATATACATTTCCCTAACACTACTGTCATCAGCTTCATGGAATTTTATCTCTCTAAAAGATAAACCATTTCACTTTGCAAATGAGTTGTGTTATGTTGACACTGAGCTGTTAGCTATTTATCATACTCAACGATCAGGAAAGACACTACATACTGCAAATTTTCTCTCGTTTGAAAGTATGTAGTCCCAGTTTTCTAAGACCTAGGTTCTTTGTCATTCCAATAATATATGTTTTTCCTTGCATACTATAAAGTTGAAAGATTCTATATGATTGGGAATTCTTCAGATACGATTATGATATCAAAGGAGCAATCTTTTTTTCTCTAAAATCTTTGATTTAAACTCTCTGAACAATTTAAACAGAAGTTTAATACGACACTTAAAAGCAGAATATTACCAGGATCTGTGGGAGAGGTTAATGGAGAGTTGTTGCTTAATGGAATTTCTGTTTGGGGTGATAAAAAATTTTGGAAATAGTGGTGATGTTTACATAACATTGTGATTGTAATTACTGCCATTGAATTGTATACTTAAAAGTAGTTTAAATAGCAAATTATATATTACATATATATTACCACAGTTTAAAAAAAAAAATAGCAGAATATTATTCTTTTGGTATTGTTCTACAAAACCATTAACTCAGCGTCCATAATTAATCCTTTGATGGATATTCTCAGATGCTTTTCATTTAAAATTTGACAGATTTTACCTTCAACTAAGATATTTATTAGTTGTACATTTGTTTTTCTGTTCCATATTATATATGAATAAAATGTATTTTCAAAAAATTTTTACTTTCACAGAGAGTGTGGCCTGCTTCTCAACGAGATGTATTATATCTTTCTGCCATTCGAAAGATACCAGCCTTGACTGAAAATGACCCTGAAACTTGGATAGTTTGTAATTTTTCTGTGGATCATGACAGTGCTCCTGTAAGTACACTGTGTAAATTTGTATAGTTGTATAATGTAAAGCTAAATAAACAATACAGTGCAAAAGTGATAAACATATACCACACACGCACAGATACTTGATAATGATTCTTAGATTTTGTTTTATGTTGTCTCTTTGGGACAATATAACTCATGTGTTACCTGAGGGACAAGAGTCATGGCTGTGACCATCCTAGCAGGGCTGTTTTCTTTTCCTTCTGAGGTGAGATGAGACAGAGTTGATGGGTAGTATATGTAGGCTACTTCTTACAGTTACCTTTCAAGCCATGATCAACTACTGGCAACCTCTGGTTTCTACTTCGATTTAGCGAGCGCCATTTACACATAAAAAGAGCGATAATCATTTCTACTGTCTTCTTATTAGCTTGGCATGTGTTATTTTTTGGCGCTTATAAGATTTTGTTGGAGATTTTGATCTTTGCTGGAGTTATGGTTTGGATTAACCTAATGTAGTATTAGACCAGTAGAGATTATAAAATACTGGGTATCTACTATACTGGTATTTTCTTCTTATTTTTTGTTTTGGCAGCTAAACAATCGATGTGTTCGTGCCAAAATAAATATTGCTATGATTTGTCAAACCTTGGTAAGCCCACCAGAGGGAAACCAAGAGATTAGCAGGGACAACATTCTATGCAAGATTACGTATGTCGCTAATGGTATGTATTTTGTTGTTTGTTTTTGCTACTTGGTAATGTGGATGTTCTTAGTATGATCTGCATGATAACTGACTGGACAAATGCCATTTAGAAATGCCTTTTTAGTTTTTATCCTTTGGATTAGTAATTTTTAATTTGGATAGATGTATATCAAAACTATTGGGAAACTTTCAAAATACACATATCTGGATTTCATCCCAGAACTACTATATCAGACTTTCTGAAACTGGGTCTGCATAGGTAAATTTTAAAACTTCATATCAAGATCACTATCACATATCTTTGGTTTTAAGAACCATTTTATTAAATATTTGCCTGAAAGAATATATACTTTTAGGAATATACGCAACAATGGGAAAGGAAAGTAACAGTTCTTTTTCTTATTGTCAGCCATGTTCGTTTTCTGAATCTTTGGTCCCTAGTCCTTATTAGCTAGTTATATATTTAATTCACATTGGCCTGCTGCCGAACAGCCCTGTTACTTTGGTTCCTTATGACACCCATAACCTACCTACAGTAGTTATTGAAGTCCATCTAATCAGATCCTCATACCTTCTTTATACAGGGCCACAACTGCTAGTGTATTTAAAAGAGATGGTTATGCCTGAGTAAGTTACTACTTGATTACAGTAGAGTTTGATGAATAAATCTTCCCTAAGTAACCTAAAGTGTAGCTGTATGAACATTTGCATACAATTTAGGAAACTAAGGATATTTTAGAAAGGTAATAAATGCTTTCTTACTTGCTATTTTCTTGTCCGGTGGTTAATTTTAAGCAATTAATTTAATAGTAAAGATTTAAGAGTTGCTGATTGTTTCAAAATGAGGAACTTTTTAAAGCATAGGAACAAATTGAGTGTTTCACATTTGTTTATAGAATTATATCCTAACAGATTTTAATTTTTCTTTAATTCACAGTGAACCCTGGAGGATGGGCACCAGCCTCAGTGTTAAGGGCAGTGGCAAAACGAGAGTATCCAAAGTTTCTAAAACGTTTTACTTCTTACGTCCAAGAGAAAACAGCAGGAAAACCTATTTTATTCTAGTATTAAAAGGTACTGGAAGATATGTTATCCTTTTTTTAAAACTTTTTTTGACTAATGTGATTCTACAGATATTAAAATTTAGTTAATTGTCAAAAGTAGTTTCTGTGTTTTATAATGTTCTCATATAAAGAGTTATTTTTATAGCCTTAAAACTTATTTTTTTATTATTTTTCTGCTTATATTAAATAATACCTGCTTATATTTAAAAAATTTCAACATCATTGAACTACAGAATTTCATAAGTTCAAGTTCCTTATATCTTTCCCTTCCCAGAAATTACTGTTATTTCGGTTGTATATCCTTCTAGACTCTGATATGTATGTATTTACATATATTTTTAATTATTTTAAAAAATGTATTTTCTACTGTTTTGCAGCTTGTTGTTTTTCTGCCAACAATATATCTTGACTATTATTCCACATGAAGATATGAGATATAAAACCCTCTCATTTTTTTAATATCTGCTATATGAGTGTTGCAGAATTTATTAACCAGTCCCATGTTAATGTCTGGGTTGGTTCCATGTTTATTGTCAAATGATGTTACACTGAGTATCTTTGCACAAGGAATCCAGAATCTTTAATTTTTTTACAAATTAAGTGATAATGTTAGCATGATTCAGAAGTTAAAATTATGAAAATATACAATAAAATTTATCCCTTGCTCCTTATTCACCCAGTTTTGCCCCCTCTCCACACATGCAAAAGTATACAGCTGCTATTACTAATTTCTTGTGTATTTTTCCAGATTTTTTTTTTTGTCTGAATAAGGAAATACAAGTATATTCCTCCCACACATACTCTTTTTTTGTTGTTGAAGAAAAAGTAGCATACACACCATTCTGCACTTTGTTTTTGCACTTTTATTATCTTGATGGTCTTTTCATGTTGGTAGGGAGCTTTATTTTTTTTTACGGCTTTATAGTATCTCATTGTATGGATGTATATAATTTATTTAACCTCTAGTTGTAGATACTAAAATTGTTTCCAATTTTTGTTAGAACAAACAGCGTTGCAGTTATATTCATATGTCATTTTATACTTCAACTTGTTATGTGGGATAAGTTATGATATGTGCCACTGCTGGCGCTCTGGGAGTTTGTGTATTTGTAATTTATGTATTGCCCTCCATAGGGGTTGTATTAATATACCATTTCACCAGCAATAATGTATTAGAGTGCCTGTTTACTTGTACCCCCTCACACGATGGGTGAAATAAAACTTTCTGATTTTTTTTCCAACTTAATAGGTGTAAAATACTCTTCTAGTGTAGTTTTAATTGCATTTCTCTTATTGTGAATGCATTTGAGCATCTTTTAGTCCATTTGTAACATTTGCATAATTCTGTTTTTTATGAACTGAGAGTGTGTGTTAGCATTTAAATTTTTAATAGATCTTACTACAAAGTAAAATAATTTACAGGCAGTAAGTATATATGAACGTCTTCTCATTCTTATCTACACTGAATGTTAAATCATTGGCTGAGAAATTTATATTCTTGAGTCACTTTCTTTAGATAAAAATAATATAGTCAATTATTGTATGATGACTGATGTTTTTAGTTATGTCTAGTTTCTGATGCTATTTATGGTATGTCTTTCCTTTTTTAAGAAAAAAATAACTCAAAAGCTGAATTTATAGTCAGATACTAACACAAGGATATTGCATTGGTGTCCTAGATACGTAGCTTTTCCCAGGAAAAAAGTGACCTGAAAATGTTAGTCAGGTTCTGATCTTACCGATCTGAATGGTTAGTGTTTGGGGATACAGTCTGACCTTTGTGGAATTCTCTCTTCTGGCATAAGTGCGCTGTATAAATGCGCTATTGTTAGAATATGTTATACTTTAGGATTGTTATGGCTAGATCTGGGTGCCTAACCTATTAATTCTGTCTCTGCAGTGTATTTGTCAAGCATACCAGAAACCTGATGCCACACAATGGCAGCAGGCTTTTCACCTTACTTAGCTGAGTGTTTCTCCGCATAGCCTTAAGATTTCTAAAAGGTTTTGCTGTTTGCTCCAACCAGGACCAAGCATGCAGCTTTATCTGCTTTCTCTCTTCTTCACCTCTATCTCAGAATGCAGTTATATATAGAACATGCTTTCAACTATGTTCAAGGAGAATAATGGTTTTCCTAAACATTTGAAAAATACATGCTAACATATTACTAGCATTTGCCTCTAAACCGTTGAATTCGGGGTGTTGTTTTATTGACTGACCAAGTGTATGTTTGGTGCATGTGCACATATATGTTCATATGTGCACACATTCTTCTCTAGTGGCCCTAGGATGGAAGGCATTGAAATCCTTTGAAAAAAACTTAGGGGACGGAGGTAGCATTGTTTGTGGATGTGTGTGTATGTATGTAAAGATAGAAATGAAAAGACTCACTGGCCAAAACTCAGTTCTGGCCTTGAGTTTGCCTAAAGTGATATTTGTCCCATAATACTTTCGGCAGGTGTGTGTATGAAGTGCATTCTAGCACTGAAACCTTAATTTTAGTGTTGGAGAAATTATAACTTTCAATAGTCATTTTCTTTAGAGAAATTCCATAGAGTTAATAAAGTCCGAAGATATTTACAATTGTTAGTCAAAACTCTTTAACACATTTGACAAGGGCTGAGCATGTTTGTGTCTTAAGATAAGGTAGACCTTTTCTTCATAGCCTAAGTAAATTTTTAAAATTTTTGATAAGTGATATTGCATAATTTTTATTGAAGACTAAGAAGGAAATGCCAGTTTGTTGAGTACAAATCTGGAGACCTCTGGGTGATTTGCTCTTTGTTTACCTATAGTACATTACCCTTTTAAATTTTTTCTAACTTTCAGAAGATTTCTTGTATGCTCTGTTACTGATGGATAAGTTTCAAATATTTAAGGTTAATAATTTTACATTCTTAAAGGTGAAAATCCTTAAAAGATACATTTTAATAGAGAATCTGTGTATTTCATCAATTCAGAGGGTAGAAGGAAATTCGTTCTGGTATTCTTGCAGCTGTTAGTAATAATGTATTGCCTAATTTTTTACTTGTCATTTTTCTTTCTTGCAGTGACGGAAGCAAGGCTGTGTGACATTCCATGTTGGAGGAAAAACTGAAAAGAAAAATGCTCTAAGCTGGAACATAGGATCTATAGCCTTGTCTGTGGCCCAACATCTTGGCCTTGTGTAAAAAAAAAAAAAAAAATGAAGAAATATTGCAATAGCAAAGCTGAATATCTAACACTAGCTGTCTCCTGCTAGATCTCCGTGCTCAGCATATAACTATAAATACATGTAAAATTACATGTACATGGCTATATTTTTATTTGCTTGCTCCCAGAAGAGAAAAAAAAAAATCAACTTTGAATCACAACTAGGAATTGATGCTTTAATTTTTGGAAACTTTTTCAAAATTTTTAATTTAGTATGGTCCGGCCTAAGATCCTCAGTTGTATCAGGTTTTGTGCACAAAAGAAAAGCACAGAAGTTGAACACACACGGGAATGTGCTTTCTGTGCACCAAATATCTGGATGGGGTTCTTTTTTCAGGCCTATATAGTCAAATCTGTGTCCAGAATTTTTTGACTTCTTTGCTTTGTATAATCATAGAATTTATTGCTGCTGATTTCTATAATGATTCATGTTGTCATGTAAGGTGTCTTTTAATAACTGAGGGCTGTCAGTAACCTGTGATTTTGCTTTTTCTATAGTCTTACTCCCATGAAGAACCTTGGTTCTGATGGAGAAAGTGAAAAGCTTTATTTTTTTCTCCATATATCTTTATGTTTCTTGTATTTTTATTTGTGTTCTGTGTGCTACAGCTTTTGTTTTTTCAGTTTGTTAGAAACACAATATGGCAATTCCTGAATTGGTTCTGCCTGCCTCCAAACATCTGTACAAATCTTATGGATATAAATTACTTTCTGGTAAAATGGTCAGGATAAAATGAGCTCACATTTTTATGAAATTTGTAAGAGGTTATATGGTATTACTTGTTAAAGCAAATCAGACTGAGTTTGACATTTGATTCAATATTTCTAGTATTCAGTAACAAGTATGTTTGTTAATTCTTCTAATTTGGGTCAGTTTAAGAGAGATGTTGCAGGATATGCACACAAAATGTTAGCATTGCTCCTGTTTGCCTCTTGATCAGAAACTTCAGCAGAGCAGTAAAGGATTCCATGTGATTCAAACTGAAATTCTTTCCTTAGTTGCTGTAAGAACTTACATGTAAAATACCTTTTTTAGTTTATTAGTTTCAGGCCTCTGTGAAAAACCTTGAAGCATGGAGTTGAGGCAAGGAATTATACTCATTGAAGTGGAAATGACTGCCCACTCCAAAATCTTCATTGTGTTTATACACAGATGTGCTTACATATATCAGAGGCATTTTGTAGATGTTTTGCTGACTTGTTCATCTCTGTAGAAACACAGAAATCAGACCCATTTTGTTAAGCAGAAAGTCATGTCACATGGAACATGTCCTGTATATATTTCATACGTGGTAATGAAGTCTTAATGATAAATGCAAGGTGATAATTTAATGATGGGATTAGTCTGATCATTTAATATGCACAATCCTGGAAGTGAATTACTTGCATCAGATATAGTGGTATTTATTATTCTGTACAGAGAGAAAAAATACATATAAAACATAATGCTTACATTACATGCACGCAGATTTCATGCTCCATAAATCTTTTCTATTTTTTAATTTACCTTTCTCTAAATGATGTGCATGGAATATGCCTTATTACAGAAAAATGCTGTTCATAATTTGACTATGTGGAAAAGTGCCTATGGTGGTAAATGCTAGTAAGGCAAATAAGACAAATTATCATATCAGTTTACTACATAACCAGTTAACATTTTATATTGTGATGTTTAAAAAATGTTTATACCTCAAATGTATATTTTATTTTACAATCATCTGTGGGCTGGGATGTGGGGGTATGGGAGGGTGGGGGAGGGGAAGTTTATTCATCATAGCCACTGATGGGAATCTTCAAAAAATTCTATATGCCCACTTTAAATATTTCTCCATTTGGCATTTCTGGTAACTATCATGAACACAGACAAAGTAACTCTTAACTAAATTGGATAGCTTTATTTTACAAAGATATGGAAAGTTTACAGAGCAGTATCTAAATCTAATTATCATTAGTTACATTTGCACTAAATGTTAATGATACACTTTTGCAATTCTGTAAATAAAATGATTACACTAAAATATTTGTATAAAAAAGAAAAAAAGATAAATTTTACCTTTAGGTAACTGCACTGGTACTTCACTAGAGTTAATCCTGTCCAACCAGATTTAGAAATGAGTAGGGGAATATGAAAAGAATTTAAAAGAGGTCAGAATTTAAAAAGGTACTAGCCCTTTAGACAATATTCAGACCCTCTAGAATTATTTCCATATGGCTAATTCCTATATACTGAATATACATGTTGATTTTTCATCTTCGGTTATTTCCTACTTCCCCGGGCCAAAAAAAAAAAAAATTATCTTTTACTCTTTTCTACTCACCTTTTTTGTACTGTGATAGAAACTTGAAAAATATTGGTGATGATGGGTTATTTTTTTCCCTGAGTGCCCACCGTACCCTTCAAGATAGCACAGTGTTTCAGTTAGAATTCAGGATTTCTGATTTTGAGATAGAGGGTGATCATAGGCGCTCTTGATTTGAGAACGCCACAAGAGCAGCCAGACCAAGAAGAGGGATGGCTGGGAGGGAGATATAAGGATACAAAATAAGGAAAAGGAGAAATTGGTTTCCCATTTGTTCAGTTTCATCAACTAGTTTGTACACCTCTACAACATCAGCATCACTTTGCTATTGAGAAATTTTTAGTTGGGCTGAGCTGGTTCTCTTGTGAAATTGTGCTGATTATCTTTAAGCTTATCGGTTGTTTGTCCAATTAAGCACTTTCACCAGTATTTAGTCCGAGTTGTACAGACGACGTTTGGATTATTGTCATTGTTCATCTACAGACTCAAAACGTAATCATTTTAAAGTTCCTTGGGAGTATGTAGAGTGTAACTATTCTTTAATAGCTTTATGATCCTGATGATGTTTTTAAAAATTAATAAAGTTGGATCTTCCATGTTACAATCACAAAATTAAAATCAGTATTTAAAAGTGGAAAAGTATTAAAATATTATGGAAATTTGTGCTTGCTTGATTGTTTTCCTTAACCCAGAAATACTGCCCTCCATAATTCTCTGAGTAGTTAAGAGCTTGGAATACTCCAGTATTCTTCAAACTGTAGGTTTAACCCAGTTAGGGATCAAGAAAATTATTAATGAGTCACAACCTAATTAAAAAAAACAAAACAATGGAATAATCAAGTACATAGTTTATAATGAAAAATATTTTATGAATCTTATATATGTAAATGTACATGTATAGTGGGTTACAATTTTAAAATGAATTTCTTACTATATGTTATGGTTCAAAAGTTAGACCATGTGCTACTAGAGAGCAAAGCCATATACAGTTGGGCATTTCTAAAATGAAAGCACAGTGCTAGTCATCCATACTTAAAATTTAACTACATACATTTAGTTAAATAAATCACCCCTCATTTATTTAAATAATATGGCTAGCTCCACATGTTACACCCAGAATTTATGCCCTAGAACAACAGTGAGATGGGAAGTGTGGATTTGCACTTCACTCACTCAGTGGGTTCCCCTGTGGTTATAGCGAAAGCCATCGTGCATATTTTTCTGCTGATGTTCAAAGATCCATACCATCCAAACAATATGATCAGCCAACTACTTAGTCTGGTGGGATGCTGGAGAAAATATCTGGCTGTCGTGCTGAATTTATTAACAAGTAGTATTGTGGTCCTCGTGGCACATTTTTAAGGAGTATTTTAAGAGTGATTTTAACTATATGCAGCTTTTGCCTTAGTCTCAACTTTGGAATATAACCTGCAAATAAAGTGTAATTCTCATTAGCTGTTGCAAATTGAGTTGCTTTTATAGTATCTTCTAGATTTTCCTGCCACTGTTTTAACAAGCAGGACTCATATTGTTGGCATTTGTATTACCTACCCATTAAAAAAATTTTCTATGAACCCTCCATGTCCGCATACTCTGAGTAGCCTTATCATAAACCATTTGGCCTCTTCATTCTCTTCCACAGAATTCTGTGAGTTTGGTACTAGAATGAATCTTAAAGATCTTTGAAGTTATTAAAAAATGCCCAACCAGGATTTTATCACCCAGTCATTGTTGAGGTGCTGAATGAGGATGTTTCCATTAAGCGTTAACACACACCATGCCTGCATTTTATCTGACTTCTCTCTGCAATGCTGCTGCTGTTGGCAGTAGCGCTAGTGATACCACTACTATTTACAGAAGAGGAAACAGGCCAGGCCTACTGTGTAAAGTCTTTCCTTTAGACTCTGCTACTTTGTAATGCCTATGTATTTAATATCTAGAATATGATGTACTGAAAGGAGCTGACATGCTTGAAGCACTTTACAGGTACTTCAATACTGGCTTTATAAAATCCCATCAGATACATGAATTTTATCTTAAAGATTAAATTTGGCCATCATTTGATGCCTTAACTGCCTTCCTATCTTCTAGCTTAGAGGGGTGAAATAGAATTCGATCATAAAACACCACGAACAAGTCTGAGAAGGGTATTTTATCTCAGAATTTTCAATCCAAGGATGAACTCCAACGTAGCTGTCACTTTTGTGAGCCATCTGTTGCAAAATGACCACTGAAGCAAGCTTTGGATCCACTCCTGCTCAGTTTACTGTGGTTCTTTTATATTACTATTCTTTGGAATTAGGAGGCCTAAGAGGTATCTGGGTCCAGCACTAGGGAATCTGTGTGTGGCAGCTAAATCAAGATACAGTCGACATCCAAACCATTTTAGCATATGGATATCACTAATTCTCTAGCCCTCAAAATGGTTCCCAGAGCAAATATTTATCGAGCACCTACTACTCGCTATGCAGTGTTCTGGGATTGGGAATACAGCAATAAACAGAACATCTGGCCTAGATTATTTTTGTCATAGCCAAGGTTTTTAGAAATGTATCTAAGGAAATAGGCTTTGAGATAAGGAGCTTTGAATAAGGTGCAGTGAGCAATAGCTACGTTTGAAATGTGGAAGGTTTTTTTTTTTATTCTCAAAAGGTCGATAGGAAATATTGTTGCTGTATTTTAACAACTTTGCCAATTTCTGTCCATGTTTATAGCATGAGATTAATTGGTAAACTATTCTATTCTGATTATTCATTTTAATTTAAAACTACAATTTAATTTATGGTTTGTGACTTTGACTTTTCATTCCTAACATCCAATAGATTTTTATGTTGTTTCTAAGTATATTTCTCTCTATGTTCCTGGGAACCATATATTCAACATAACCAAAAAGGAATGAGATTTAGAAGCCAGAAGACCAGAGTTTTTCTGGCTCTCTTACTTGAGCAGCTTTGATATTGCCAAGTAATTTCAATGTCTCTAAATCTCCTATAAAGTAATACAAGATCACCTACCATGCTACATCACAAGGTTGTTTGAGGAAGAGTGAGATACTTAAAATGCTTTGAAAACTTTACTATGCAAATGTAAGGAACTTTAGCCACAAGTATGTGCTAGGTACTGACTTTTGCTTGCTAGAGATATGAAGATGAGTAATGCAGAGGAATAATGACAAATAAGATGCAAGCATTTTGAGGCTTTGAGCCCGAATTTTAAGACACTTGGCTTATCTGGAATTTAGCCTACAGGAGCATGCCCCATAAGGGAGAAAACTAGAAGAGGCAGAGGCAGGAAAACCTTGAAAACTATGGGAAATAGTTTGATTTTTGTTCTCCCAGCAATGGGAGTCGCAGGGCTTTTTTGAGTATTACTGTTTTACACATCAGAAAAAGCAGTGGAACTTGGTGCCTGGTTTTGTTTGGATATAGAATAAGTCAACTGTTAACATTTTTACTTGTAAATAATTCCCACACTAATGTCAGAAATTGGGAGGAGTAACAATGAGTTTTTAAAACTCGAGAAATGGAAGTGATAGTCTCTCAAACTGGAGCTGCCTGGAAGTCACTTATGTTTATAAAATATTAACTGAATGGGTAAGAGTTAAGACCTGAAAAATCAGTGTAGAGATGAGCGTCTCCTAAAGTGATCTCTTTGCCTTTCTTATATTTAGTTCCTCCTCCTGCCACTATTAAATTATCCTTTGATACATAATATCTCTTGCTCAATATGTTTTAAGAGTCTTATATCCAGGATTGAGTTCACACTCCTTGGCTTAATTTAAGCCTGATGTCCAAGGTATCTTTTAAGAGTTTGGCCTAACCCCATCTGCCTTACCAATCTAACTGGTCTTGGTCCCCTCTACAAATAAATCAACCCAGCCAGGTGGATTTACTCCATGTCACTTGGTGATGCATGCTTACCTTCTAAGGAACTTCTCTCCTCTCTTAGGTCAACATTCAACCTTTGAGGTCCCAATTTCTGCCCTTAATTATAACCAGTCCCCTCAACTTTTTCTTCAGTTCTATGTGTTTTTTTCATCCATACTTGGATTATATAACTACAGTAGTATCCCCTTATCTGCTGTGGATATGTTCTAAGACCCCCAGTGGATGCCTAAAACTGTGGATGATAGCGAATCCTGTTTTTTCCTATACATACATACCTATGATAGAGTTTACAATCACAGCTGATTTTAGTGTGGAGACTGAGACAGCATTGTTCCCTCAACCATAACCTACCCAATCCACTAAGCCATTCACCATTTCAAATTTTAAGTGACAGGAAAGCAAAGGAGTTCCATAACATGGGCTAGATGACCAGAGCCCTTCTTGCAAGTCTCCTCAAAGTGTCTGTGTGCTTTATGTTAGCAGCTGGCACAGGCCTTCACCCTTTGCTCACTGCCAACTGGCTTCAGAATTAACCAGCTGGAATGGTCTGTTCAATCAGCTTCTTACCTCTGAGTAATGCTGTTCCAGTGCTACAATCCTGGGACATTAAAGTGCAAAGGAATCAAATTTGGGGCCACAGAGTGGATGAGGTGAGGACGGTGAGTAGATAGTGGTATGCGCGAACCTCTTTAAAAGTAGGGGCTTTTTTTTTTTTTTTTTTTTGGATTTTGTCTCCCACTCTTACTTAGCCCTTTGGGAGAGCAGGGAACAAGGAATAAGAGAGTGAGGAGAAGTAAGTGGCTAAAATTCTCTGGGTTAGTCATTCCATTCGTTGAAGATGTGGAGACCTTTAGAGTTGTCTGTGGAAGGAAGGTGGTCATGGGTGGAGGGTGGGGAGACACCAACTCAAATAACATACTTCCTAATTGACTAGTTGTTATATCTCTCTAAGATTAATTCTAATTCTTATTAACCAACACTTGATCTCTCCATGGTGTTTTTAAATTGTGCGCTTCTGAATAAACTGCATTTTCTAATACCGTTCATACAGTAATAGTGTGCACCTCATACTGAAATCCAGAACTGTTACAACAGCAGCATCAATAGAACTGTCAAAATCCTAGCCACATTCCAGAGCAAGGGAGTCAGAAAACCTGGGAATGGAGCCCAGCAATCTGTTTTGCCAAGGCCACCAGGTTAGTGTATTGCACACTCAAGCTGGAGAAGCACTGGATTAACGTGGTCTTTTGTGTTCTACCTCCTAACTCCAGCTGTTAGCACAAGGCTCTCTTCTATAGGACTTAGGGAACAACTGTTATCTGGACACAAGAGTGCCTATACCTCCCTCAACAGCTCTCAAACTTTCTTAGAAGGAAAAGAAAGAGGGAGGTGGGGGGAAACATATTCCATTACACTGAAAAAGAAGTTACGACATAATTGTAAACTAAATCATTTGCCACCTTCTCTTGGTTTCCACTATTAGAGGTTATCCATTAATTATCTTTGCTAACTGAATGAAGATGATTATTAACAAATTCGAGTCTTGGCCATAACTGAAGGTTAGAGGAACACTGGTCTTGAAAAAATTTTTCTGTAATAAATTTACAGCTTATTTTAACCTCCTGTACATAGTGGATTTGTTTTGGTGTTTTGCTGCTCTGCATCCTCTTGTTTGAGCCAAGACCTCAACAATGTGAGATGTTTCCTTCGGGTTTAATTCTCTATCCTTTCCTAAGATGAAGAAAAAAAAACCTGTCCTGCCACATGCAACTCACTGCTCATCACATCACCCAAACAGAAAAGGGGATGGAAATCCTTCACTGTCTCCGGTCCGGCCTGCTTCACTCTGGAGGAGGCAGACCATACAAGTGATCGAGTGTCATTTGGGGAGAAAAATACAAACTGATTTATTATCTGGGTCTTGGTTCTTAGTGGTTCATACATACCTTTTCTAACTACAGCAGAAAGTGTAGTCAATAATTGCAAGTAAATGGGAATCGGCTTTTAAAAAGGCCGACCTGAACTATATTAAGCTATACTCCAGCTGATACGTCCTAAATGCACACCTACAATGGCCATTTGGTTTGACTACCCCATATTTATGTCTTTCCACTAACCCTCACACCCCTAATATCTAAAAGTAGTCCAGTTGAGATACTAAATCCGAATTAATCAAACTAAGTATAAGGAAGATAATTTTAATGAACATACAATACCAGTCTACCATTAATGTTGCAAAGTTGAGGAATATAATACAGAATGATAAATGCTCATCATTAGGACCTATAATTCACCTACAGGTCATAATTCACCAATAGCATGAATTACAGGTTACCACTCTGGCCAGACTTTACAAGCTTCCAGGCCTCAGGCTGAGGGTTAATCCAAACAAAAAAAGTTACTGCTTACATTTAGTAGTATTCACTTCTTTTTCATAATTTACTGGAACTGGGGAAAAAAAGTATAACAAAATGTATACAATTTAGTAATTGTACAAAACAATTTAGTGAGATGATATTGGTTACAATCACCAAAATGAAGATGCAAAATACTTTTCATTGCCACTTCCATGAAAAGTTCAGATAAATAAGAAGTCACCGGCTGAAAAGTCACAACAAAAGCAATTTAAACTTTACAAACAGGAAAGATCAAGCTTCCACAACAATGCTGCGGATACAACCATTCAGAGGCTCCCCATGCTGCCATGGTATTACTGGAACGTTTTTCAGAGTCCATCATCTACACAAGCCATCAGCTCTCCAAGACCAACACTTGAAGCATTAGATGTAATACAAAATAAGAAGTTTTTTATTACTTATTCAAAACTTGTACATTAAAAAAAATAACATTCGACACCTCTGCTGACCCCCTGAGAAAGCTAAGAGCTTTTATGGGTCCATCTAAGAGCACTGTGTGAATGTTTCAGTCACCAACCTCCTGGCCACAGGAACGAGCAAGGCATGCTCCTCCGGGGCCATTCACATGGTGCCTTCACTGGCTCTGAAAGCTGACGTACACTTTCATTAGGCTCGACAAGCAAGCTAGGGTTTCCTGGACAATTAAAGAACACCATTCTTCTCTGACCTAAGCTTACAGTATTTTATCAGTATACAAGTTTATTTTTATTTATTTCTTGAACACTTTTAATAAACTCCTAGCATAAGAAGCTCCATTACAACATATATAGATTTGACACAATTCTTTACAAAAAAACTATCTAGATTTTTCAGCTAAATAAATTTAAGTATCTTTTAAGAAATTAAAGTTGGCTTAGAGAAATGGTATTTTTCTTTCAAACCTGTGTTTTCCACCTCTGAGTTCTGAGAGGTCATAGACTTGTATACAAGTCCTTGATAAACAGAGAGAGTCTCCTTTGTCTAAGCAATATTAAGAGCTCTTGTATCTTTGAGAGCACAAAACTCTTGTTTCTTAAAGCCTTATGTTGAAAGATACGTTATAGCCAATCTAGACAAACATTTATATTTCGACAAGAGACCTCTGAATAGCCTGCAGAGATAAATGCAGTGATTTGTTTTCTTGATAGAGAACTATTTAGCACTGCTTAGCACATTATTCTGCAGTTGGGGAATAAGAGTAATTCTTCTTTTGAAGAAAGCAGGTCCCCTTCCGAAGAATCATGTTGGCTACCCCAAAAGAATCTCAAAATAGACCAGCACCAAATGAAGTATTAGTTTACAAAAAATAAACTTAGCTCTTATTTCTTAAAATTCTACAATCCAGGCTTAATAAATTAACTTTGAAATCATGAGTTTTGTCAGCTACAATATAATTTAAAAATCCATTTTCAACTCAGGCGTGGGAGGAGTGGGAGGAGGATCAATCTCACACTGATCACCATGAACTCCATGAATTTCATCAAAAGAAAACACTTCTTTCCAGCTTGTGTTCTATTTCAGAAGTGAGCTGTGGATTAACATCTGTGATGCTTATAGCATAATATTCATGTTGAGATCTCTCCAAAGAGCACAGCATGTAAAGCACTAAACTGTCTTCAGATCTGAGGAATCTGCACGGAAAGAAGGACCTCAGACTTGTCTGAAAGAGCCAAACACCAAGCAGTCGTCTCACTGATCATATCTATTCATCCTCAAGAAGACACTGCATTGAGCTTTTTAATTCACAGATTTTATGTCAGTCCTTTAGAACCCAACGCCCGTGTTTCGGTTCGGAACTGTCAGGCTCCTTAAGCAGTTTTCTCAGTGCAAGTTCCTTGGAGGTCTTGTAAATTTATCTTTGACCTATGGCAAAGAAAGACAAAGTAGAGATATACAAAATAATAAGAATGCAGAAGTTTAAGTTAAGACTATTGTATCTGAAGAGTAGATTTTTATACTGCATATTTTAAGTACAGGGAAAACATGTTAAATAAATCTTTAAGTCTTACCTGTTGAGAAGCATGTGACTTTGGACCATATGTCCTGTTGCCAATGCTGCCATCACTGACAACTCCCCAGCCATTACTGTACCACACACAATTCTGGCAAGCTGCCGGGCATTTTCCCCAGGATTGTCTTTGCACGCTCCCTGAACACCTAGCATCTGCAGCCAGGGAGAGACAGAGCAGGACTCATCCTTCAAGTCATGGCGACAACTTCCTACTCAAGCAACTAACATAAGGGTACTACAATGGCATAGAACTAGGCTCCATTAAAAGTACTAAATTTCCAAGATTTGGCAGCCAGTACTGACAATGTATACACCACAGTTAACATAACATCCACACCCTGGCTGGCAGTGCCCTTACTCAGAGTGGATAAACATTCTTTGCTCTCTTAATATACTTTCTCAATTTACTAAGCATATGCCTGAATGTGCTTACTTGGACACACTAAATTAGGCTTAAGGGAAACAAAAGAATAAAAAGGTTGCTAAAATATTGAGGTGAGTGATATGCAGAATCTCAGCAGCTCAGAATAGGCTAGAGATCCCTGGACTCTGTGCCTGATATGTCATACCTGCAAACAGGCTTGCTGAGGGAGCAGGTTGGTCCCACCACCTACAGTTCCTATTTCTATAGATGGCATGGTACAACTGACATACAAATCTTCATTTGTGGGACCAGTTGTTTCCATTAAAGTAATGCAGTTTGAACTAACAACATTCTGCGCTGCATCCTAAAAGAAAATAAAATAAAAATGGAAAAATATAAAACTTCTCTTACTTAGAACAACAAAAGAGAAGGGAAGTGGAGGCGGGAACCCTCACCTGTCCACAGGCAATATAAATGGCAGTGACAATGTTTGCCGCATGGGCATTGTAACCTCCAATGCTCCCGGCCATGGCAGAGCCCACCAGATTCTTATTCACATTGACTTCAATCATAGCTTCTGTAGTAGTCTTTAATACCTAGAAAACAGAGTTATACACATTTCACATCTTCCCACAGAGATTCAGGGGTGTGTTATCCAGATCTTTCTTTCTGTACCTCCAGAAAACAAGGGAGTTTAGACATCACCTCATTTAAGCTCTTAACGCAATAAAGAGTATCAGTTCAGTTTGTTCCTATGAATGTCATAGGCAGACACACGAGCATGATAAAACCTTCATCTTTAACGTGAAACATACGCCCACATATTAAACTTTACTTACAATTTCTCCAATTTTTTAATCCAATTAAAGATTAACAAAATGAAATATTTATCCAATCACTCACTTCTCTGACAACCTTGGCTGGAATGACGGCTTCACAAACAACAGACTTTCCTCTTCCCTCTATCCAATTTATAGCAGCAGGTTTCTTGTCGGTACAATAGTTACCACTAAGTGCTAAGATCTGCATTTCAGGAAAATACTCACGGAGTTTTATAAGTGCTTTCTCTGTACCCTATTAACAACAACAACAAAATTACATTAAAATTCACAAAGTTATTTACAGACCAGAGGCTTTATTTGTATCTAATAATACTAATACTTCTAACTACAATAGCTATATTAATATCATTATTTCGAATAACTATACTTCGAAGAAATTAAAGTAACAGCTGTTTTATTAACTATCAGTGACTAATTTCTCAAGCAGATATAGATTCCTAATGTTTCTGTCTAGGTATAAAAGTGAACTTCTTCGTCGTGATTGATGAACAGAATGTAGATGAGAATATTAAAAAATACTGAAAAAGAATACTCATATTCATGTCACTGAGGAGTGAGTAACCCAACTCATGACCAAGGTTTCATAAATTGCCTCTTCTGGTTATTAAACTGTTACCTACAACCCCAAGTGACCAAGCCTGCAAACAGAAGTCAAACATCAAAATAAATCTTGTTGTTAATGGGAAGTTGTTGGAATTTACATTACATAAAGTATAAAAAAGACTTCCAATGACTTCCAACTAAGTGAAATTATTTCAGTTAACCACTCCTCAATAACCCAAAACATACTTGTGGCTAATTAAAAAAATTTTTAATTGTGGTAAAACACACATAACATAGAATTTATCACATTAACCATTTTCAAGGTAACTGATTGTTCAGTAGTTTAAAGTACATTCAAGTTGTTGTACAACCAATTTCCAGAACTCTTTTCATCTTGCAAAGCTGAAACTCTATACCCATTAAATAATAACTCTCTATTCCCCTTTCTCCTCAGCCCCTGGCAACCAGCATACTACTTTTTATGTCTCTGAATTTAATCGAGGTACCTCATAAATGGAAATCATAAAGTATTTATCTTTTTGTAACCAGATTATTTCCCTTAGCAAGTGAACCTCAAGGTTCATCCACATTTAGCATATGTCAGAATTTCCTTTCTTTCTAGTGTTGAATAATATTCCATTGTATATAAACACCACATTTTGTTTATCCATTCATCCATCAATGGACACTCAGGCTGCTTCTACCTTCTGGCTATTGTGAATAATGCTTCTATGAACAAGGGTGTACAAATTATCTCTTTGAGACCTTGCTTTCAGTTCTTTGGGGTAGATACCCAGAAGTGAAATTGCTAGATCACAGTAATTCTACTTTTATTCTTTTTAAGAAACCACTGTACTACTGTTTATTGGCAATTTTTAAAGCTTATGCATTTAGTCACTATCATCTCTTTCTGAATAGTCCTTATAAATAGTTAAACCAAAAAATATTTGCTAGCCTAACTGACTTTAACATTTTACATTTGTGTCTGGTAAATAACATATCAGTAGAATAAAATGTAAGCCATATATAATCTTCTTATAAGGAGATAATTAAAATAACCAGGCTATACGCATGAGCTTGGCCTCTTAAATATAAGACTTATCAAGTCTCTAGAATAGGTCAGCTTTCATGGTTTATAAAACAAAATTTTAAAGTGCTAACCCTAAGGTTTTTCCTAACTCCCCTGAGTAGACCCAGAACATATACAATGCAAGTCTAAATTAAATATATCAGATACAAACAACGCCGGTAAACAAATGCCTGATTTATATAACATGAATTACATAAATCAATATTTAGCTTTCAATGAAAATCTTTCAGTCACGTAACACTTTGAGTACTAGTGGATGTGCATGGCACAATATTAGAAGTACAAGAGGGCATAAAGTAGACAGTGAGTCTGCTCCCTACCTGTCGCCTTGACACCTGAGTTACCCTCTCCTGGAATAATCACTCTTTCAAGTTCTGTTATAGTCTATCCATGCTTACCTTTGAAACCATGTTCATCCCCATGGCATCACCTGACTTGGACTGGAAACGAATATAAAGGTTGCGCCCAGCTATACTCATATGAAGTTTCTGCAGACGTGCAAATCTGTCAAGAAAAAAAGCAAAGATTTTTTATTTTTTTAAGAAGATGGAAGTTACCTTAAAATTTAGTTTAGTTGGTTCATTCTACACATAAGAGAAACCTCATGGAGATTACTTATTAGTGTAATTTCTTCTTTAACCTAACATTGTATTAGAATACTATACAGGCTGCTTCATTCTTAGGTGCTGAAAGAAGGGAGAGCTACAGACAGCTATTTCATCATAGATAAATTTTAAAAGTCCAAGTAAAAGCAAGAATATAAGCTTGAACTATGCTGGGGTTGTTATCATTTGTATTGATTATACTTCTTGATAAATTTCATTTTCTGTATTTAAAGTAAATCTTCTACGCCAATATTTACTTCAATCCCGCTTCCAAATCTTTTTTCTCAGGCAATTCAGCCCTAGGGCAATTCTAAGTCAAAATTCTTCTAGGAAAAAGTAACAGCATAATCAAAGTGAGCCCTGTAAAGCCAACACCATTTTTTTCTAATTTACCTTTATGGAAGTATTCATTTGGATTAACATTCTGCTCCTTTGCCCCAAACCAAGCATTACTATTACTCATTTAGAATAAATGGATTTAAAGTTGATATTTTGTTATGTCATTTTAAGCAGGCAATATGTTAACAGTTACGTTTAACGATCAAAGAAGATGGCACACTGGTTTGAAATAAACAATGCACTTACAAACCCATATACATACCTGCTGGTGCTATCAAATGCCTCCTTCATCACTGTGAACCCTTCAGGTGTCTCAAGCCAGGCCTTCACTTCTGCAGAGTTAGAAGCCCGGGGAAGACGTACCACTGGACCCCGAGTCATCCCATCTGCAAGGATTCGGCTGCTGGCACCTCCACCAAGCTATGCAAAGTATATTATGGAAGCACATATTATCCTGACAACAATTCTGCTTGTCCCAAAAGGTGTCCTCGATTGTCCCCAAATCTATACCCATCAACTGGCCTAGTGTATCCTAAAACAGGCAAATATATAAATGCCAACTTACACCTATTGCTCTGCAGCCTCTATTAGTGCTGGCCACAAGACAACCTTCTGTTGTTGCCATTGGAACCTGGAATTCTCTTCCATCCAAGCACAGAGGTCCTGCCACTCCAACAGGGATGGGCATATATCCAATAACATTCTCACAGCAAGTTCCTATCACCTAAAAGGTAAAGTTAGGGGCCAAGTGAAAATCTATATTGCAAATATACAGCCCTCATCATTAATAACTTTCTTCAAACTTAACCCTTCCATGTATTTGTCAACAAAATTTTTATTTACTCTTTAAAAGTACATAAGATACTAAAATATTTAAGTAACGACTATAAACAACAGGAAAAGTATTTTGAATTTCTATGACCTATATATATCATAAGCAGAATATAAAATTGCAGTAAAATGGAGAAAAAAAGGGAAATATTTTATAAAATTATATACAATAAAAGACCAGTCAAGAAAAAAACTATAAACTATAAAAAGCTAAAGATTAAAAAGTTACAAAATAAACCTCCTCAAATCAAGAAAATTACATACCAAGGAGTAGTTATAGTCCCTATAAGGGAGATACTGGAGAGAAGAAGGCTCTGGAAGTTTTTTGGAAAGTAACTGTCGGCGAATAGATACACCTCGTTCATGGGTTTCCATCAGAGTTTCCAATTTGTAAGCTGAGATATGCTTAGCACTGACTAATTGGATGATTTCAGCATCACTAAGGAATTCTGCACCTTTCTAAAGAAATGAAAAAAAAATGGGAGGGGGTTGAGGGAGAGAGATGACAAAAAACTTGAACTGTATTTCCTATTATTCATACTAAATAAATCATTTAATACAAACAATGCTCTCAATAAAGACAAAACACAAATAAGAAGAGAACCCAAATGACTTTGGAATTCTAAAGATGATTTGAGTAGAAATAGGAGTATCAAAATGAAAGCAAATTCTTTATAAAAATGTGAAAACTAAACAAATATAAGACCAAAACACTAAATTTTGCAAGTAAAGTCCATAGGAAAAAAATCCATAATTAAAATTCTGACATCTACCCTATAAGTTTTGCTATCCCTGAATACAGCAAGACAGCTGAGATATTGGTACACATGTTAATAGGAATGAGGGAAAGGAAAGTGATAAAGAAAAACAAACACAACACATATTCCCACTCATACGCACATAAATCGAGAAATGAAACAGATTAAGAAGATAAGGATGGAACACAAGGTCATGCTAAAACATGAGTGAACCCATAAGGTCATGTAGGCAGAAGGTAAAATAAGCTTTCTCATAAGCATCAAGCTTACTTTAAAAAACAAAAACAAAAACAAAAAACCTTTCTTCTACCTTTGAGGCTCATTTCTATATTATACCTCTTCTAGGCCTCAACACGTATATGAGAATACAGTAATTGCTCATCTCTATGATAAACAGTAAAAAAGTAGAAAGAGCACTGACTCTTGAGTCAGTAAATCTTGGACTCTTGATACTAGCTTTATCATTTCTCAGATGTATTACTTTGGGAAATACATAAATCTCCTGGAGCCTTCTCATCTAAAAAAAAGGAAATGATTCCATCTATCTGGCAAGGTTGTGGGGAATAAATAAGACCAGTACCCATAAACCATGCAACATGGTGCCCAGAACTTAGCAGATACTCAATAGCTATCGCTTCCTTTCTTCCTTTAAAAAAAAAAGCTCCTTTTCTTAAGAAAAATACCAAGCTTGAGTTTCTTTTATTTTCCTCACCTCTGAATTCCCAAATATCTGTATACATTCTTCATTTGGCCGAGGCTCCTTGGGAAGTTCAATTTTAGGTTCCTGTGTCTCTAGTTCCGGTGATGAAGTACTAAATAAGGAGGAATCACCAACCACAAATGTCGCTCTGTTTGAGGTGTCAGTTTCTGCCACTAAGGGTTTTATAACCTCGACTGTTGAAGAGATCAAAAGAAATCTCACAACATTGAACATAAGTCAACTTCTTGACAAATTAGCATTGTAAGAACGGAAAATGAAGAGAGTGAAAAATTACCTTTTCTTTCTCTGTTTATCTTTGTCTCCTCCTCCACTGCATGGAATTTCTGGTTATTTTTGACCACTATAGGATCACGTCTACAACAATCATCTGGGACTTTTTTGGGGGTCACCACAGGAGATGTGATAGGGTTTTTTAATGAGAGTGTGGATTCTGTCTCTGCTTGTTCGAAGAAGATGTACTTGACAGCCAGAAGGAGAGCTAAACTTAAGGTAATAACTTGTTCAACATCCATGCTGATCATTCTAAATAAAAGAAAGCAAATTAAAACATTATTACTCGTAAATATAAAAGGCACAACCTAAACTTCTAGTAGCAGTAGCATAGAGTACCATGATTAAGATACAATAAAGTAAGTCTCAGGTAACTTACTTAGAGAGATAAAATTGCCAGAGGGAAACACTTGGTTCAATTCTCTTGGACACATTTTCATCCAATCCTAAAGAAACCTTAGAATTTTCTGCTGTACTGTTTTGAGAAGGATCGGCTATCCAGCGGCTGTGAGCATGAACAAGAACCAAGCCTAGAGACTGAAATAAAAATTTTTTAAATTATGTATCTTCCGCATATCAGTGAAACCTAAATTTCTCATCCTTAGCAACTGGATAACCAGACACTATCTCCCATAGCCTCCCCTTACCATGAAAAGAAAGCCCCAAGCTTGCTGTGTGACTAAAGTAGTGGCCCCATTGAACTACTGACAACGTTGCAAAGAATAGGTTTTCAAACAAGAGATAAAATGGAAGAACTTGAAAAATTTGTTTAGGGGAGAGATGCTAATAAAGACCAGGAGCCTTAAAGAAAGGAGAAACAAGTTAAGGAAAAAAAAGGGAAAAGAAACATCAGTGAAATAGCCAAAAACTGTAGAAAGATGACAAAAAAAGGAAAAAAAGATAAAATAGACGAAATTGAAAAGCAGAATATGACACTGGAACTCAAGATACTGAAGGGAGAAGAAAACTATGTAATTACCATAATCATCTTAACCCTCTGAGTAACAGGATTTGGTTTATTTTCTTCTTCTTCTAAAACTCGGGCAAAATGGCTGAGCTGCCAAATTGGACGACCCTCGCGGCTTTCCCGAGAAAGCTATAAAGTAAGTTAGTGTTACATTAGAAGGTATTGATTTTATTTAGGCGAACTGATATAATGAGAAATATTATTCTTCTACTAATGGCATTATTAAGAACTGCTCTTACCTCTAAAACCAAGGACACACAAGCTGGGAAGAAAGTCATGAACACGAAGTAGTTGGCAAGAACTGACATGCAGCCAAAGCAGCACATAATTTCAAGCTGACGTACCCCTAGTTAGAGAAAAATTAAAATTACAATGAATAAAGTATGTGTATTTTTGATGTTGCATACAGCACTCTTCACATAGGTAGACAAATACATGAAAATATTAGTATGTTAATCTCTTTGCCATCTACCAGAAAAAGACTTAGGAACTCAGAGGTGATGCCAAGCCAGAGAGCTCAGAGGAATAACTCTCATGGGCAGAGACCTTGTTCCCTCCCATGTCTCCCACAACACAATGCCAGGCACAGAGGTAGCATTTAATGCATATTTGATAATCCCTATTTTTTAAGCGTACTATCTGTTTTGCGATACGGGTATCTAATGGAGCAAACCCTCCACAGTTACACTATTGATCCAATCCCACTAGTTACCCTAAAAGCAATTCACCTGTGGACAAAAGATTTTTTATAAAAGTAAAATATACTGTCAATTATGCCATTCCTGATATAGTATCGTAATAAATATTTTATTTGTACTACTGAACTCTAACTTCAGTAAAACCTCTATGATATTTACTGATGTTCTAATAATTTTGGTTAATTTCACTGATCTGCTTAAAAAATGATATAATGCAAAAAGGAAACTCAAGACTCAAAATTAACAACTGTTTCACTACAAAATGTTTAAAGTATCATTTAGTAATCTTCTCCAATAGAAAGTAACAGAATTACAGAACTGGAAAAGATTTAGATCACCAAATCTTACTTCCTCACTTTACAAATAAACCTGAATATAAAACATTTTTCTAATGTCACTCACGTTAAATATAAAATGTTTCAAAATATAAATAAAAAATGATTCCCTTTTCCTATAAAAACTACCAACTAGAATACAAAAAACTCAGTTATATTTTATTTTCTGAATTGTAATATATATTTAATATAATACCCTGGTGAAGAGACCTCAACTAATGACAACTACCTACTCTCTTAAAAGTTAGATAATTTACTTCTGAAAGAAGCAGCCCCTTATTGAGGGCACTAAGGTACCAGGAAATATACTAGAATTGTATTTACTTAAGTGTGGCCTTCATGAGAAAGCCATGAAATCTAGTCCTAATGATATCGACAACAGCATGCCAGAGCATAATTTCTGTCCTATATTAAATTGCTATTTAATATCTAATTTTCTACTATCCAAGTAAGGATAGACTACATACTGTCTGATTAAATCTTCCCAACCTTCCTATTAGGTGGATCTAACTTAGCTCTGTCCAACTCCTGAATCTTGCACTATCTTCTACATAGCAATTAATACGCAAGGAATCAAGTAACTTAAATTTGTTTAGGCAACAGCAGGGGCTAGGAGGTACTTTACAGAAAAGCCTTGGAATACAATCTTAGTTAAAAACCAGTCAAGAGAACAAATAAAAATACTACTAAGTCATCAAAAAAGTGGTATACAGAAAGATCACAAGAGTAGAAAACAAATCAATAAGCTGCTACTAAGTTAATATTAGAGCAGACAGACATAAGGTCAGATATAACCACATACTCATACAATTAAAAAATTTTAACAGTAATATCAGCTTTTTAAAAGTCAGGATTTAAGAATAACCAATGCATTCTAAGGTATTCTTTCTCTTTATTAAAAATTTATTAAAATGTATTAAAAATTGCTTACAAACCTGACATGGTACCTACTCCAATCACAAGGCATTCTACAAGAGCATCAAGGGTGAATGTGGGACCTAAAATTGCCATTCCACGAGCAATATTTTCCCTTACTTCATCCTAAAATATAGACCAAACATATTCATGAGAATAAAGTACAAAACAATTTTTTAAAAGGTTAGAGAGCATGCTAGAGCTTCTACTGAAATCTAACTTACTATGCAAAGAATAAAATATATAGTAATGATAAGACTAACAGGCATTCAAAATGCAAAATATGTTAATATAGAGGATTTTAAAAAAATACACACAACCGTGCCCTGCTTTCCCTTTCTATTGAACAAAATATTTCTTGAAAAGATCTCTTTGAGGTGGTATTTTAATCCTAAGATTGAAATCTCATATAATTAAATCCTACAACATTTTATATTTTAGCTACCATTGATAGAAGTCCTTAGGTGTAAATTTTTTGAGACCACGTTAGTATTATGAAACCTAAATCATATCCTTGCTCAAATTATCATAAATATTCAGCAAATACATAATCAGGGCAGAAGGACACGCTATTTTATACTCAGATACCCTGATGAAAGATTACTAAAAATGCTAAGTTCTTTACAGTGACTAATGAACATCAGGATAAATCTTTAGGTGGGAAATTATTCTAGTGTTTTCAAGGGGCTTAGAAATAAATCTACCCTGAGACTCTCTTACCTTAGATTCTATTTTGTTCGCCAATATGTTTCACTAGGTAGATATTCTTACTTATCCAAAAGTCCAAAATACTAGCTTAATTTCTGAAACCTTCAAAAAGAAAAATGGGTAATATTCCAAATTCCAGGAGTTATGAAATTATAAAGGAGTTGTTAGATAAATAGGATAGTTCCTAAGGAACATAGGAAGACCAGTCTTAGGACCTGACAATTAAACTACAATTGTAGGCAATTCCCAAATCTTGAATTATGGAGAAACTCTATTAACTCTTCCTATTTATGTAAAAAAACAGAAAAAATAATACTATTAACATTTATGCCTTACAAATAATACTTACTTGTGAGTTGGAACTGAGGGCAAACTTTGCTAGCGCACTTGCTCTGGAAAGGTCAATCAAAAGCAGGAAAAAGGGCAAAGCTTCACTGGAAAAAAAATCAAGATGATGAACTACATTTAACAAAGGAAAAATATGGATTAAAAAGTCCTTTCTAAAACAAAACTTTTTTCCCCCATACATTGTATGACCCTCTAGTATGTGTACATTTTTGCAGACCAGAAGGTATACCCTATACTCCGTTGGCATCCTCAAAGTTAAACATTTTAGTTGATCAAAACATTTGTTTAAAATGTAAATATATTTATACATTTTGATAGTTTTATACAAAATGATCATCCTTAGTAGACAATGTCTCTTTGGATTAGCATGGGGGGAAAAAAGTACAATATATACATATAATATTTTTTCATTAATCACTACTTGTGAAAGGATAAACTATAAACAACCTTACTGGAGAGTAAACTAGCAAAAATGGCATTCGAAAGTCCTAAAAACTTACACAGTTAGTATCTCATTTCTAAGAATGTATCCTAAGACAATGACTATGAATATGAACAAAAATTTAGCTACAAAGACATTCATCACAGTGTTGTTATTAATGGAGGAAATTAAATAACCTAATAATCCAATCCTATAGGATTAAGTAGATGAACTATAATATATTCATCATACACGTGAATACTAGACAGCCATTATAAATAATTCAGTTTAGCATTAAGGACATGGAAAGATTTTGATAATTATTAGGCATAAAGAAGTTATAAAGCAGTGTATATAATATGATCTTAGAAATTTTCTTTAAATATAAAAAAAAAGAGAAAGCATATATACCTAAATGTTAATGAGTATTAAAGTTAGCTAAATGATTACATGAAAATTTTCTTCATATTTTCTATAAACTTCTGAAAATTTATATATCGCAACTTTATAATATGAAGAAAAGTTATAAAGTTCTTAACAATATGTTTTGAAAATAAAAGTATACTTATGCTTTAAATATACTTACTTCAAGCCTGTCAATTCTTTATCTAAGAAATGGATGACAACTGTACTGAATACAAAACTTGAGAAAATTGTGAAGAGGCCAGCAATACCTAAAATGACAAAATCAACAAACTAAAAAAACTTCATCCTTTATTACACAAATAATTACAGTCTCATACAACATTCTGAAAGAAATAATATTATTGTCTCCAGGTTAATATTAAAGTCTCAAATATCAGAATGTCTAACTCCCAATAAGAAAACACATGCAGCACACTTTAAGCAACACACACATTTATGTATACATGATTTGAACAGGTACAATTCTATAGCAAATACAAAAAAATCTGATGGCCCGTCAAGAAATTAAATGTATAAAATGATTACCCAAAATATATTTTGATCCAAGTTGACGTAAATTCTGGAACTGGAAGTAAATATACAGGATTGCTATGCATCGCGTTATTGTCAGAATTATAATGTCACTGCTCAAAACATCCTATTGAGAAAAATAGAAAAAAATCACCATAGCTATAGCTTTCAAAACAACCAAAATATAAGAATTTTTATTGTGTATGCATCATTAGTTTACATCTTATAAAATAAATGTAAGCACGATTCAAATAAAAATATTAAATATGCAAATAAAAATTAAATCCAAATTTTTTAAAACCCAATTTTTAAACAATCCAGTTTAAGCCAATCATTTTCATTGTTAATCTCTTATAAAAGCTATATTTCTAAAGTAGAAAAAGCAAAAGAAAAGTATTTCTAGTACATTTCCATACTATAAGTAAATGGAAATTTGAGGTAAGTTCACGAATACTAAAATATTTTACTCATAACTTTTTTAATAATATGGTCTCTAAAAGGAGATATTCTTTAGAAAATAAAAATGTAATTTACTTGAGTCGATATCAAATTAATTTCACAAACCTCTTCAAACTTCGGACACTCGTAATTCCAACCACAGATCTTATCATTACCGGTAAACATGTTCATGGACATCATACAGATGGTCAGTGTCACTGTCCCTACTATGACTTCCCAGGGGTGGGAGGCCACAAAGAGGCCATGCATTCGGAAAAGTCTTGACAACATGGTAGCTACAGATCCTTGAATCCTGGAAGGAATATTATGTATGAACACTTAGTATACAGCTCACTGTACTTTTAAGAAAAGATTTCAAGGAAAAGTAAGTTGTAAAACCTGCTTTTGTATGCACAGGGTCTTGTACATATAAATATTATTATTTGATAATGCTCTTTATAATTTTGGAAAATAATTATTAAATTAAAATAAGAAGGCTCTGTTATTAATTCTTTACTTACAACACTTAAATCCTCTATTATTCACTAGCAACCAACTTAACAGCTATTTCTTACAAATTGTATGAATTAAGCCATTTAAGATAGAACCAAACAAATATCTCAGCCCTTGATATTACTTGAACCAAGGAGGAGAGCAATATAGCAGAAAATAAAATGAGAAGCAATTATTCACATTTATTTTCTTATTACCCTTAGGTAAAATGCATATAAGCATCCTCTTCATTCTCTACATTCTGGTTATGCAAAAGGTAAATATGAAAGAATCTACTCGTTGAGTGTCCTCCTATAAATCATTATCTTAGTTTATAAAGCTCCTCAAGCAAGAGAGGGGCTCATTACATTTTAACATTCCATCCAACATATGGCCTAATGTCACTAGCCAAACGATGTTTAATAAACCTTCCTAATGCTGCTGTCACCAGAGAGAAGTCTTTTCATAAACTTTTACAGCTTATCAACATGCTAAAACAGTATCTCTAGCATTCAAAAATTCCCAACAGAACATATAGGTAATTTTGATATAATGACTACCATGAGTAAACTTTCCCATGTTTGCTGGCTAAATAATAATAATAATTTTGATACTATGATTAAAAAATATCTAGTCTACAGCCATACTACCCTGAATGAGCCCGATCCTGTCTGATCTTGGAAGCTAACTAAGCAGGGTTGGGCTTGGTTAGTACTTGGATGGGAGATCACCTAGAAAGACCAGGTGCTGTAGTTGTAAAAAATAAAAAATAAAGGATTGTAAGCTGACAAGGTCCTTGCAATCTGTGAGGTCAACAAAGGGTTGCCTCGCCTAAAAAATAAATTAAAAAATAAAAATAAAAATAAAATAAAAAATATCTAATATAGTCACTGATCTCCAATACAGGAACTTATTTGTAAGACTTCTCACTCTAAAATTAATACTTATAATAAAGCATTATTAACTACCCATAAAAAGTCAATTAAAATTAAGATTTAAAAAGTAAGCCCACTGATTGACACACAAGCAAGAATTCAAATTAATCTCACATTTTTGGTAATAACCAAGAAAGGGACTCATTTATTGAAGACAGACAATAAAAAGGCATCATCTCTCAAGGTAGTCTTCTATGTTCTTTACATCTCAAGCATACAAGACTACTGGCTAGATATCTGGTTTCCAAACTGCAGGTCACAACCCTTTATTGGATCAATTAGATCACGAAATCAATTTTAAATCAGAAAAAAACATTTTTAAATAAAATAACATAGAAAAAAATAGCTGTGGGTAATAAGACAAGTAGTATGGATAAGATTACTTCTTGAAACTTTGCTTCATAAAACTATACATGTATATGTGTACTGGCATCCAACTATGTATTTCTTACTGTGGATCTCTATTTTAAAAGGCTGGCATTCACTAAGATATACAAATGTGGCATGCATCTGCCTGTGTTTATTCATGCTTTTCAACCTTCCTCTCTGAGTCTTATTCATTATTCTCCAGCACCTTGCACATATATACCTGCTTAATTCAAAATAAATTCTTAAACTACAGTAGTGTGCATTTAATTGATACTTCTTGAAACAGACCTAAAGATTACTTTTTTAAAAAATTCAACAAGAAATGGACACAAACCACCCCCCTTCTTGTTCCCCACTTAAAGGCTGAATGCAATGGGTAGGGAAGAGAGGCTACATTTTATATACTATCCTGGAAAATGAATATCAATAACAAAATTATTTTCTACTAAATTAGAAGAGACTTGTACTTAAGGTATTGGAGATTATTATTTATATCTTAGAATCAAATCCTACTTCATTATAATCAAAAGCCTCATACAAGGCTAGATTTTCATGATAGTCTCCTATCACATAACTTCTTATATTAAAAAAAACAACCCTACAAACCACTCTAAAGGATCAACTGGCATCAATGTCCCAGAAAATTAACTATACACACATTTCAAATCTAGGTTAAAATAACTTCTAACACTTCCTTCCCTAAAAAACGCTCAATTTAGGTTATTCCCTATTGAGTCAACATATCCTTCACTATTTAAAAGTTAATTCAGTTAAATTAAAATCTGAGCTGCTAACAGGAAGGCACTCCCCAATTTGATCACAAATCAGTTTAGCATTATCAACTTACAATTACATATTAGGCACATTATGTTTTTCCTCAAAAAGATTTCATGGTAGCATTGTCAATTCTGTGACATTTCTTTCTAAGGTGTAAAATCATCTTTGTAACATTCAGGAGAAGAAATACATATGATCCTATGAACCACTGCCAAATACAGAGAACCTGACCTATTTGGAAATACAAACTGAAATAACTGAATGTACACAGGTGTATCAAAAGTAACCATAATTATAAACACTCTCGTTTCTCATGAGCACCCTCCCCATTTCTCTGTGATTATGCAAAGCACTTAAATGCCATAGACTCCAATCTTCTACCTTCATCAGCAGTTGCAAGTGGCACTAGCAGGCTACAGGACGGCTCATGCAAATTAAATAGGCAGTCTTTATGCCATGTTGCAATACAAATAAATTTTACTTTAAAAATCAAGTTAAATAGGCAATATGTATGCCTTGCGCGTTCAGGCTGAAGTATGCCGCAAACATTTCAGATTCTTCAAAAGAATGGATAATTTAAAATCAATGGAATCCTCAAACTCTAATCCAATATGCTACAAAAACCACCTACCAAGGCCAATTGCAGAAAAGGATGCTTTGGCATCCCATTCTAATTCTTTCCTCCCACTCAGCATTCCTCCTGTGCTACACATTCCAGTATTTGATTATACACTACCTTACACTGTTCTCAAATTAATTGCTGTGTACGTTTTGTCTCTTTGAAGGCAAGCACCCCGCCTTATACTAAGCCATTTTTAATTCCAACAGAATCTAGCATTCTGCTGCTCAACCTAGCATCTTAGAGGAAAAATAATTTCTTGCACTGGAAATCAGGAAACCTGGATTCTACACCCAATTCTATTATATGCTACCTGTTTGTAAGTCACATCACTCTTATTTACAAAGCTAGAGCTCCAAAGCTTTGACAAAGTATTGAGTGGAACTATATGAAACTGCTATTTCTGTAGGTAAAAAAATGACCAAATTTTAAATATCAGCAATTTCATGTGGGTCAACCTAAAACGATATGGATATAAATGTGATTATCCATGGTCTAGAAACTAGATCATAAAAGAATTAAAAAAGCACATGTGTGCACACTGTTCATCTTGAAATGCTCATGCCCCTGGAGAGTTTTCATGTTAATGATGTAATCTTTGCACAATTATTTTAACTTTCATGTTACTGATTCCCATTTGTCCTTATTGCCAATTTTATCAGAAATTCTGGTAATATGTTACAACAAAGAAGTCCCTCAAAATCCAATCTATCCATTTCCAATGGACATTCCAGGCCTTAGCTAGATCACCTCTAAAAGATAAAATGTCTTTCATTGCATGGAGAGAAAAATTCACAAGCAAACAAATAATACATTCTCTAGATTGTGAGATGCTGATATTATGCACGATTTAACACAGCCTGGAAACGAATCTTTCCTATAACTTTACAGCACCAAGAAGGCATATCTTCAAGCCCTGAAATATTTCAAATGGCCATTTAAGACGGAGTACATCAACTTTCTACCGCAGAAATTGACTGTTCTATATTTGAACCTCAAAGGTAAGTTTTTCCTAACTAAAACCAAATAATTCTGAAAAACCTAAATGTTTTGACTAAAAGCACCAAGGAGACTACGCCTCTTACACACACACACACACACACGCACGCACGCACACACGAATCCTTTAAGTCCTTGGGAGACTCCCTAAGTTAGGCTCTCTGTCCTTTCAACCCGTTTCTCCTGAAAATAACAGGACATTCTGTGCAGCCACACGCACGCACGCACACACGAATCCTTTAAGTCCTTGGGAGACTCCCTAAGTTAGGCTCTCTGTCCTTTCAACCCGTTTCTCCTGAAAATAACAGGACATGTCTGTGCAGCCTCACGGTTCCTTAATGGTTCTGACTTAGTCGCCGCATACAGAGATCTTTCCCATCACTTTAAAGAAAGGTGCTGACGAACAGCACCGCCTGGGCATGGACGCCTACACCGGATGGACCTTCTCGGACCTGCACCGGACGGGCCGCTCCCTAGCCCCTCAGCATTTCCAGAATGGAGGGGCCTTCAAGGTCACCCTCCTGGCACCCTTTCCGCCCCAATGATCGTGACAGCTCAGCCAGCACTGCCTACATCTAACAGGGGAGGCAAATGCTACTACGCCCCGCCGCCCGACGCTCAGGCCCAGCCTGGCCCCCAGGTTCCCCTGATGTCAGTGCGGGCCGCCGCTCCGCCAGCCGCACCTCAAGGACGTCTCGCAGTCCCCGCGGGACAGGGCCCCCACACCCTCAAAGCCACAACTGCAGCTCCCGCCAGGTCCACAGGAGGTTCTGGCCGCTCCTTCCTAGGGCCGAGCAGAGCTCGAGAACCGCCACCAACGCCGCTCTAATCTCGCTCCCACTCACCACCGTCCCGCTTGCCGCCTTCCGAGCCCCTCTTCGCGGCCACCGTCCGACTCACCTCCCGATCTCACTAGAGGCCACCTAACCCCCGCGCCGGCGCTCCGTCTGTCTCCAGAGACGCGGGGCGGAAGAAATCTTCGGCTTACGCACGCTCGGAGCCGGACGAGCCTGCGACCAATGAGAAAGGATCGTCCGATCGTCTAGCCAATCATCTGGGGGCTGCTCAGCCTGGTGGCGCAACGTCACGAACGGTCGCCTTAACAACCGCCCACAGCTCTCACCCGTGCAGAGAACCGGCACCGCACCATCTCTCACCATGGCTCGGCCAACCAATAGCTAGTCGAGTCCCAGCACTAGGGCCTGCTTATTGGTCAAAGAGCTGTGGGGACGCAAGCGTGGAAGCGGCCTCGACGAAGACTGTAGGGCATCTGGCGGGTGGAGTATCGTACAGCCCAGGACCCTGACCTGTGTCACCCTGGCTGTGAGAATAAAAATGAAGAGCGGAAGTGGAGCGTGAAGGTAAAATGCAGGTCAGGTTGAGGATAGAAAGCTCAATTACTTAGAGGAGAGAGATGAAGGGAAGTGGAGGTGGCCTGGAAAAAAGAGGAATGTAAAAAGGGGAAGGTGGCAGTGAGGTGCAACCCAAAACTCAAGCTGACTAGTATCCAAATCGAAGCCTTCATCTTCCTGTGACTTACCCAAAAATGACTCCAGTCATTGGGGTCTCTCCTCTGTCTCTCCACCGCCCCCACCCTCCCCCACCCCCGCCCCACTCCCTTCCTCCAGTGCCAGGCACTAGTCACATGCTTGGATTCTCTCTGAAATGTGCCTCTCCCGTGTCTTTGCATTCCCTCTGCCCTCCTTCTGCTGCAGGCTTGTATTACCTCTTACCTGAAATAGTGCTATAACCTCTCCTAACTGGTCTCTCCACTCTTGGTGCTTCCACCTTCCAATCCTATTACTCATTCAGTAGGCTTGCCCCCAAACCATCAGGAGTTGCCTACTAGAGTAAAGAACTGGGCACCACCAATATGGCCCCACCCAACATTTTCTGTATATCTCTCACAACTTCCCTGTGTCAACCCTACATTTCAGCCAGAAGAGTAACTGGCCTTTTTTTCCAGTCACACTCAGTACTTTTTTACCTCCTGCTTGTAATTCTTTGTTTAATCTGGAAATGCCTACATTTTTAAATTGTTGAAATCCTAACTATCCTTCAAGGGCCATTTCACATGCCACTTCCTTTCCTGATTCCCTCAAACACACTTCATCTCTTCCTACTTTGAGCACCCATAACATTTCCATAATATTCTATGACTTGTTTTTTTATAGTATTTGGAAATTTATTAAAAACAGGAATTGTAATCCTGTTTTTATTCAGTTTTTTAATTCAATTTTTAAAGAGCTGTATTTTGAAACACAATCCCTAGAACATACTATATATATATATACACAGTAGGCATTGTAAGAAACTATTATCTTGCTCAATTCTCATAATTCTTATAAAATAGATGTTATCTCCATTTACAAAAAAAAATGGGTTGATTAAAATCACTTAATTACATAGATAATTCGAAAAACTGGAATTTGAACCCAGATCTAAAGCTTTTGCTTGTTTTGCTATACTCCACTGCTTCAGTATAAGACCTTTATTCATACCTCTTTACCAAATACTTTTGTAATGTCCACTATGTGCAAACCATAGTTGACAGTGGAAATACAGAGACAAACATGACAAACATGGAAACTGCCTTTATGAACCTTACATCTCTTCACAGAATAGATGCTATTTGTTGAATTAATTTGTTGAATTAATTATAATGGAAGGAAAAAGTTTTCACAATGAAAAAGACTGAGGTGAACTAACCGAAGATTGCAATATTCTATCACTAGTCTTATCAAAAGGAAAAAGAAAGAAGAAAAGTAAAGAAAAAGAAAAAGATGTGTAAGTACTAAGAGCTTAGAAACTGTCATACTTTTAATGTCCCTAGAAGTCTGCAGGGCCAGAGATTTCAGAATCAGAAGTTACAGATTATACAATTGCTTGCTAATATAAATTCAGATTGTTGTAGCCGCCAGCCGCCGAAAGACACACGGACCCCAGAAATCAGTGAGTCATAGGAAACATGCTCTTTATGCAGCCAGCGGGGTCTGCCAGGGGTACGCAGACCCCAAATTAAGCAGCCCCAAAATGTAGAGGTACAGGGTTTTTAAGCCCTAAATCCCATTCCTCATTCTGTCTTAAACACAAAGGTCTATTTTTGTCTTATTCACTACCTGTCAACCCACAGGTCGGTTGTGCAAGCAAGAGTACAGAAGCAGAAAGCTTATAGTTAGAATGTTATGTTCCCATGGGTGATAGCCTATGTTCCCATAGGCGATAGCCAAGCAGTAATTTTCCAGCCAGCACAAGATAAGGATTATGAAGGAATTTCCCCAGAAGGTTTCAGACCAAGGTTTGGAAACTTCCATTCTTAAACTTTGCTTAATTGAGAATTCCAATGAGCATATGCATTCAAAAGCAAGCAATAAAGAAATTCTAATTGTTTGGTTTTATGTTCTTGAGACAATTTCTGTATGATTCCAAAATGTATTTCAAAAGAATCTTTATTGCACTTAACTAATAATTGGCATTTAATGATAAATCACAAAATTTGGCCTGGCCACAAATTTCGTGTCAAGGGGATCTATGTGCCTTCTTTTCTTGTGGTTTACCTTCAGAGCAAAAAGTTTATAGAAGTATAATTTTAAGAGCCTCTTTTAAAGTAATGAACAACCCACATTACCATCTTAATTCACATTGCCCTTAGCATTTACTTGTGTAAACATGTTAGACCTCTGGCCTTCACTTTTTGTTCCTTTTTGTTGTCATGGGTCCTGCATTAAGACAGAGAATTTTAACAATAACGATGATGATTATGACATACAGCTTTCTATGTACCAGCTGCTTTTCTAAGTGCTTTATTTATATTTATTTAATTCTCATAACAATTCTATGAGGAAAGCATTAGTAGCATCTGTTTTTTACAAATAAGCTACAGAAACAAAGAAATTATGTAACCTGCCTAAATTCACACAACTCAGAAGTGGCAGAGCTGGAATATCAATTTTGAAATCTAGTTCCCAAGCACATGCTCTAAATCCACTGTACTTATCTCTTGCATTAGCTTAATATACACTGTTTTGTATTAGACTACATCATGATTGTTGAAGCTTCTGATGCTCTATTGTGAAAGACTTCTGTAATATCAGCAAAGAGTTTTACTTATTTACCATTCATAGTTCAAAGTTGTGTTCAAATTTATATCTTCTGATCTTGGGCAGTTTTCTTTCTTTGTCTTGTACAATCTTTCTTTTTTTGAATTTTAGGGGTAATTTTTTTAACCAGTACATTTCAAGTGATTGGTTACTTAGCTTTTGGCAGATACTATGACTGATTGTCACTCCCTGCCCAAGCTCAAGAATATTCACTGAAGACCTACTCAGTGCTAAGCTAAAGGATAGGCACTCAAGGTACATAGTTAAATGAGAAAACATACACGAACAGATCCTTTCCAGATGACATGGTAAGCGTTCTGAGTGAGGTATGCAGAGAGCCCACTGAGTAAAGAGATAAGGCATGGAGTTTGGAGTGTGGTGTGTTTTGAACAAGGGGAGGAAGTGGTTTGCAAGAAGGCTAGTTTAGCCACCAGAGCCAAGATTGTGAGCATGAGAATGGAGGTAACATACATACAGGAGCAGAAAATTAATTAGGCAGAATATTCTAAACTAGTAGCTGAAAATAGTAGCTGAAGCCTCTTTTGAAGTTGAGAGCAAAGGTCTCTACAGGAAAGGGTACACATATTAAAGATCGCTTCTCTCTGCTGAGCCTGCTTTCATTGTTTGTGCTTTTGTTTGTTGTTTTCTTCACAGTTCCCCACTCCTCTGTTTAGGTCTTTCTGGAGCTTTATAGAAGCAGTTGGGAAGTAGGTATCAGCTGTATTGGATACTTTTTTTTTTTTTTTTTAAGGAAAAAGACTGCTCACACAAGATAGAAACAAACTATGTATAATGAGGAGTGAGTGTTCATTCTTAATATTCCTAGGATTCTTAGCTAAGGTGACTGGGTCACAAAGGAGTCAACAGAAGACCAAGAAAGGAGGTGAAAAAGAAAAAAAAATTGACCCAGGAATGAGCACTACTTTTTATCCCTCAGTAACAAACCCGGTCCTGGTCTCAATTGATAAGTGCGAAGTGAGCCATTTAATACAAGGCTGCATCCAGCTTAGTTGTCAAGTCCTATTTCCTTCCTATTCATTCTCCCAATTCTAACCTTTCTCTCTAGCTTTGTTTAGCTCCCAATTGAGAGAGACCAGAAGGAAATTATAATGGGAAGAGGGGTGGGGAAGGAAGTTTAGAAGGAGGTAGATAAGATTTCACCAGGCAAGAATTGAAGAAAACGAAGAAGGATAATGGCTCAAAGGGACTCTCCTCAGCTTCCCTGAGCAGCCCTATCTAAGGAGAAACCAGCTTTCCTGAGCAGCCCTATTGAAGGAGACACCAAAGAGCAATTTCCTAGAGCTGCACACAGTAGGCAATCTTTCAATACAAAGCTGCACAGAGTAGGCAATTTTTTAATACAGAATTATTTTCACTCATAGGTAAAAGTGGCCCAAACAGTATATAGGACTCTAACTATATCTACTACAAATTGCAAATGAATTTAGCTACATCTAACAGAACCTGAACTAAAAGTGGCTTAAACAAGACAAGCATTTCTTTCTTTTTTGGATAAAGGAAACTGGGGGTAGGTAGTCTAGGATTAGCATGGCAACCCAGGAGGCTTTCTGATTCTTCTGTCTCCCTGCCTCACCATCCTCAGCATGTGTCTTCCATCCTCAGGGTCACCTTGTGGTCTAGGATGGCAACAGGAGCTCCATACTTCATATCTGCATTTCTGGAAGGAGCAAAGTAAAAACAAAAGGGCAAAAAAAGGGCCCTTCACAGCTGAGTCAGCACCCTTCTCATAGTTTCTCAATGGCCAGAGAGTACAAGGCCATACCTAGCAACAAGGGAGCTGGGGAATGTAATCTTTATTTCTAGCAACAACGTGCCCAGCTCAGAATTGAAGAAAGGTTCCCACTTCTGTGTCTTTCATGATGTTCCTGCATTGAGTGAGCACACAATAAGTACCCAATACAGTTGTTGATCCCTTAACAGCAAGAAACAATTTTACTATCAAGTTTTTGGGGCATAGGAAAAAACATAAATCAAAGATCTGTATTTTATAAACATTAGCTTGAAATGTCAATAGACACCTAGACTTGACTTTTAGCTAAATCTACCAAAAACATATATCACAAATGGTCCAACATAAGAAAATAATCTAGGAAACTAGCAAAGTGGGCTCCCTTTTTAGAATAAAGAACCTCACTGACCTTATTTATTGCTCTATGTCAAACACTTGCAACATTGAATGAATGAGTTACAGCAACTTTCCAGCCAATTTGTGGTCTTGATTTCTTCATAATCCAGATCTCCTGCTTTCATCTCTGCATTTTTTAATACCTACTATGCTTTGTATGCTGTTCAGTTCTGTACCACAATTGCTGCCTCCCGCTTTGAAATGTCTTAGGCCTGTGAATTTTGCCTCCCTGAAAAGGTTTCCAGTTCTTTCCACCTTTGCCTCAGCGGATTGAACTGAAGCTGCAGTTGCTGATGCTTCTAAAGCCCACAGTTCGGGGGCCCAGCAAACACTGTTGTCTTCTGGCCTTGGCTCATCCCTAAAATCTTACTTTTTTCCTTCCACTTTGCACCTTCCAGGCTTTGAGTAGCATGTACTACTTCAGTAACAGGATGTTTTGAGATGCTCTTGGTAAAATTTCCCTAGCTAGTTCTTAGCATCCTTAAAGCTGACATTTCCTTCTTGTGGAAAGTGAGGGAGATTAGCAAACTACCCACCGTTTTCAAGAAAGGCACTGCCAATGTCTCTGTGCTTCCTCCAGGAAGAGAGGCTACTCATCGGCAAAGGCTGCTAAGTGCCTCTCTATTCAGAACTCCCACTTGCTTGTTCTTTTGAAATATATGTCACTATAAATAATTTAAGAAGAAATTTGACCCATATACCCCAAGAAATGTTAAGAAAATTTTAATTGATGTCACTATGGGCTAATAATTTTTGCTCTAAAGAAGGTAATAAAAGCAGCCAGAACAGCCCCTCCCCTTAGCCAGCCCTTTATTGAAACAGTTGCTGTGGAAACCCTACAGGAGCTTGGCTGTAGGCTGTGGACAAAGCTCTGTGTCTCTACCCTGTTCCTCACCAAAGAATCATCTTTCTTTTGAAATCTAGGACTGGCTGGACCACCAGATAATCCCTATTTTGGTAAAGAGCTCAAACCATGTATGGTAACATCTGACATTGCTTGGCATTGTATTTAATAGGGGGTAAAGTGAGAGTGAGACCATTTGGCTGGTCTCGGTCTTTAGGTGCCCTTCTCATAGCAACAAAAAGTTACCATTGTGGGCTACTGGGGCTCAGTTCTGTTGGGGACCCTCTATATGTGCAAGGGCTGAGATACTGAGACTTTGGAAAAGCCAAGAGGCCAAAAAAAAAAAAAATTTGAGAGACTTGATGATAGGCACTTGAAGGGAGTAGACTTCAGCCTGCCAAGAACTGTCTACCTCACTTGCAGCTGAAGGTAACACAGGAACAGATGTGGCAAGGGGTAGCTTTCTGTTGTGAGGACTGCATTATGGGTCACCATACCAGCCTTTTCATTTCTTTCCTTTTCTCATTGGGCCTCTTTTAACTACAAGCCTTCAGCTGTTTTAGAAGCTGGCGCTGTTTCCCCTGAAGTTTTTATAATTCCTTACTAATGCCTGGGCAATAGTGTCCTATTCACAAACCACATTCTAAAGGCCTCTTATTTTCTCACTCTGGTTGTCCTCGTCCTCTGAGTAGGACTGGTCCCCGTAACTAGTGGCTGTCAATATTTTTAAGCTTATAAGTACTCTAGTTTACACATGGAAAGTGATCAATATATATTTGTTGATGATTCTACAATAGTGAAACTCTGACCTTATAAATACTGTTAAGCAGAAACTTGTCTAATCAAGTGAAATCAACATTTATTGCAGTATTTCAAAGAAAAGACAAGAAAGCTGATGGGTAGTTACGTAGGAATTCGAGAAGCTCCTTACACACAAATGGAGTTTCACTGTTTCCGATATCTAAAGATCTCATCTTTGTCAGACAGAGGAGGCATATCATTCGTGGGAGTTAGGGTTTAAAATCAGTGCAAAAAAGGAACTCCAGCAGGATCTCAAGGCGGTTTTTTTTTTTAATCATGTGGGGAGAGAAAATGTCAGTCAAAAATATCCTTAAAATCTCTTTATATTTCATAAAAAATAGTATATATATTTTGTTTTTACATTGATAGAACTTTTATGCACACTACATTTGAAACTCTCAAACTCTTAGAAGAGTTTATCTGTAGATAGTTAAGCATGCCAACCTTTCTGCTCGTAAGATTTAACTTTTAAACTCTAAAGCGAATGAGAGGTAGGTAGTGAATGCTAATGTGTTTGTGCTTGCTTACAGGGATGCTCTAATCTATGTCACTGTTACTCCACGGTATGCTATTAGATTTGAAGTGTGCTTCTTGTTATGAGTTAGCCCATTATTTGTGATATATTTTGCAAATATTCCAGTTTGTCTTTTTGACTTTGCTTATATTTTTGCTACACAAAAGTTTTTTTTTGTTTTTTGTTTTTTGATATAGTCTGTTATTGCATCTGGATTTTGAATTATAATTCAGAAGCCTTTCCCCACACCCAGGTTATAAAGAAATTCATCTGTGTTTTCTTTCAGTACTCATTTGGTTTTGTTCTTTACATTAAGATCTCTGATTCCTTTGGAGTCTATTCTTGAGTGTAATGTGAGATGTAGATTCAATTTAATATTTTGCCCAGTGGCTATATTCTGGTTTTCTTATTCACAAAACATTGTTCTCTGCAGTCACACGTCTTTAAGCTCTCTCATAAGGTGAGTCACTTCTGTATATAATGAATCATATTAGTTATTTTGTGTGTGTTTGGTTCTAAAGGGTACTGTTTTCTGAAACTGTTTACAGATTCTGAGGATGTACCTTATCTGGAGCCCTAGCGCCTTATGAAAAGAATATTGTATTTACAAAGCACTTTTCTAATTGTCCAGACCTGCTCAGGGATTGTAGAAATTTTAAATAAGGTAAATGATATGGTTCTCATGATTAAGGACTTCAACTTGTAGTAATACATATGGAGTGATTAAAAAACAATTCAAGGCAGCATAGTAGAATTTACATTTGGGGTTACTACCTAAATACTAGGAAATATTTCTCTGCACATGGGCAATCAATATGTATGGCAGAGTTGCTTTTGAATTATTCATTTTAGTTACAGGTAATGGAGAACCTAACTCACAGAGGCTTAAACGTTTTCCCCTCATCTCTATCAAGAAAATCTGAAAGTAAGTAATTACTGGCATTGGTTCAGTAGCTTAACAGTGTTAAGGCTAGGACCTCTCCAATTCTGCTGGCCTTTGACACATGGTCCAAGATGGCTGCTGAAGCTCAGGTATTACATCCGGGTTCTGAAGAGTAGAATATGCCACCCTAAAATATGCCACTTGGGCATAAGGATCATTTGGAGCTAGAGGCACTTGAAAAATAGCAGATGCAAAGAGGGCATTCTGACCTCCCCTTTTCTTCCTGAAAGCAGGAGATAAAACTCCCATATGAAAGACTCTCTCTCCATACCAGGAAGAAAAGAACATTGTTATTATCATAGGTAGTAGGCTGAAGCCAAGAGAAACCTGCACAAATAGACTTTTTTAAAATAACCCTTACCTTCCCTTAGCCTTCCCATATATTTTAGTTATGTTTTCACAATTACTACTCTTTGTTCAACCTAGTATATGAGCACTTCGGTCTAAATGCTTTGTGGGTCTTCATTTTCCTGTAAAGTTTCCCATGTAGATATAAAAATAAAATTTCTGTGCTTTTCTCCCCTTAATCTGTCTTACGTCAACTTAATTCTCAGGTTTAGCCAGAGACCCTAAGAAGTCTGAGAAAAGTTTTGCCTCCTCTACAGTTCAAAAGAAGTATAGATGAATGGGGCATACTAGCTGCCTTTCTCTTTTATCAGAAAAAATGTTCCCTGAACTTCTTCAGAAGACGTCTCCTTTTGTCTCTTTGGCCAAGACTCTATCACATGGCCATCCCCAGGTGCAAGAAAAGCGGGAAAATAGAATATTTAAGTGTTGCACCTTCTATCAGGGGGAACTGCAAGGGAGAGGAGGTTTGCAATGGCTACTTGATAAACTGGCCAATGCATTTAGCCATATTTGTCTCATTTCTGCTTGCCGAAAAGAATGCCTAGAATGTCAAAATAATTCTGGGTTAGTGAGGGCGCTGGGAGGGTGATGCACCCAGAGAAGTCATGGAAGCTCTGTGCCTCTCCCCCTAAGAATTGCTCTATGCATCTCTTCTATTTGGCTATTCCTGAGTTGTATTATTTGTAATAAACCAGTTAATGTGTTTTCCTGAGTTCTGTCAGTCATTCTAGTGAATTAGTAAACCTGAGGAGTAGTTTTTGGACCCCCTC
>NW_006436298.1:10027467-10052474 GCF_000325575.1 Pteropus alecto | reverse complement strand
CCCCGCACAAATTTATAGCCGGTTGACTAGAAGCACTTGTAACAGCTTGGTACTTGAGACTGACAGCTGAAGTGGGGCAGTCTCATGGGACTGACCCCTTAACTGTGGGAACTGACTCTAATTCCAAGTATATAGTGTCAGAATTAAACTGAATTGTAGAATGGCCAGCTGGTGTTGGAGAGTTGAAGTGATTTGGTGTCAGAAATATTGTAAATAAAAATAGCTCAGAGATACAGAGCAAAAAATGGAGAGGATGAGTTTGAATGACTCTGGATGCCTCCCGCTAGGACAAAGTAGGGCCAGCTTACTCAGCCAGGGGGTTGTGGCCTTGACCTGTAATAGTGACTCAAAAGGACAGGTACTGGTGGAATTAAGAACAGTAAGCTTTAAGAAAGAAAGAGACAATGCTTCAGAAGGATCGAGAATGATAGCTGTAGATAAAAAGGAGTTGGAAGGGCTTAAAGTATGGGCGGCGAGTTGACTGATGGCTCCAAGAGATGTTCTTGGCCAGCTGTGGGGATGAAGTCAAAGGCCTGAGAGGTAGAGTCAGAGGTAGAGCACATTAGCCATGTCAGAGCCCAGAATGGGTGACATACTAAGGGCCAGAGTAGGTGGTGAGGGACCAGTGTCAAAAAGAGAAGTAGGCTCTAGGTCATGTCCCTGAAAATAATTTTTTCGAAAGCCAATTTGTCAATTGACCAATTTGCTATAAGCTGTCAAACACCTTAAATGGGCCTGCAACAGTGTCAGCTTCCTAACTTTCAGAAACCAGAGCAAACTCCAGGGATATTGTAGGTCTGCCCATCTGATTGGGTTAAATTTCCTTAGCCTACCCCAGTTGGTTATCCACTGGTTGAACTCCAAAATTATTTTCCCACCAATTTATGGTAGTTTATATAGCTACGGAATTAAACAAAGAGAGAAATTTACAGAATTTCTTGAATTTTGAGAGCCCTCTTTGAACATCAGTGTTTGGGTAGTGGCTAGGGAGAAAAGTGCTGATGCATTTCCTGCCTCTTTATCTTCTATTCCTTTGGCCCACATCTCCAGAAGTATTTCCCATATGCTCTAGGCCAGCTTTATATTCACTCATGAACTACAGCTGTGGAAGTGAAACCTAGTAGTGGCAGATATAGATAGCACTTGTGGATTTGACCCTCTCCTGGCTGTGAGAAATGAATATTTATGTCTGGCTGCTAGCTCTGTGTTTACTCAGTCTAGCAAATTGCAGAGAAGTTTCAAATGCAGCACTTTATAGGAAGTATAGTATTTTTGTGGCTTCTTCCTACCAGGGTATTTTGGCTCTTGACTCGGCCGTCCTTGTGGAGACATCGTGCTCTTTGGCCTTCTTCCTTGGGGAGTTGTGAAGTTGAAAAGACTGTGTCTATTGATAGATACTGCTCTACACTCTGCTGTTCTCAGTAAATTATCATTAGTGAACTTAAGTGTTTGGAAGGTACAAAGCTCTCGTTATTGATCAGAGCATGCTGTGTGCACAGCTGTATACCATGCATGTTTGTGGGCGGAAGATTGGACTCATGCACAGAGGTTTGAAGATTCCTCCATATGTTTTGAAAACTATATTTGAGAAGTAAGCATACTGATTTGCAGCTTGGGAGAAGAAAACACAATAAGCTGGAAATAGGGGAGACATAGTACAGAAATAGAGAAAACCTATTTAGGATCAGGGCAGGAAAGCTGGACTTTCAAGAAAACGTAGACTCAGACGTCTCTCTCTGTCCTCCTATCCAGTGTCCTTGCTCTATAAATAGCTAAGAAAGCTAAGTAGATTTAGACTAGGACAATCTTAGAAGCAGACCAGATTAGAGACAGGTATCATGTGCCCCAAAGGAAAGAAAGACTGATTAAAAACATGAGGGAAGAGTCTCTTGAGGGGCTATGATCCAAGGGTCAATCCCTGAATACCTTATTGTTATTTCTTGCCCAGATTTGCCTGTTTTCTTAGACAAGAATCCCATCAGCCTTGTCTGTTTCAAAGTTGATTTCTCCTATTTCTGGTTCAATGTTATTTACCAGCTTCTTCTAGAAAAGTTTTCACCAGATCATGATTTTTGGCTTACAGCCCTCCTCACTGTTACCTGTGGGCTAACCACCCAGACCTAGTGCTTACTGGTTGGCCTAGTCTTGTAGCCGTTCAAAATCAATAATAAAGTAATGTCAGGGTAATAAATATTGGTCTGGAATATCTTAATACCTACTGCATAGTAGGAAAACTTGGGATAAAGGTGATAAGCTGAACACAAAAATCTCTTTTCTTTACTACTGTACAAAATCTACAAAAGACAGAGAGATAGAAATTTTCACCAGTAGTAATAAGGCAAGGGAATGAGTACAACTTTACTTTATAAACTTTGTAAAGTATTGGCCAAGGAACCAAACAAGGAACCTCTAACTCTTCCTCATTCTACCCCTAGCCCATCTCCACTGAGCAAGACAAATTAGGTAATTTAACCCCATCTTCCTTAATAACTTCTGATTAGAGAGAAATAGACTCTGGTGGCCAGAAGACAAAACAGGGAAAAGTCAAAGAACCCTGGAGAAAATCACAGGATATAAACAGAAGCAGGAATCATTACTGGGACTCATCATTTTCTTGATTCCATGCTGAATTAGGGAAGTGATCTGAAGCCAGGGAATAGATGCTGCACCAACCTGGTAGAGACTCTCTGGCTATAAGAAATCTCAGAAAATAGAACAAAGCCCAGGTACCATAACAGGTGCGTGCAGCCCCAGAAGGATTCTCCCTTCTTCCTTCTAGTGCCCTCAAACTGTAGAGAAACGAGTAGAACCCAGTGTTTAGCTTTAAAGTTCTTCTTCTTGGAGACAAATATGGGAAGAGTAAGAAAAACAACTTCTCCATATCATAGATCACGTATGTATAATGATATGAACAGAAGGCCCAAGAGCAGTGTTTCTCAGCTCAAGCACTTAACATTTTGGGCCAGATCATTCTTTCTTGTGGTGGAGGCAGGTATCTTTGCACTGTGGAATGTTTAGCAGCATCCTGACCTCTACCTGTTAGATGCTAGGAGCAAACACTGCTCAACCTCCTGCCCCAGCCGTGACAACCAAAAATGTCTCCAGTTGTTACCAAATGTTTTCTGGGGTGCATAATCACTCCAAGTTGAGAACCACTTCTCTGGAGACATGGCAGCCCACTTTAAACATAAGCAAGAAGAAAAAAATGGCATGGCAACTAGAGAAAGATGCCATATTAAAACAATAAATTAATTAAATTAAGGAAGCTAAGAAGCAAAAGATAATGTATCCACTCTAGAAAAAATATATAACTACTAACACAAGATATAAACAAAAAGAAGAAAATTCTCCTAAACTCTTTCTCATTATAGAACAATTTATTAACAATATAAATTCAATAAAACAAAAGTTCAAAGACTAGATAGTAAAATAACAGAATGGACTGAACAAAGAGAGTGCAGTGCTAAGGAAATGAATTGAGTTCCAAAATAATACCACTACTTATTAATAAATTATAAATGTCAAGGAACTGACTAGACAGGATTAAATATAGAATTACTGATAAATAGAAAAGCTTGAAATACCAAAGAAAATGCAGAGTATAAAAAAATTAAAGCAACTAGATAATGGGATATAAATATGTAGGACATAAAAGATCAGCTAACATAAGGATAAGCTGCTATCCTTCAAGTGAAGGATTCACCAAATGAACAAAATAAGTATTCAGAAACAAAATAGGATGTTGATAAATGACACTACTGGATGATGGATAGATGGTATTTCATTATATTATCCCCTCTACATTTAAGTTAAAATTTTTTTATAATAAGTTTTTTAAAGCATCCGAAGACATAATATAAAATTATATTTATGAACTCAGTGTATGGACTTGCCAGATGAAAAGGCATGCAATGGATCAGAAAAAAATAAAGAAGAATGATTACAATCAAGACATTGTCTGGTTCAGTTGCCAAACTTTAAAGAACTCTAGATTTCAAGGCCAAAAACCTAAGAGAAAAAAAAGATTTATATTAGATTTCTCTATAGCATCACTAAACACTAAAAGACAATGGAGTCATATCTACAACCTCTGAGAAAATGTATGACTCAAGAATATTATACCAAGTCAGGCTGAACTTCAGTTGTAAATCTGGCAAGCAGAAGTTCTTAAACTTCTGATAATGAAAGTACTCACGGAATATAACACTCCTGAGTCATTCTTTAAAAATTTATACATGATGAGTCCAGCTAATAAAAAAATGACTGGAAAATCAGTGTTAAAAGGCTAAAAGGAAATCTAATGCAAGAAGGAAATGGGAACATTTATACATTTTTTAAAAAGAAACATATATGACCCAAATCTACTGAAACCAAACAAGTTAACCTTCAAGTATAAAAACAATAGGCAGACTTATCGAAGATAAAGAAACTCAAGGAGTACAACACCCATGGGTGCTCTTGAAAATGTTACTTGTTGAAGAAATTCAGTGACCCAAGAAATGAATGAAAATAGAGAACTCAAGTATAGAGAGAATGTAGTCAAAGGACTGGTACATTTATGTCAATTTAAATATAAACACTATTATTGGCAGAAATTATGGTTATATAACTATAATAATATATTTTTGATTATGTAACCATGGTTACATAACTTTATAAATACATATTTGACTATAATTATAATCTCGGATAATGTAAAAAATATGTAACTAAGAAAAATTAGGTGATGGTTTGGAGTACAAAAAGAATACATAATTCAGTAAGATTGCTAATTCCTTCATATTTCCTAGGAAAAGTCAGTCAATATTTGATCTGTCAGGTGTTCTTTGACTACTGTGGAATCAAGCTAGAAATCAAAAAAAATCCCCCACACCCTGAAAATTAAATAGTACACCTTAACATATCCATGAGTCAAAGAAGATATCACAAAAGACATTGAAAAATCTTTTAAGCTGAATGATAGTACAGATTCAACAAATTTAAACTTATAGAAAATGGTTTAAGTGGTACTTAGAGAAAAACTTGTGCTTGTATCAGAAAAGAACAGAAGCCAAAAAACCAATTCAATTTCCTTCTCAAGAGGCTAGAAAAAGTACATCAGGTTAAACCTAAAGAAAACAGAAAGAAAGAAATAATAAAAATAAGAATATAAATCAGTAAAATAAAAAACAAAGTTACAATAGAGAAAACTAACAAAGCTTAAGGTTAGGTTTCTAAAAAAATAAGTTGAGAACCCCCTACCACGACTAAAAAAGAGAACAAATACAAATTAACAATGTTCAGAATTTTTTAAAAAGTCATCATTACTACATTGCGTTCATGTTAAAAAGATTGAGATAATATAAACAACTGTATGCCAATAAATTTGACAGTTTACACAAATAAGAAATTATTTGAGAATGAAAATATAATAGAAAATATGAGTAGTTGAATATAATGAAAATTGAGCCCATTATTAAACACTTTCCCACACAGAAAATCCCAAGCCCATATGACTTCACCAATGGATTCTTCCAAACATTTATTGAAGAAATAACCAAGTTTTACATAAAATATTCCAGAGAATTAGAACACTTTTCAACTTTTTAAAAATGAGCATAACCGTGATACCAATTCTTGAAAAGGACATTATAAGAAATAATTACATCCAATCTCTCTCAAGAACATGGATGCAAAAATCTTAAGAAAAATATTGCAAATTAAATGCTGTGAAATATAAAACGGTTAATAAATACACTATAACCAAGTGAAATTTAAACCAGGAATACAACAGTGGTTTAACATCTGAAAAGCAACTGTTTTAATTCACCATAGTAAGAGAAAAACTGTCATCTCAATAGATTTAAAACAAATATTTTATAAAATTCAATACTCACCCATGATATAAAAAAAATCTCTTGACAAACTAACAGTAGATGGGAATTCCCTATTTTGGTAAAGAACACTAAAACCCTATAGAAAATATTAGATCAGGAATATTACAAGAAAGCCTACTATCTACCAAATCTATTCAACATTTTACCAGAGGGCCTAGCCCTCTGGTAAAAGAATTAAAAGAATTAAAAGGCATAAATATTAGGAATAAAAACAACCATTATTTGCAGGTAATTTTATGTATTTAGGTAATCCAAAAAAAATCTATGGACAAACTATTAGAATTAATAAATAAACTTATCAAAGTCACTGACACAAGGGTAATATTTAAAAATCAATTGAATTTCTATATGCAAACTATAAATAAATAAAAATTGAACTTAAAAAAATATTTATAATAGCATCAAACTCACAAAACAAGTAATAAATCTCATAAAAGATATGCAAAAAGGTGAAACTACAAAACATTGAGATAAAGTAAACCTAGATAAATTAGATAAATGGAGGGTTCTACCATGTTCACAGATTGTAAGAGTCAGTATTTTAAATATGTCAACTCTCTTCACATGGATTCAGTGTAATCCTAATTTTACAAAACAGCCACATTTCTTCTTGTAGAAACTGATAAGCTAATTCTAAAGTTTATATAAAAATAGCCAAGGCAATCTTGAAGAACAAAATTGGAGTAATTACTCTGCTAGGTATCAAGATCTATTATAAACCTACAGTAATTAAGATAGTATAATATGGCACTAGGAAAGACATATAGACTATTGTAAAAGAACATAGTTCAGAGACAAATTCACACATAAATGGTCACTTGGTTTTTGACAAAGCTGACACTTCAGTGCAGTAAGGAAAGAATGGTCTTATCAATAAATATTTCTGGATCATTTCACAATCCATATAGCATATATATACATTTAATCTCAATCCAGATTAATTGCAGATCTAAATGTGAAAAGCATAGAAAAACATCTTTATGACGTTAGGGTAAGCAAAGATAAGGACACAAAATATACTAATCATGATAGAAAATATTTACGTAGATTTCATGAAGAGTAAGAATTTTTGTTTATTAAAAGACATCATAGGTTATGTTTATCAGTAATATGTTTATTAGTAATATGTTACAGCCACACAAAAAAAGTATGCTTGAAAAGAAAAAAAAAAATAGTTCTCTGTGTACTAAAGAATATTACCAGTCAGTTTAGCAGAGTGATTAATTCCTGAATTCTGGAGTCGGCCTGCCTGCTTTCACATTCAGCTCCACTTCTTACTTTCCTATGCCTTAGTTTCCTCATCTATAAAATGAAGATAATAATAGTACTTATCACTGGACTTGCTACAATGATTATTAAGTAGTTAATTTATGTAAATCATTTAGGAATAGAGTATGGCACAAAGTAAGCACTATATAAGTGCTTTCTTTTGTTATTGTTACTAATATGTTAGGATCTCCAATATAAAGTTTTTAAAAAGTGCTGAACACAGTGTATAATATCCTCTCTTTTGTGCAAAGGGAGTATGTAAAACTACATATTCAAGAGAGATACATAAGAAACCCTCCATAGCGAATAGGAAACAGGGCAGATGGAGCACATTGTTAACCTCTTTAGGTATTATGAATTTTGAACCATAATCGTGTTACCTATTCAGATAAATTATAGGAAGAGAGAGCATTAGCTATGGGGTCACAAGATTTATGTGCCATCCAGCTCCACCACGGCAACATTATTTCATTTCACAAGTGTTTTTTTTTTTTAACTTTTCCGAGGCTCAATTTCCTAAGAGTCACGAAGAAGCAGTGATTATTGTGAAAGCAAATTTATAAAGCATGTATCTGCTGGGACTCTGAGTTGTAAGTAACAGAAAATCCAATGCAAACTGGCTTGCCTCAAAAAGGAAATTTATTGACTCTCATTGCTGAAAAGTTCAGGAGGTAGATCTGACTTCTACTCAGCTAGATTCAGAACTCTAAAGACATCACCAGGTTTTATTTCTCTCCAGTTCTCTGCTCTGCCTTCTGCCACGTTGGCCTCCTTTTCTGGCTCCAAGTGCAGCCTTAACATCTTCAGTCTCTCCCTATTAGTGGCAAGATAGCTATGGGTACACCAGCCTCAAAAGCTTTCAGATTCAAGTTTAGCAAGAAGAGTAAGAATAGTTTCTGATAACTTCTATCAAAGTCTTGAGATTCACTCTAGTTGACCCAGCCCAAGTCATGATTCCATGGAGAGTGCATGGCTTTGATTCACTGGGCCTGATTCTGAAGGTGATACAGGTGACTTTCTAGAAAGATAATCTCATCAACGATATGTATTGGAGAGGTAAGTCAAGACGAGTGAGGAGGTATTACAGTCACACAAGTGAAAGATATTAAGTTGCACTAGTCCTGAGGTAGGAAATAAGTTTAATGATTGGTCTTAAAACATTGACTTCAAAAAGTAAAGCTCATTTTAAAAAAATAAAGGACTGTTCTAGATTAAGACTAAAGAGACAACTAAATGCAATGTATGAATACTTGACTGAATCCTAGTTCAAAAGAACAAAGCAACAAAACACATTCTTGGGACAACCGGGAAAATTTGAATTGGACTGGATACTATATGATATCATGAAATAACTGTTAATAATTTAAGTGCAGTAATTGTATGGTGGCTATCTAGGAGAATGCCTTATTCTTAGGAGATGCATGCTGAAGTATTGGGGATAAAGTATCATAATGTCTGCTTCTTATTTTCAAATGATTCAGAAGAAAAAAATGTATATGTAAATGACTGATAGAGGTAAAGTAAAAGTGTAGGATGCTAACAATTATTGATTCTAAGCAGTAGGATTCAGCTGTACATTTCATTACTTTTTCAACTTTTTTATGTTTGAAAATGTTCATAATTTTAAAAATTGGGGATGAAACATGGTCAGAAAATGAAGAGATTATTCTACATATTCCAGAACTCAATTTCCTTTCCAAGTTCTCAGATCTTTTAGTAGACTGAGTAGACTGAGAGTTCTCAGACTCTGAAATCATTCAGGAAAGGACAAGTAGGCAGAAAAGGTGAAAAATTACTATATAGAAGCAAAAGAGACTAAAAGGAAATTGTCAGAATGTGGTCAATAGCTGTCTGCATAGTTATCGTGCTTTTCTTTTTAATATGCTCCTTTGTAATTTTCTGTAATTTCCAAATTTTCTACAGTGATTGTTGATTATTTTTATAATGAGACAAAAGAAAAGAAATTTAATTAAATGAAAGTGATGTTAAAGTTAATTTATACACGTATAACAGTCTTTATGCTGACAAACACTGTATCTCCCAACATCAAACAACTGGGACATGGTTAAGTAGACAATAATATATCAAGACATGGAAGTTCATAAAAATATCTACTATGTGGATATATCACTATTTGGAAATTCATGTACAAAAGAAGGCTAAATAGAAAAATAACACAATATTTAAAAATGATGTAAAGTCACTTGTTGAATTAAGATTAGAATAATTATAGATATGTATTGAAAGATATCAAAAGATAAAATGTTTCTTTTTCATTCTAACATTTTTCAAGTATGAAATAGGGAAAATAGCATGACATTATGATCTCTATCAACTCGTACTCTGAAACATTCTTAATGTTCAGGTTTCAAACCACAAGCATTCATTCATTCAGCAAACAATTATTAAACATTTACTATTTATCAGGCATTGAAGACACAAAGATGAATAAGACCAAATTCTTGGCTTCAAGGAGCTAACAATCTGGTATTCTGAAACAAGTAAATTGATTATTATAATAAGGTAGGTTCTACAAGAGAGACATGAAAAATGCTGCAGAAGCTCCCAAGCTTCAGAATTTCCCATAATCTGCAGGACCTACTTATGGGAGCATACTACAGGCAACTCTAATGAAACATGATCAAAACCTAACTTGTGACTCCTCCTTCCTCCCACTTCCCCAGTCTGTTCTTCCTTTGGTATTATAGTATATCAGAACAAACCACAGATTGTGGCTATTTTTATAGGCCCCTTCTACTTGTGATAGGGAGCCCCCTCCCCAAAAGATCTTGCTGACTGCATAAGTCCTAGGTATTCCCTTATCCATTGGTTGCCACAGCGAACTGGATAAAGAGTGATCACCTGCTTAAAGGCAAACATTCCAGAAACGGACCAGCTATCTATTAAGTGCCCTGATAGGAAAGCTTTATTTCAATGGGGACAGTTTGAGGCCAGTTCTTTCTAGGAAATTTGAACTGTAGGTTTGAGAAAAGATCCAAGCAGTTGATGGTAGGAGCAGAATCCAAAAGACACTTAGAATGTGATACACAGAAGCCATGAGTAAGCAGAAACTTTGAGTGAGTAGTAGAGCTGAGGTACATGGTGAGGAAACTAATCGGTAGTAATAAGACAGGATCAGAAAGAAGTTATGACTATAAATATAAGGGCCCATCAAGCTGCTATAAGAACAAGGACATATTTTTAGGCTTTGGAGCCCTAACCGTCCTTACTATCCCAAAATCATGCTCCAGACTCTGCTACCCAGAAATCCAGACCTCCTTATTTTTACTCATAAACACAATAAACTTCCAATTCCTTAACCGTAACCTCAGTGACTCTATTCTTTTCTACAAAAATTGTCTACTGAATTCTCTTTCTACAGAGTCACCCAAAGCTGAAGTCTAAAAATTATCTTTTATTACTCCTCTAATCTCTTACCCCAAATCACTGAGTCCTGCACATTCTTCCTTTTGAATTTCTCTTAATCTATCCTCTCCATTTAACTCTATTAACCTGTTTCAGTTCTTATCACCATAATTTCTCATCGGATTTCCATACTGCCAGCTCCACTTTCCCACCTTTCATGCTCCCTTCACAGTGATTGGCTTTTTAGCAAATTTGTGAAAGGAGCCTAAATAGTCATTCTTTGAAAATGATTTGTTTACATAGAAGCCATAAAAGAATCTATGGAAAAAACTAGTAGAAATAATGCAACTTGGCAAAGTGGCTAAATATAATAAACCATTAAAAAAAATAGCTTTCCTCTATCAGAAAATATAAAAGAAGAATAATCCTGTTCATGATAGCAAACAAAATATTTAAAACATCATAAATAACTTTAAAAAATGTGCCATGAGAAGGAAAACAGCAAATGTCCGAGATCTACACACAATACAAATAAATGTCTCCATTAATTCTTATGATAAACCCCTAATTTTCTAAGATAATATGAATAAATCTTTGTTCTTTATAAATAAATCCTATTGATGTTCCTGGCTCAGGAGACTGAAGAGAATAAACACGTCAATTCAGCTCACATTAATATTTGGATTTAATGTAACCCCTATTAAAATTCCCATCAGGAATTGTCTGGGGAGGAAAGTACTTGACAAAATAATTCTAAAATTTATGTGAACTGCTAAGAATGGCAAGGAAAATTTTACAAAGAACATTTAGGATGATTAGGCCTCCCAGATAGCAAAATATTATAAAACCACGATAATTAAAGGTTTAAAAACAGCATAAGAATAAAAAAAATAATGAAACAGAAAAGGAAGCTCCCAAATAGACATTTGTATAAATAAACATTATAATATATAAAGGCAATTTAATATACATTATCATTCAATTGGGAAGAAATAGATTATTCAATAAATGATTGAGAGCAAGAGTTAGATATTGAAGAAAAAAACAATTATTTAAGATTTTGATGTCATCTATCAGTCTCTCTGTCTACCTAATCTATCCCAGACCACAACAACTGAAAGCATTCCTTAATACTTCCCACCCCAGGCCCCAGGTCCCAGACCCCAGGCCAGAGTCTGAGTTAAATGCCTCCCATTTAACATATTGCATTGTAATAATTGATTTACCTGTCTGTCACCCGAACTCAGACTGAGACAAAGAACAGGGAACAAAACAAGAGATACTATCTATACTATCTCTGTTAATGTCATATTAAATGCTCAGTAAATAAGAGTTAACACCAGAGGAGAGGGAACACTCGGTACCCAGGGGCATAAGTAAAGACTTCACTCAATAGCTTTTATTGCTCAACCAATAATTGATGGTTGGGTTACTCAAGACTTCCTTTTTTTTCTTTTTTAATTAGTTTCAAGTATACAGTACACTGGTTAGATATCTATGTAGTTTGTAAAATGGTCCCTCCCCCACTTGCTCACTCCCTCCCCTGACCCTCCTCCACCGAGCCAACATATTCATTCTAATTGCATTCCCTATGCCGTGCTCCCCATCCCCAGGACCATCCATCAACTACTAATTTGTACTTCTTTAACCCTTCACCCCATTCTCCCAGCCTCCCAAACCCCCCTCCCCTCTGTCCATCACCAAATTGTCCACAATAGTCTGTTTTTGATTATTTCGTTCTTTTTATTTCTTAGATTCCGCATATAAGTGAAATCATATAGTGTTTATCTTTCTCTGTCTGACTTAAATACCTTCTAGTTTCATCAAAGCAATATCTTTTTCCATCTCTTTCCTTTTAGTCTGTGTCTTTTAATCTTAAGTGAGTCTCTTGTAGGCAACATATGTAGGGATCTTGTTTTCTTATCCATTTAGCCACTCTATCTTTTGGTTGGAGCACTTAATTCTTTTCCATTTGAAGTACTTATTGATAGGAATGTAGTTGTTACCATTCTTTATTCCTGTTTTTGATACATTTTTTTTCTTCTAAAAGAAGTCCTTCCAACATTTCCTATAATACTGGCTTGGTGGCAATAAATTCCTTTAGCTTATTTTTGTCTGGGTAGCTCTTTATTTGTCCTTCAACTCTAAATGATAGCTTTGCTGGATAAAGCATTCTTGGTTGTAGATCCTGGGTCTTCATCCTGTCGAATATTTTGTGCCAAGCCCTTTTGTCTTGCAGAGTTTCTTTTGAGAAATCAGCTGCCAGTCTTATGGGTGTTCCCTTGTAGGTAACTATCTGTTTTTCTCTTGCTGCTTTTAATATTCTTTCTTTATACTTAACCTTTGGCATTTTAATTATAATGTGTCTTTGTGTGGGCCTCTTTGGATCCCTGATTTTTGAAATTCTCTGAGCTTCCTGGGGGTTTATGTCCATTTCCTTCACCAGGTTACGGAAGTTTTCCATCATTATTTCTTTAAACAGCTGTTCAGCATCTTGATTTTCTTCAGGTACACTGATCAGACAGATATGTGGACCCTTAATAGTATCCCATATGCTCCTTAATTTATTTTCATAGTCTTGGCATCTTATCTCTTGCCATTGTGATTGAGTGTCCTTGGCTTTCCCATCCTCTAGATAGAGCATTTGTTCCTTTTCTTTATTCACTTTGTTTATTCCTTTGTTTATTCCATCCAATATACTTCTTATTTCAGATAATGTGTTCTTCATTTCAGACTAGTTCCCTTTTATAATTTCCACTTCTATTTTTATGTTTTTTTAGCTCTTCGTTGAAGTTCTTGCTGAATTTAACCAAAAGATCATTGAACATCTTTATAACCAGTGTTTTGAACTCTGCATCTGTTAGGTTACTTGACTCCATTATATCTGGATCTCTGTTCTGTTCTCTCATATGGTTTCTGTTTCTTTGTCTTACCATTTTGGCTGCCTTTCCATGTCTGTTTCTATGTACTAAGCAAAGCTCCTCAGTCTTCTGGTCTTATTAGTGTTTTTGTGAAGTAGGTGTCAGTGGCACAGTTCTGAGAGGGGCTCAGCTACAGGCCAAATTTAGCTCAAGCCTCTGCCCTTTCAGGGCCACCTGTCAAGATTCAGCAAGCAATCTACAGATGCTGTGCTTATAGTTGCCTCAAATGGCCACACCAGAAACCGAGGCCAGCTGCCTCCAGTGTGAGTCGAGGTGCTCAGCAAGGAGCACCTGACTCACTGAGGGTAAACCTGGATGTGTCTTGGGCGGGGCTGCTAATTGGGGGAAGCAGGGTTTGTTCCCTTTGTAACTGCCGGTAACCCATAGCAACTCCCGCCACTTTGTAATGGTCTGAAGACAAATTAACCAATCAGCCCATGCTGAAAAGGGTCTATATAAGGTATATTGCAACTGAGCTCCGGGCCCAGATCTTCAGAGCACTAGCTCCTCTGGGACTGCTGGCATAATAAACCTGAGTTCTCCAACTCTCTGAGTGCTGCTTGGTTTCTCACCGGTCTGATTTTGGATCTTTTCTGCAACATTATGGGGCAAAATGATATACTGCAGCATCATTCACATAGCAAAAAATGCCCACTAGTAGGAAGCTAGTTAAATAAATTTGATACATCCGTACAATGGAATACCATACAACTTAAAAAGAATGGTTAAATCCTTTATGTGCTGGTGTGAAAAAGCTCCCAGATATATTTGAAGATAAAAAATGCAAACAACTCAACATAGTATGCTGTATTTTGTATAAAACAGGGAGAAATAGAATACATATTACCTTATTATGTATAAACAAACTTTGAAAGAATACATAAACCATTAGTAGTTAATCATGATTGTGGAGAGATTGGGTACTGGGCAGATTGTGGCAGTGCTGGAAGGGAGACTATTCCTTATATACATATACGCATATATAACATATAATATATATTTTATGATATATATAATGTGTTACCATTGTAAAAATTTTATATATATTCTCATGATCCCACATTTTCCCCCACACTAACCTCCTTCCTCTCACTTATAAACAAATTTCATGAATGGGCTTCATTTTTCCACTTCCTATAATATACTATTCAATCCATCGCTATCTACTTTTTGTCTACCACCACTGCCCTGCAATTGCTCTCATTTCCTTGCCAAAAAAACCCACATGTACTTTTCAGCCTTTTTCTTATTTCACCTGTTGGCTGCATTTGATCCTATTGACTGAGTCGTACTCTTCAGCCTCAGCTCTCACCACATCTACCCTCACATATTGTAGTCTAGTCTACTATTTTCTTTCCTCTCTCACTTCCTTATCTTCAAATATTCTATTATTTCTACCGAAAATAGTTTCTCCCCACCTCCTACACCCACCATCTTCTTTTCATATGGTGAAATCTAACTCATCCATTAGGTGACCATTTAGATGTCACCTTTACTAGGTAAACTTCTCTTACCTTTGGAGTGGATTAACTCCCATAGCACCCTGTACTTCCTTTATCACCTCATGTCTTACACTGTAGTACAATTGCTTGTCTAATTTCCTGCCTCTCCTACTAAACTGTAGTTCCTTGAGGAAAGGGATCTTGTCTGCTTTGTTCACCATTAACATACCTGGACAGGGCATGAAGCTCTGTGCCCCTTCCCACATACCTTACTCTATTCGTCTCTTCCATCTGGCTGTTTCCGGGTTGTATTCTTTTATAATAAATGGTAATCTAGTAAGTAAACTGTTTTCCTGAGTTCTGTGAGCTATACTAGCAAACGATCAAACTTGAAGAGTGGGTTGTGGGAACCTCTGACTTATAGCCTATTGGTCAGAAGCACAAGCGACAACTAGGACTTGTGATTAGTGTCTGAAGTGGGGCAGTCTTATAGGACTAAGCCCTTAACCTGTGGGATCTGATGCTATCTCCAGGTAGATAGTGTCAGAATTGAGTTAAATTGTAGGACACCCAGCTCATGTCAAAGAATTGTGTTGTGGGGAAAATTCCTACATATCTGGTGGTCAGTGTTCTGAAAGTAGAGTGTGAGAATAAAAAAGAAAGATGAGAATTTTTCCTTTTCAAGAGGGTTTGGAGTCTATGGCCATGCTACCCCAAACAAGTCCGATCCCTTCTGATCTCAGAAGCTAAGCAGGGTTGGGCCTGGTTAGTACTTGGATGGGAGACCACCTAGGAAGACCAGGTGCTTTAGGCATAAAAAATAAAAATATAAAAATGAAAAAAATAAGGGATTGTAAGCTGACAAGGTCCTTGCAATCTGTGAGGTCAACCAAGGGTTGTCTTGCCTAAAAGAAAAAAAAGAGGGGTTGGGGGGACACCTTTACAAGTTTATGTCCTGCTTTTAGACAAACAAGAGAGGGCAAAGATATTCTTGTATCTGATTCTTTTCAGTTGCTTTCAGTTCAAAATAATCTATAGGCCAATGTGGAATATTTGGCAGTGGCATATTCTGCTCTCCTTCAGTATCTTGCCACATGGTATTTCAAGGTTCATCAGAAACTTGGACTATATTAATTTAGAACTCTTCTCAATTTTGATATACTACTCAATTCTCAATATTATAAATGTTTTTTTTCAAAAGTGTATCCTAGCTTTTAGATTAGTTTTATAAAAGAGAATGTTCTTTCACTGTTAGATGGATCCAAATATTATTTGTGTTTGACTTCAGATCAGTTTAAACTCATCGAAGATCTCTGCACTCCACAGTCACAGAAACTTGGAACATGATTCTTAATCATTAACATCTGAATTCTGGATTTTCAGAAATGGTGACTTAATTTCCACCCAGCAGCTATGCAGTCTATCAAAATCTATAATTTCATTGAACTAATGGGAATTAGCCAATGAGAAAGATCTATTTCTTCAATTTCTTTTTGAATAAATTACCTGTCTAATTTGTGTTTGAAAACCCATATTCCCTCAAACAACAATCTTGACCCAATGGGATCTCAACTGATTTGGTCTTTCCCAACTTTTTCCGTTCAAAAGGTCTTAAGCTTCAGAGCATAGGCTGTGTTAGACCTCAGAGCAAATCTATTCTCCTCTTCCCCATCACCTTTCTACCCACTTAGTATTTCTATGACTTGGGACAAGTTGCCTAACTTCTCTAAATCCCTTTCCTCACCTGTAACATCAGATGACGCAGGATTGTTGTGAGGTTGATTGTAGGTGTAGTAATTGACATGTTATTGCTCAATAAATGGCAATAACTGTAACTCTATCTTAGAACATTCCCAAACAATGTCTTCTGGATTCTTTACAATTTAGCCATTTGACAGCTTTCAGACAAACTATGCCTCCACTTTTTGCCTTAACTTCTTCAGAGCGAGAGCATAAACTATATTTATCCAGCAAGTTCAAGCAAGTCTTACTGTGGTGGAGCAGAGGGCCTCAAGAATTGCAGAAATCCCTGGGGAAAAACCTCATCCTGAACCTAATGAGTTAGGCCACCAGAGAGAGCTTGGGCTGAAAGGATTAGGTTTCACGGGAAGGGGCAGTTCTGAAGTCAGCAGGCTATACATGGACTTAACCTTTTTCAAGGAGGAAAAGTGAAGAAGGAAAAAGTTCTGTGCCAATTTAGCCTCAGTGCCATTCTTGAATCAATGAAGTATAAGTAGTGTGAAGTGTTGGAGCAGAGGACGTGACAGCTGTAGTTGGGGGATCTGTGAAGTCAATACCAGGAGCCTGAGAAAGCCTCAGAAACCTGAAGTAGAACCACACCAGTGGCAGGCAATGTTAAGTAATGGCCTAAGATTCTTCACCCAATACATGGGCAGATAAAGAGAACAGTGAGGCACCCCAAATGACTTCTTGAACTATTTGAAGGGGATTTGAATTGATGAAGGAAGAGCATTCACCCAATTTACCAGGGGCAGTGGAATGGAGGATTTCTGTTTGAAATTATTTTGGCCCTGCTTCTAACTAGCATGACTTGGAGAAGGTGAGTTTTATAATCAACTGGCACCAGATAAATAATACAAATATAAGTAACCCTATTATGGCCACTTTCTTTATCATAAAATAAACTTGTTCAGCAAAATGTGCACACTGCGCAAATGAATGGTGCAATGGCAGCTTGGACACCTAGCTTCACTTTGACCTGAATATGTGTTGAAATTAAGAAAAAACTTATGTCTTATTCTCGAGAAGCTTTTTCATGTTTAGGCTAGAGTTTTCTACACAATCACATGGGATGCTTACTAAAAAGACAAACTGTTGAGCCTTTCTCCTGGGTGATTAGGCCTTGTTAATTAACATATGAGAGCTAATTGTATATTTTTAAGTGTCCTACTAAAAACCTAAGGTGTGTGCCGTAAGTGAAGTGTGTCACGCAAGCTGCACTGATATAAGGCGTCAGGAACTCAATGAAAGGACTCCAAAACACCACCCCCTTCACTCTGTCAAAACTCAAAATTACACTCAGTCATGTTATCTCTTAACATGAGAAGAGGGGGAAGAAGAATGAAGAATGTCTCTTATCCCTCTTTGTCCCAGGATGGGATTAATTCATCCACTGTTCTTTACAACTTTTCTTGGCCAACATATGAAAGCTACTTGGCATTTCTGCATTGGTTCCTTAAATCTCTATTCGAGACTTGGGGCACTTAATTGTCACAGGAACCCTCCTTAAGAAGACAAATAGAAGGGTATATATTACAGAGTCTAAAGGTAGATGTAAGCTAGGGCAAGTAGAAACTGAATCTGCATTGTCATCAGGATCTATTGCTTGAACCAAAAAGGCCCCTGACGTGTTTGGCTTGATCAAGATCCCTTTTAAACCTATAGTATCCTCAACCAGATTTAGGAGTCCAGAAAATAACCCTTTTCCCATTTTTCCTATCTGCTTCAGCCACATCCTACAGAAATATCCTTATTCTGTATCTTATGGGTGAAGGTTCAGGCCTATTTGGGTCATGCTTAAGTTCAGAGGGCTTAAAGCTTCTCAAACTTTAGTGTGCCTGTAATATCCTAGGGTGGAGTTGCTTAATATACATATAGGAATAAGTCACCCCCAGGTGTTGATTTCCTAGGTCTAGAAAGGGGCCTGAGTAATTTGCATTTTTAAAAAAGTACCCTAGGTGATTTTGGTGCATGAGATCAATGGATCTCTCTTAGAGAAATACAGGCCTAAATGTCTGTAGGTAGATAAGAAGAAAAGACCACATATGAGTTTTAGAAACATAATTCAGAAGTCAGAGTAAAAAAATTGGAATCAACATTTTGGAAAGCTATTGGAGTATGGTTTTCAAACTTTCTGGTTGTGACCAACTATAAAATATATAATTTACATCACAGTAATACATATGTATAAAAAACAAAAATACACTTTCAAAATAGTATTCTTACATTATGAAATGCATGCCGATTCTCTATTCTTTTTTAATTCTATTTTCAGCTCCTCAGTATGGAATTTTGTCTTGAAAGGCAGCTTTCCCTGGTTGTCTTTAGAAGTTCATGTGGCCCAGGCTGCTTGAGCCCTTTTCAGACTTTACTAAGGATGGTTGTGCTCACCTTCTATTGCATTGGACAGCACCCTTCTCAGTTTCGGCGGCTATTCTGAAATGGGCCCATCATGTTTTCCAGTGATTCTCTCTTGGCTGTTTGGGGGATTTCCTGTTCTCAGGTCTGCCAGACACTCCCATTTCTTTCTGTTTCTTCCTGCACAGACCCTGATACAACACAGCTCTTGCAGCTGTGGGTGTTTATTGCCACCCATTTGTATTTCAGTCCCTGAAGAGACTTTGCCACTTGGTTGTGTTGTAAATGTTGTCCATGAATTTTTTGGTTTTGCCATCTAGTTTTTCTGTTTTCCTGTGGGAATTTGGAGAGATTAAAAACTGGTACTGCCACTGCCACTGCCATTTTCACTTTCACTTTCTTGATAGTGTTACATAATCTGTGTTTAAAAAATATATTTTGAATAGTTCTGTCTTTTCCTTAGAGCTATATAAATAAGCATGTTCTCTCATACTTACCTCCTTTGTTGGCTAAAACTTTTGTTTTTGAGTACTATTTGTTGATATTTGCAAGTATATTCATTTGTTTTTGCTGCTGTATTTATTATATGAGTATATCACAATTTATTTATTGATTCTCCTGTTAATAAACTTTTTCAGTTATTGCTAATTATAGATAAAGTTTTGGTGAATATTCTCTACTTGTCTCCTTACACATGTGTAAGATCTTCCAAGGGAACATACCTAGGTAGATGTGAAATATTACTTTTAATTTCAATTTTCATTTTCCTAATTACAAATGAAGTTGAGTATCTTTTCATCTGTTACCCACTAATCACATTTCCTCTTATGTGAAATGCCTGTTCGTGACATTTACACATTTTCCTACAGGATTGATTCTTTTCCTTATTCATTTAAAAGAGTTCTTTATATACTTTGGACATTAATAATTTCCTGGTTATATGTTCTACAAATATTTTCTCCCAGTTTGTACATTGCTGTATTTGCTTTCTTCTTGTCTTTTCAAAGAACACAGTTCTTAGTTTCTATGTAATAAATTTTATCAACTTTTTCTTAATAAATCTTGCTTTTTGTACCTTATTTATGAAATCTCTTCCTACTTTGAGATTATAAAGATATTCTACATTTTCCTCTAAATGTTTTAAAATTTGGCTTTTTTCATTGATTAATATGGAAATGACTTTTGTGTATAGTTTGAGGTATACACTCAATTTAATATTTTGTACACAAATAACTGTTCTGACACCATTTCTTCAGTATTTCCCCTTCCCTACTGTTCTGCATTGTCAAGCATTTACATACATGCATGGACTTTGTTATGGGATTCTCATTCTCTTTCACTGAGCTATTTGTATATTTTTGCTCTAGTAGATCATGATATTTTAATTAACAGAGCTTTAAATATCTGATAGAGCAAGTCCTTCCTTTCCTCGACTTTATATTTGCTGTTTTCCCACCTTAGTCTAAGAATTCTTCAATAATGACTCTATTTCCCTCCCACAAGCCAAATTGGAACAAAGATGGTCCCCAATTGCAAAACTAGGTTTTCTAGCTCAGTGTAGAGCTCAGCCCAGCACCATGTACTGATAGCAGGTATTTGTTTCCTAGGTATACATGGGAATGCTGATACTATTATCTAGGCTTTATGGATTTTTTCTATGAGTGAAAGCATTTTCACAAATAATTATCAATTGATTATAGAGAAATGTGTATGAAGATTGCAGGGACTGAATTAATCTCTAATTTGTTGCTACAGAAATTAAGGCAGAGAGAGATTAGGGAAAGTTTTTAAGGTAATAGAGTTAAGTAGTAATGAGCCTAAAGGTCCAGGGTGCCTGAGTTCAGGTCATCCTCCTCCTTGGTACTGGATAATATTGAGAGAGTGTCCTCTTATATTATAAAGATCAAAATGAAGATTACTTTTAGGAATGTATCACTGGCTTTCTAGGGAGTTGCTTTTCTTAGGACTCAAGTTTTGGTGAGGACTCGGGGTGGGGAGGGGGGCGGGTTACAACCATGTTTTCTTCATCCACATCTAAAGATTAAAGTTGGGAGCTTCTTTTCTCTTACTCATCAGCTACCACACGTCACCTACCTAGGTCCAGAACTTCCAGTGAAAGTGAGATGGGAGCGGTAATGCAGCAAATCAAAGGAAAAAAAGGCAAAGATCTTTGAGGATGGGATGGGTACCTCACACAGGCTTGAGGGGTCACAAGAAACTTACCTTTTGGTTAAGAGAACAATGACTGGAGTGCTATTATCTGTAAACCTACCAGTTTCTGTAATTTTGCTTTACTCTTCTTTCTGTGCTCCCTCCCTACTCCTTCCCTTCTGTTCTCTCTTCTCTTTTCCTCTCTGCTTATATTCCCAGAAGCTTCTGTTTCTTACGGATGCCATTCTACCCAAATTCTTCCTTTTGGCTTTGGAGATTTTGACACTGCTCTGGTCTCCTTATGACCTTTCGTGTGGTTCTTCATGATAATGCCCATAATATAAAGTAGTAATAAATATTGTTTATATTCACAGCAAGCTAGTTGAGGAAATGCCAGTTATATTTTATCTTGTGTTTACATACACATCCATGTAGGTAAAGTTATTAAATCACAGGAGACATTCTATTTGTCTTAAGGATTTAAGATTTTTTTTGCTAAGTCAGATTTGTCATCAAAACTGTTGCCCTTTAAATTATGTAGGAAAATGTTCGACTTGTCCTGACTTTAAATACCCACTAGATATTGCTAAAGAGGTGTGGAAAAAACAAACTTCATTTTTCATCCAAGGCTTCTGCGCTACTGAAGAGCTGTCAGAAATAGTAAAAATACAAGCCTAAACACAGAAATGGGAAATATATCTTCAAAAGATAGGAAGAAAGTAAAACTGACTAAGGAGGACTGAATATTCAAAGGCCATGTTGGCATAGTTGAAACTTGTGCATTAATATTTTGACATCTGTTTATCAGCTAAATGGCAATGTTAAATCTTTAGAGATTATCCTTCCAAGGGCATCTGAAATGTAACTAAATTTTCAAATCAGGCATCAAAAAATAGTACAAACATTCTTGGCATCCTATTTTTTTTTAATTTTTAAAATAGCCATTTTCTGTTTATAAAAGTATTACATTACCATTTAAGCAATTAGGAAAATGTAGAAAATTATAATGAAGAAAATAATTACCCAGAACTCTGGGTAATTATTTTGAAAAGTGGGCAAAAAATTTGAACACTCTCTTCACAAAAGACATACAAACAGCCAAAAAGCAGATGGAAATTCAGTATCATTAGCTATCAGGAGAAGGCAAATTAGAACCACAATAAGATACTACTTCACACCCATTCTAATGGCTAACACATTAAAGATTCACAACACTATCTGTGAAGATGTGGAGCAAATGGAGCTTTTATAAATCGCTGGTAGGAGTGGTACTCCACTGGAGTACTGAAAGGCAGTTTCTTATAAAGTTAAACATATACCTACCATATGACTCAGCAGTTTTACTCTTTAGGTATTTACCTAAGACAAATGAAAACATATCCACAAAAAGACTTCAACAGAAGGTTTATCGCAGCCTTATTTATAATAGCCCCCAAACTGGAAATAACTCAAATGTTCATCAACAGGAGAATGGACTAAACAAATGTGGTATGTTCATAAAATGAAACAGTACTCAGCAATATAAAGGAATGAATTGATACAAACGACATGAGTGAATCTGAAAAACATTAAACCTAGTAAAAGAAGGTGGTTTAAAAAGATGCATACAGCATGATTCCTATGGTGATAGGAAAACTACGTGATAGAAATCAGAAAGCATTTGTTTGGGGATAGGTATTGAGGAAAGGGCAGAAAAGATGGGAATATTCTTTATTTTGTTTTAAGTGGAAGATACCCCACCCCCTGCACACACATATATATGTTCAAAATCATTGAACTGTATTATTTTACTACAGCAAAATTCTGATTAACCTCTTGTGGCTGGGATTTTTATGTCTTTTTCTACATTGACAGACCTGCTAATACATTAGTCTAAAAATGTTTACAAGGCTGTTTCAGTCATACACAAAGAAGGTCCTAGTACTGTGTATAAATTTGGCAATCAGTCCAAAACCAATTAAAATTTGTATTTGTATTATTTATTTATGTAAATTATACTTTTAAGATTTGAGCTATTGTTTGCATATTACATTTTCTCCACCTACAATTCCTATTTTAAGGGTCTTTCCCTTACTGGCCTTGCTGTCTAATGGATGAAGCAGACAATAAACAAGTACATGAGTAAATGAGATAATTCAGAGAGTGACATGTGCCTGAAAGAAAAAATAGTTGCTGAGATAGAGGGCATGGTTAGAGATGGCCCCTCTGAGGAGGTGACATTTGACCTGAGACCTAAAGGATGAACATAAGTGCAAAGGCTCCGAGACATCCTAAAAAAACAGGAAGAAGGCCTGTGTGCTTGGAGCTGGGGAGAATGGTATGAAATGAGGCTTGAGTGCTAGGGAAGTAGCATATGTACAAGGTGTAATGTAACGAGACTTGTTTGAAAGTGTGGATTTAGAAAAATCTTACTCTTTTGTGGTTACACAATATATTTTGCTTTATAATTAAAATTCTTTCCTGCCTATAGCTTCCAATCATTTATATCCTCTCCAGGTTATTTTAGATCCTGAAACTGTGAGAGATGAGACTTTCATGGAAGATTTGATTTATCATAAATATAACATGAATCTCTGAGAGTAAATCCAATGACCACTTTTCACTTAATATTTCCCTCGCCAAAATAAAGCCATATAAACTGTTACACTAAATATTCTATAAGTATTTAAAAATACATTTTCCAAAAAGAACTTTCATTTTCTCAAAGATTTAGACATTATTTAGAAAAATAATTATCTAAATAGTAAAATAATAAGAATAATAGTGAAAATAGTGAGTTGGAGAGTCAGAAAGCCCTAGTTCCATCCATTTACTCACATACCTTTAAAGACCCAACATGTGCTAGATGCTGGAGCTTCCAAGGTGAATACTAAACGCTTTGTGTAAGGGGTTCTGTCTAATCCTGAATCTTCCTCTCATTTGGCAGGTGGAGCTCACTTGGCTTTGTTTTGAATTAGCTTGAATTAAAAACTTTCAAAACAGATTGAAACACATCCAATATAGAAAAACCTATTCATTTAAAAATAATTGGCTACCTTTGGAGGTTGCAAGGTACTATTATTCTAAAAAATTAATAAAGGGAAAAATAAAGCATTTATTCCGCCTTTCCTACACAATCCGTATTACGGGGTAACCAAAGAGTTGATGGGGGAAAAGTACAAATACATCAGTTAGATTAGTTGATTGTCAAAAAATTCCTGATAAACATTTTTGTTTTGCTCCTCCCCCCCACCTTCAGGGGACGCTTGCGGGAGGAGTGTCAAAGGGATTAAGTAGAAAGTCAGTATTTACTGGACTGCAAAAACGCCCTTTGGGTCTAGGGTAACATTCTGGCTTCGGAATGTCGTACTGAGACCTGGGGTTCTTTCCGGTTGCTCTCAGAGCATCGGGTGCACAGCAGGTGATACGACCCAGGCTTTCCCCCTGCCAATGGCGTTAGGCGGGCTCGGCCTGCAGTGTCTATAGCACCGCAGCCTACCTTGTCCCCGCGGCTACAACCCCAAACCCCACTCCGCTCAGCCAAAGAATAGGATGCTTAAAGAATTCGAAAGCAGATGCGGCAGGCTGCCACGCCCAGCACAACGCGGAAACCCAGCACCGACTGACGCGCGCCGCCGGCTACTTCCGGCCACGGAGGCGAAGGCGGGAGGGGGAGGGGCGCACGCGGCGCGCGACTCCGACTGCGGCGCGCTGCTCCCCCTGCCGGCGGCGTGCGGCAATGCGGCCAAGCGGCACGGCCTAGCCCAGGACGCCTCTCGTGATCGCTCTGTGCTCTCAGCTGTGCAAGGCCCCGCTCCCGCCACAAATTTTATTTTTAACTCACAATTTCTTTCGGCGCTCAGAGTGTCCTTTTCTTTCTTTCTAACCACCCCCCCCCTTTTTTA
>NW_006436298.1:10004036-10027443 GCF_000325575.1 Pteropus alecto | reverse complement strand
GAAAGAGAGTAAAAAAAGACTCGGAGTGCAAGACGAAAATGGAGGAAGGCTCCCAGGCCCCAGACTGGGACAGTGATGAAACGGTGATAGAGGGGTCAGTAATGGAGAGTGACCTGGAAGAAGAGGAGCTGCCCTGGAGAAGGTGACAATCGTTAGCTCCGGGTGTTGGAGAAAGTGACCACAGTTAGGCCTGAGCACTGGCATGGAGTGGCCCTCTGAGGTATCAATAGAAATTGATATCAGCAGAATGTAGGCTTGTGGGCAGGATTTGAGCCCTATAAGGCAGCCAGCCCTGTGCTAAGAACTTGTAAATAATCAACAAGGCCACAGCACCCCAACTTAATACAAAATGCGCTCTCTAGTAAGTGGCTTCATGGCGGTAAAAAAAAAAAGGCTTTACTAGCCAGGGACCGTAAGTGCTTTTGCTCAGGCAAAAAAATCTTGGGTCTAAACTCCTCAAATGCGTTTTGCTTCAAGCAACTCGTAGCTCAGGTCAAGGAAACAGTTAACGTAATTTCTCTCAGGAAAAGAATGTGATGGGAGAACTGGTTACTACCAAACCAGAAATGGATAATTATAGAAGAATCAGAAAGACAGTAGTTTAGTTCATCAAAACCATTTGAACGTGCATAGTTCTCACTGGTAGATTTAGGGAAAAGATAGAAATGAGGTTACTGCCTTTGAGAAACCTACTGACCAGGAAAGACACGTAAACAGATAATTTCAATGTAATGTGGGAAGTCCAAGGATGGAAGTATGCCCAGGCTGATTTAGGAGCCCAGCTAGACTCACCTCACCTAGGTAGTTGTCAGAGTTTATTAGGGTTGACTTCTGGATAGAGGTTTGAAGACGGGTTAAGAATTAGCCAGATGAAGAAGAGGTATTCTAGGCCAAGGGAACTGTGTGGGTAAAAATATAGCTATCAGACATATATAGTGTTCTGTTACATGTGCTGACCTGTACAGTTGAGTCTTACTGAAGTCTTAAATGATGAGGTTGAGAGTGATGAAAGATGAGCCTGGAGAGGAGGGTAGGGTGTGGTCATGTAAGGTCTCATCTATCCTGCGTGTGTCCACGTAAGGGACTGGTCAAATGTTAAGTGGAGGAGCAGCAGAATCAGATTTTTGTTCACTCTAGTTCCCTAGGCCAAGGCTTTTAAAATTTTAATAGCCTTATAAATTACTCCAGAATCCTGTTAAAATGTGGTTTCCAATTCAGTAGTTCTATGCTGGGATCTGAGATTCTGCAGTTCTAACAAGCTTCCTGGTTAAAGTTGGTACTATTAGAGCAGGGATCACCATTTGCAAAGCAAGGCTATAGAGGTTAGCTTTGGGTCAAAGTAGTAACAGGCTGGGATGTCAAGAGCTCAACTAAGAAGAAACAATGGGAATGGAGGGAAAAGGGCAAACTTGAGAAATCTTTAGAAAGTAAATTTGGCTGGAGATGATGGTTGATTAGATATAGAAGATGATACTCAGGTTTCTGGCTTATTTATATATACACGCACAGTAATATTTTCTAGGGAAATATTGTGTACAGGGAACATTTTGACTAATATATGGAAACCTTAACCACCGCAATCAAGATCCAGAACAGTTCCGTCTCTTCGGGGGAAAAAAAAAACGACAACTTTCTTGTGCTGCCCCTTAGTAGTCGAGTATCCCCTCCCAAATTTAAATCATTCCCATATATGTAATATATCATCTCTTTTGTCTGTCTGCTTTTTTCCCCCTATATCTTTGGTTCTTAGCTTCTTGAGTCTATATATTTGTCTTTCACCAAACTTGGAAGTTTTCTGTTAGGATTTCTTAACATTTTTTTTTTTTTTTTGTACCAGTTTCTCCTCCTGGGACTTTAGATGCCATGAATGTTAGACCTTTTGTTAATTGTCTTCCAGATCTCTGAGGCTCTACTAAATTTTTACTCTTGATTCCTTGGACCGTATAATTTCTATTGCTCTGTCTTCAGGTTTACTTACTCTATCCTTTGTCATCTGTTGTTGTTGAGTCTATCCAGGGAATTTTTAATATACATCCTTAAAATTTTCTCTTCTATAATTTCCATCTGATTCTCTTTTATAGTTTTTGTTTCTCTGCTGAGAATGTCAGTGTTGTCACCCATTTGATGAGTATTCACCTTTATCTCATAGAGAATGATTATAATAACTTCTTTAAAGTCTTCATCTTATAATTCTAACATCTGGGTCATGGAGTGGGGGACCATTTAATTATTTCTCAAGAATTAATGAGATTTTCCTGTTCTTTGCTTCTCGAGTAATTCTGGATTATATACTGTATATTTTTAATATTATGGTTCTGTTAAAATCCTCTGGAAGGTGTTGATTTTTGTTTTGACAGGCAGTCAACATGATTAGGTTCTGACTGTACATTCTGTTTTGCCTTCTGTGGGTCGTGGTTACATCAGTTCAATTTTCAGAGCCTTTACTATGCTGATCAAGTCTTCAGACTCATTTGCCACTTGGGTAAATCTGGAACTCGGGCAGTAGTTAATGTTATAGTTCAGTTCTTTAAGTCTTTACTATGCTTTTTTGAATCTGCTCTGCATGTGAACTGCTCAGGGTTGACCCTATGTCTTATGTTAGATCATATACGGTGATTCCCTTTCCTGCTCTCTTTTCTCCAGGATTCTCAGATACCCTTTCTTTCTTCTACCCACATCTTGGTTTATATGACCAGAAAAGTAGATTTCTCTGAGTGTTAGCATTCTCACTATAGAGTAGATGCCTGCATCTGGGGCCATGTTCAGGACGAAGTGTTAAGGTAGAGAAGAAAATAAAAGATTATCATCTTATTCTTCAGAGTATGGTTCCTTTCGTTAGGGAGGCAGATTTTCTCTCGGGTTTTACGTGCCCAACCTGCTACAGTTGGTAGCAGTATAGCTCTGAAGCTAAAGAGAGAAAACAAGTCAGGAAAACCCAGGATTCCCACTTTCCCACACCCCACACACACACCTGGAATTCAGTGGTTCCTGGTCTTCTATATATAGAGAGAAAGTTTCTTCTGGAGTTTTTGCTCTCTATGCCCACTGTGCAGTTCCAGGATTAGACCTTGGATTAAAGCTGAAGACCAAAACAAGGACCAAAAACAAAACAGAAAAAACAGACTGAAACTCACCTATTACAAGGTTATTTACATTTGGCATCAGTCCCCCATCTCCTTGTTATTGTTTACTTTTCTGATTATTCAGGTAGCTTTTAAAAAATATTCTACTAGGAAAAAAAAATTCTACTAGACTTTTTAGTTGCAATTGGTGGAGAACTAGGCTATAGATGGCTCAGTCTCTTGTGCTTGGCCAATCTTTTTGTTTTCCCTCTAATTCATTTTAAATTGCTTCTCTGTGGTGCCATAGAAACATCATTCTTTCAGACCTACTAGCCTGAGATTCTTTTTATTGGCATGGCAGTACAGTCAAAATCTAAGCATTGCTGGAGGTGAATGCCATTGTTTTTTGCTTTTGTCTTCATTGTTTTTGCTTACTTTTATGCAGTTTATTCTGGCTGTTTTTCATTCACAAGCTCCCAACTTTGACTGGAATGAGGAGCACAGGTCTTAGTATAGCAGAGCTCCTCACCAGGCAAAACACGATAGTTTCATATAGCTAAATAATCCTGTTACAGCTATCTGGGTCTTTTTGCTAAGAATTGAGAAAGGATTTGGTGACCTTTGGGACTAGAAAAGACAGGGCTCTGAAAGAATCAGGATGCCAGGTGTTAACTGTGTCTGAAAAAGCAGTCTGAGAGCCTGGACTTGGTCCTCGCTCTCCCTCTGGAAACCATGTCTAAAAATGCATCCTGTCCTCTTGTGGTTCAGTAGGTATTGCTACTAATCTGTAAAAATTCAAACTAGTGACTAATAAGGTTTTCTTTGATTGTGATTTTTTTCTAAAAGGCAGGATTCATTTTTTCTTATCTGACTTTTTTTGAAATCAAACCCCTGTCTCAGTCTCTGGTAATGTTAACTGCTTAATTACATTAAGGCAGTGGTCCCCAACCTTTTTGTCTTGATAGAAAATGCCTATTACAAAGGATACACCTGGGGAGAGGAAGAACAGAAAGCAAAGTACAAGGGGGTAAGGAAATAATAGTCATATTAAGTTAGCTAAAGAAAGCAACATTTTTAGTCAGGATATATATCAAAATAGTGGCTACTTCAGTGATTAAAACAAAAGTACTGTTTTGCCAAGTACTATTCTTTTTAGAACTGTTATACTGAAGGGTATTTTAATTAGGTTTTTTTATGAATCAAAGCCTTAGCATGACATTAGGACTCTGTACTATCAAAATTTTGATAACATAAAACTGAATCCCTATTGTGATGAAAAATTTCTTTATACTTTTAACAGAGCACTGAAAATTGTTTCAGATTTTCAATCAGATTTTGCCTGATAATTTTTCTTTTAACTCAAACATTTAACCTTTCCTTCCCTTTCTATTGTTAATACTTTCTAGTATGTCATCTTCTCAATATTTCAGTTATATTTTATTAAAATACTGCCTCCATAACGAAGTAGTCAGTGACTTTTGTGGAGTCAGTTATTCAAGTAGTTTAGTCATTTGACTAAGAATCCACTAATAAATTAATGTTCTCTTTTTAGTTACTTTGTCGATTGAACATGTATAAATAATTTTTATGGGCCCTAGTTTTTTTATTTTCCTTTTAGGATTAAAAATAGTCCTGACTTCTCTCTCAAGGAAATAGTAAAAAAAAAAAAAAAAAAAGGCAAAATTTATGTATAAAGAAATTATCTCAGTTATTTGCAATAATGAAAAATTAAACAATGTTTTAGAATAATGTAATGCTTAAATAAATTATATATCCTTATGATAGAGTATTATCAATAATGGTTTTAGGAAAATTTTAGCGACATTGCAAATGTTTAAATATAACGTTAAGTGAAAAATGTAGTTTCTAAAACTTTACGCAGATTGATCCAAACCTTGTGAAAGAATTTATGGTTCTATCACACATAAGCCTACATAGAAAACTGGAAGGAAATAGACCAAAGTCTTTATATGGGTAGAATTATAGGAAATTTCAGTTTTCTTACTTATACTTCATTTTATTGCCCACATTTTCTACAGTTTTTTTTTAATAGATAATGTATTTACAAGATACAAAAAGTTTTTCAAAGGTTATATTGTAAAATGTCTTGCTGTTACCCCTATCACCTCAGCCACCCAGTTTTTTCCATAGGCAACTAATATATTTGATTTCTCTTTATCCTTTCAGAGATATTTTCTAAGTGTATGTATGTTTGAGAACCTATGTAAAATTACTTTCTAAAAATAGAAGCTCTATGTCAAAGCTCTATGGTATATGTCAAAGAGTATGGGTGTTTGTAATCTTGATAACTGAATTATTTAGTTTTGTATCATAATTAGAAAGGCTTCTTTCCTCCACAGTTATAAAATAATCCCTCCTTGGTTTCTTTTAGTACTTTTTGTTTTATTTTTAAACATTTACATCTTTAATTCATGTGGAATTTTTTTCTTAGTACAGTGTGAGGTATGGATCCAACTGTTTTCTGGATATCTCTTTCATTGTCCCAATATCATTTTTTTTAAAACTTCTATATTTTTATCACTGATTTTAGATGTCACCTTTTAAATATATTAAATTTCCATATATATGTGAGTCTGTTTCGGGGATTTTATTCTGTTAATTGGTCTGTCATTTTATCTGCCTGTTTCACATTTAAAAAATATTTCATATCCAAAAATATTTTAATATCTTATAGGTCATTACCTCTTTATTTTTATTTTAAAATTTTTTTCTGGCGATTCGTATTTATTTTACCACATGAACTTTAGAATCAGTTGTCTAGTTCAACAAAAAGTCTTGGTAACTTTATTGGTATAATGTTAAATTTATAAATTTACTTATAGAAATTAACTTCTTTGTGTTATTCCTTTTTTCATTTTTTAATGAGAGAGAAGAAGCAAAAGAATGAGAAAGAGAGCAAGATGGAAGCCAGTGTCTTTTTGTAACCTAATCTCGGAAGAAATGTCCCAACATATTTGCTGTATTCTGTTCATTAGGAGAGTCACTGGATCCAGTCCGTACTCAAGGGCATATATACCAGAAGCCATTTCAGAAGCTGCTTACTACAGACTGTACATTTACTAATATTAAGTAATTATGAGCTCTTTTTAGGTCTGATGATTATGGTTATTTTTTAAAGGTGTAGTTATTACAGTTATGTTTGAATAGAGTCCTTATCTTTTAGAGCTGCATATGGAAATATTTCCAGATGAAGTGGAATATGATGTCCAGAATTTGCTTCAAAATAATCTGTAAAGGTTTTTTAGAACAGAAAAGCACTTAAGCTTGCCTAGTAGGATACTGTCCATGGCATCTCTTCACTATTTCTTTACATATAATTTTTTTCCTCTTTTTAAAAAATTTAAATTAGTTTTTTAAATTTATTTAAATTATTTATTTAAATTAGTTTCAAATATACAGTACATTGGTTAGACATCTATATAGTTCATAGAACAATCCCTCCAATTGCTCCCTCCCTCCCCTGGCCCTCCACCTAGCCATCATATTAATGCTAACTATATTCCCTCTGTTGTCTCCCCATCCTTAACCCTTCACTCCATTCTCCCAGCCCCACAACCTCCCTCCCCTCTGTCCATCGCCAAATTGTCCACTATATTTGTGAGTCTCTTTGATTAGTTTGTCCTTTTTGTTCCTTAGATTCTGCATATAAGTGAAATCATATGATATTTATCTTTCTTTGTCTGACATTTCACTCAGCAAAATAACTTCTAGGTCCATCCATGTTGTTGCAAATGGTAGGATTTCTTTTTTTTTTTTTTGATGGCTGGGTAATATTCCATTGTATATATGAACCATAATTCCTTTATCCAATCATCTGTTGACAGGTATTTAGATTGCTTCCATTTCTTGGCTATTGTAAATTGTGCTGCCATGAATATTGGAGTGCATAGATCTTTCCGAATTATTGTTTTGGTTTTCTTTGGATAAATACCCCAAAGTTCAATTGCTGGGTCAAAAGGTATATTCATATACCTTATTTTCTTAGTTTTGTATCTTTGACTAGATATAAGGCTTCTTGAGGGCAAGGACTGTGTGTGTCTTTTCTCTTTGTTACCTTGGTGCTGCTTAGAAAATAGAATTGAATCTAAAAATTAAAGGAATTCTAACATCATATATTCTGAAAATGTACACTCGGATTTAATCTTGGTATTTTAATCTCATATTCTCTGTGATACAGAGAAATGTGAAGGAAAAATCTTCCACTACTGGTCCCGCAAATCATCTCATCTCTGTTCAGAATCCTCCACTACTGGTCCCGCAAATCATCTCATCTCTGTATTGATATTTGTCCCTTACTCCCAAATATTAAAAAATAGGGGAATTGTAAAAATGAACATGAGCATATAAATAAGTATTTTTCATCTTAGATTAATTTTTAATTAAAGGGTACATTTATGAAAAAAATTTTGATTTAGAAATATTAATTGTGGTGTAACCAAGAATTTTAGCAAGTTTAGCTATAATAAAGTGTGACAGTTAAATTGTTGTCTTTGTTTAGGAAACATGATAATAATCTATACCTTCTTTTTTTGGTATTTGAAAGGTTGCTCTTTGATCAAGACAGATCTCTTAGATCTGAGTTCAGTCTCCATCCTGGTATAAGTGGAACATGCAAAGGTGAGAAAAAATTCTTTCAGCTAAGTAGTCCCTTTAATTTCCCAAGTGTTATTCTGTTAACTTCTTTTATATTTAGTATTGTTCTTTAATTTTACACAGTTAATTTCTTATAGTCATCTACAATAGACCCTAAGGTCCATTAAGGTCTATTACTATAAAGGCAGCAATGGGGGTCCTAACTTCCGGAAGAGGTTTATGATTCCTAGAGAGGGCTATAGAGATATGGAAGTGGTATTTGAATAGCTCTTCTCCCTTCTCCACCAAATCACCAGCTTAACCCTAAAACCTGTCTATTTGCAAAAATAAATAGTACTTTTTAATAACCAATCTGATTCTTTTAGACAAAATTAAGATACAAAGTCCTTGGTATGTATTTTTTATTTATTTTTATTTTATTCTATTATTTTTTATTGAGATGTAATAGACATATAACATTAGCTTCAAGTGTACAACATGATGATTCAATATTTGTTTATAATGAAATGATCACCAAATAAGTCTAGTTAATATAGTCTATTACATTAGTCTACTTAACATAGTCACACAATAAGTCTAGTTTTATATATATATTATATATATATATATTTTGCTGATTCATTGATTTTATGATGCTTTTTGTATTTTTTTAATTTTTTTATATTTTAAATTTTAATTAGTTTCAAGTATACTCCTCCTAGCCATTACATTACTGCTGACTGTATTCCCTGTGCTGTGCTCTCTCTCCCTGTGACATCTATTAGCTACTAATTTGTATTTCTTTAACCCTTCACCCCATTCTCCCAGCCCCACAAACCCCGCTCCTCTCTGTCCATCACCAAATTGTCCACTATATTTGTGAGTCTGTTTTTGATTAGTTTGTTCTTTTTATTCCTCAAATTCCGCATATAAGTAAAATCATATAGTGTTTATCTTTCTCTGTCTGACTTAAATGCCTTCTAGGTTCATCACAGCAATATCTTTTTCCATTTCCTTCCTTTTCATATGTAGGGGTCTTGTTTTCTTATCCTTTCAGCCACTCCATCCCTTGATTGGAGCACTTAATTCTTTTCCATTTAAGGTACTTATTGATAGGAATGTAGTTGTTACCATTCTTTATTCCTGTCTTATAATACATGTTTTTTCTTCTTAAAGAAGTCTCTCCAACATTTCCTGTATTCTGGCTTGGTAGTGAATTGGGTGTTTTTCAGTGATTCCGGTGGAAGAAATCCATACAGTTACGTCTGAAGGAGCTCCCTCCTGCTTTTCCCGTATTGAGTGATAAGCTATTGACTAAAGTTTGCTTTCCCTTTAATCCATTCTCACCTTCTAATCTATAGTGGATATAGTTCCTTTTTTTTTCCATTGCTGCTTCAGATTAAAAAAAAATAACTTTCTTTGGATTCTTTTTAGGAACTGGGAAGGGAAGAAAGTTAAAATATGAGCTCAATTTGACATCTGGAAACAAAAACTCTGACTTTTCTTGGATTATATACTAGCATGATAGGTTTTTTAAAGTGATCTAAAATGAAATTTTAAAAAAAAGAAATTATTCTTCCTAGTGAGGTTTAAAGTTATATAATTTTTACACATATCTTTTGCATTCATTCATCCTGAAATAAAGAACTATCAAGTATTATTTTATTCAGTGTAGTATATATGTTTCTTCTTAACAATTTAAAAACTTTGACACATAAAAGTGGCAGTTAGGAAATTAAGATTCACAAAATGATTTTTAATGATATTTTGTAGTATCTATGAAATCCTTGGGTCATTCATTGCAAAGCAGAGCAATAAAAATGTTACAAATGACTTATGATTATATTTCATTCTAGGCACACGTTCTCCTGAGATTCAACTTAAATTCAAACTCAGAGAAGAGCCGCAAGAGCAAATAAGTAAAAATAAGATGATTCCTGTTCTTAGTGAGGATGCAGTCTTACAGGTGTGTAGCATATTGATTAAATACATTCTTATTAAAAATTGAAAATGTTATTTCAAAGAGTAGCAGATTAACTAATAATTAATTCTTTTTGTCTATTTTGCTGCTACTTTCTTATTCAGTTTTTTCTTATTTCTTAAACATTCTGTTTCTTTGCCATAACTTTGATGAAGGCCAGTTGTTTTAAGAGGCAGGGTTAAAATATTTCCTTTTTTCCCTTTCCTTTATTTTTCTCTTCTTGGTCAGAAGGTTAAAATAGTTTAAATTAGGATGTAATAATTATGATTTTCATCTCCATTGTATGTCAGAGGTCATCTTAACCTTGTGAGGAAGTTACTAGTCTGTGTGGTATAATTTAAGATATGTGCCACTAAAAAGCCCTTCTTTTGTCCTGTGTGTGTTGTGAGTACATATCTGTGTACACACACTTATATATACAAATTTTTGTTTCTTTTTTAAAGTAATTCCCTAGGGAAAGGTAAGGGATGATTTAGTTAGCACTTGGCATACATAAGTTAGCTAACCAGAGATACCTACAAAGTCTTAAGGAATGAAAAAAAAGAATAGTTTGTGTGAGACATCGGATGCTCACAGAGAGTGAAGGTTGATCAGTCTAACCTGGCTGGACAGATTTCTTCCACTCCCAGTAATCTATGACTTACGTGGTTGAAGAGAATGATCTCAGATAGTAGATGGTAGTTTTTTTGGTTAAGGATATGTAAATAGATTTGCTCCTTTTCCAAATCTTCATCCTACCCCCGACATGTAAAACAAAATAAAACTCTACAGTTTTATGGCTTGGTCAAAATATAGGGGTGTAGGAGCCAAAGTAAAAAGGCAGTTATATGTGCAAAAGTATTGATAGTAATTTGGATCCCTTAAGAAAGAATTGGTTGAAGTGTATCCTTGCATTTTGTTAATTAACAAATGAATAATTCCAGCCTTCATTATATTCAGAGGCATTAGCTCTGAGTGGTATTTTTGTCTACAGAGAAAAAAATATCAGCTGTCAGGAACAAACTTCCTCTTGCTTGCTTTTTTATCTTTCACATTTTTCTTATGTAGGTAGGGTCAAGTAATAATTAGCCTTCAACAGGAAGAGCCACTGGTCCTATAGTAAGATAAATGAAGTGAGTGATATAAATATTTGAACGAATTGCTTTGTGGAGACTCAGAAATATCTAGTAATATATAAGTATACTCTGTTTAATGAATCCTTGGGAGTTTCTAGGTTTATTTCTTGAAATTCCGTCTTCTCTTTTGGTCTCTTGCTTTGTAAAGTCTGCTTGGGAAGTGTGTATGTGAAACCAGTGTGACAACCTTGAAATATTATAAGGTTGTATTTTCAGTAAATAACAATGAACATTAATTGGAGAAGATTAAAGTTTTTTCAGTACTTTGTGTTTTCTTGTTAATATTATGGCTGTTTCAGTGATCAAAGAATGCTTAGAAGTTCAGGTTAATGGCTTTATTTTCAGAAAGCTTTATTACACAGAAACAGACATAGAGGGCCCCCAAAGAGAGAGATTTTTCTAAAGATCTTCTTTGATGCTAGTAAGATATTTAAGGTAATGATTCCTGTTAAAGTAATAAAAGCCAGTGTGCTGTGAAATCTTAAAATGGAAGCATTTTATCAGTGTATTTTATCTTTTTTGAAAGGGGTAAACAACTTAAGATTTTCTGGCATGACTTAATCAGGCATAGTCCATTCAACATTTAACACTAACACAGAGGTTGCATAATTTCTGCCCCTCAAGGAAAATACTAGAACTCGGAATCTGACAAGAGTGGCTCATCAGAATCATTATAGAGTAATACACTAGGAGAAGAGAAAAACCATGAATAAAAAGAAGGAACACTTTCTTACTTAAGTTCCACAGATTCTTTTATAGAAAAGAGGTAAGACAAAAACTAAAGAGCCAAAACTATAAAGCTCTTAAAAGAAAACATCTTGACATTGAATTTGGATCTAATAAGGGATCAATACCCATAATACATAAAGACTCCTACAATTCAACAATAAAAAACAGTCTGATATAAAAATGGGTAAAGGACAGGAATAGACATTTCACCAAATAAGATACACAAATGGCCAAGAAGCACATGAAAAAATGTTCAACATTATTAATCATTAGGGAAATGTTTATCAAACCACAATGAGATACCACCTCACACTCTTATCAAAAAAACAAAATAACAGTATTTGACAAGAATGTATAAAAATTGGAATTCTTGCTCATTGCTGGTGATTCCTCAAAAAATTAAACAGAATTACCATATGATCTAGAAATTCCACTTTTGGGTTTATACCAAAAATAAGTGAAAGCAGGGACACAAAAATATATTTGTTTACCCACATTCATAGAAGCATTATTCACAGTAGCCAAAAGGTGGAACCAATCCAAGTGTCCATGGACAGATGAGTGGATAAGCAAAATGTGGTACATACGATGGAATATTATTCAGCCTTAAAAAGAAAGGAAATACTGATACATAAATGAACCTTAAGGACGTTATACTAAGTAAAATAAGCCAGTCACAAAAGGACAAATATAGTATGATTTCTTTCATATGAGATACTTAGAGTTATCAAATTTGTAGAGACAGAAAGGAAGAGGATGGATGCCAAGGATTGGGAGAGGAGTGAATGGACACTTAGTGTTTAATGGGTATGGAGACTCAGTTGACAAAGGTGAAAAAGTTCTGGAAATGGATCATGGTGATGGTTGCACATCAATGTGAATGTACATAATGCAAAGAATTGTACATTAAAAATGGTTAAAATGATAAATTTTATGTTACATATATTTCACCACAATAAAAAAAAAGACACTAAGAGTAACAGAATTGTCTTAAATCTTAAATATTTAGTTTGTTGCATTGGGTTAGCATTCATCAGTTGGAAAATACTGTTTTTCTTTCTAGCAGCCTCCAGATGAAATGGAACAAAACCAATCTCTGTTACAGTAAGCATATCAATTTTTTTGTCTTTATTATATTGTAGATATTTTTTGCCATTTTGCACATCTAAAATGAGCCTTCATTTTCTTGAGTTTTAGACTTAAATAGTTTTGAATAATTGCCCCCTTACACTCTCAAGTGTCATTTTATAAGAAAGACTGAATTAGATTAAGTTGATTCTGTGTTAATATTATTTTAAAAGTGAATTTATAGCATAGCATGAAGGAAGAATTTGTAGAGCTTATTGAAATTAGACTTATGTAACTATTATACTTTAAGAGACTTTATCTTTTCAGTATTTTTAAAACAATGACTATCAAAGTATGGTTTGTGGCCTCCCTGGGAATCCCTAAGACTCTTTCCAGAGGATCTGTGAGGTCGAAACCATTTTTATAATAACCAACACATTATTGCCTATTTCATGGTGTTAACATTTGCACTTATAGTGCTAAAGCAAATTGTAGGTAAATGTTGGAGCCTTAGTAGGATTTGAGCAGTGACACCAAATAGTACTAGTAGTCACCGTGTTTTTCACTGCCATGTACTAACAGTTAAAAAAGAAAAAAAAAAACAACCAATTTCACTTAATGCATTTGATGAAGCAGAAAAGTTTTCTTTATTAAATCTCTACCATTGAATATGTACCTTTGATATTCTAGGTGATGAAGCAGGAACTATGCTTAAGTACTTCTGTGCACACTGAGGTGTGATAATTGTCTTAAGGAGAGCATTTATGCACTTGTTTGAGTTGTAAGCATTGTAAGAAAACTAGCCTCACTTTTTTTTTAATTGAAAGAATAACTGACAGACAAATTGGTTATTCACACTTGGGTAAATAGCAGATGTTTTCTTGAAAATAAAGTAAGCAAGCCAGATACTTCAAGGAAAATAGCTGTGGGTATTTGTTGCTAAAGAAAAAAATTCAAGCTTTCAAGTGAAAGTTAGAGTTTAGGAAAACTTGTATATATCACCTTGGCCTTGATTGTTTTCCAGTACTTAAAATTTTCTGGTAAGATCAGTGGTAATATTTACGAAGGTGATCTTTTTGCTGTTTTATATTGAAATATATCAATAAGATCTGCATAACTCAATCAGTATTTTCTAAAAGAGCAATGAATGGTGTCACAAAACCAGGCACAGATAAAGATGAGTTCAAAATGCAAGATAGACCAGTAGGTTATAATGTAACAGAATAAAAAGTTCATTGATTTTGTTTCAGTTTCTACATTTCCTGCAACCTTTAAGGAAGTTATTGCTTTGAGTTTTGGTGTGATATCAAAAAAGAATATGCACAGTTATCCAAAAAAGCTACTAAAATATTCCTTGCTTTTCTAACTGCATAATGCATGAGGCCAGATTTTTATGTTCTTCAATCAAAACAATATATGGCAAAAGATTGAATGTAGTAGCAGATATGAGATGGCAGCTGTCTTCTTCTGTTAAGCCATATCTTAAAGAGGTTTTTAAAAATGTAAATATTGCCATTTTTCTCACTAATATTTTTCATTTTGAAAAATATAATAGTTTTTCATAAAAAATATATTAACATGCTGTTATTTTTAAATTAAAAAGGTTTTCTATTTTATATCTAATATGTAAATATAAATATAAGCCACATATACAAAAATTCTTTGGGTTCTTCAATAATTTTTCAAAATGTTTGAGGATTGTTCTTTTCAAAAAACCATTTTACGGAATAAATAGAAATATAAGTTCATCTACAAAAATGGAAAAAAAGAAAAGACTAAGGAGGACCAACATAGCATCCATAATCTCACTTCCCTGAGAGAACCATTGTTAACATTTTGTTACATTTTATTTTAATCATTCTAGATAGTTTTGTATCTTGTTTTTAAATTTTAAGTAGTAGTTTATCATAATTATTTCTCATTAATATTTTTATAAATATGAATTTCAATGGCCTAATAATATTTCACTGAATAACCTGACTATACTATAATTTATTTAATCATTCCTCTGTTATTGGATATGTACATTGTTTGCAGTCTTGCCTAATATAATTAACTATTTTTTAATTATATAGATGAAAGTTTGCTTTATTAAGACTTATGTCTTAAATTCTCTTTTGTAATTAAAGAAAAATTCTATTACCAACTCAAACTATGATTTTATTTTATTTTAAATCAGCTTGTTCTCAACGAATTGCATTTTAGGGAAAAAAATCAGCATTCTCTTCTGTTTCCTTCAGGATTATTCTATGTGAGCAGTTTCATTTCCATTTTCAAGATAGCACATATTGATCACTTTTATTTTTAGACAGGAGAGACTGTTTATTATTCTTACTTAGGATTCAAGTAGATATAGCTGGTGTATAAAACCTGCTCTTAAAACAGCTGAAACTAGAGGCTTTTTTTTTTTTTTAAAGGAAGGTATCTCTATTGCATTTATGTGGTAAATTAGATTGAGGAAAAAAATAATTAACCGATTACTTTTCTTCAATCAACTTCTAATTATCCCAGGTCAGAAGATCAAAACTGCAGATTAGGTACAACCCTTATTTTGCTTTCAGCCTCTTTCATTCAGTATTTCCTATCTTTACCTACTGTGAAATATAAGAATGATAACTAATGTCTGAAAATTTTCTCATTAGTGACTTTCACTTACGTCTAAAGTATAATGATAAACTTTCAGTGTATTTGAGAATTTAGATAGCTACATAATTCAGGACCAATTTTTTCCCCGACCCCACATCCACTATTTATTTAGCAGACAGTCATCTCCGAAGTTATTTTCAGACCTAAATGTAGTTAGCTTTACACTCGTGAAGTTCATTGTTTAATTTTTCAGCTCTCTCCTTCATTTATGCAATCACTTGAAATATCGTTAACAAATTGGTAATAATTGTAAAAGTAATTGGAATTGTAGCCCCAAAAACAACTTACTCTATTTTGAAGTTCCTTTAAATGAAGAAAAAAACGTTTAAATTGTATTTGAATGAGAAATGTTTTTTCTTTCAATTTTAAAATTTGTTTGTTTGTTGATTGATTTATGTTTTTGGACTAGAAAAAGTTGTCCAGTGTTCACTGTGTCATTGCCCCAAGCTGAACTTTCACTGAATCACCAAAGCATTCAAGGTATGTTTTCATGGATAGAATCATATAAAGTAAATTTGCTTTAACCTAAAAATAGAAGGCTTAGTTAGATATGGGTTTATTTACAACTGGGTTAGTCTACAAATGTATGGTATGCATTGCTACCATACATTTTTACATATGAAATCAGTGTGGTTGTCCACCTTGGATCATGCTACATGAAGTTGCCTAAATGACAAGCAGCTCAGGTATAGTCAATACCTGCTACTCCAAATGTCTACTCTTTTGACTTGTAATTTTGGGATTCAGATTTGAAAACAATGTTTGTTTTTTCTGTTCTAGCATTTTTAATATGTATGTCATGTCTTTCTTAACAGGCAGTCATGCAGGCCATTTAACCTGGTTTCAGCTGTATTAGAGGATGGCTGTCTTTATCTTTAAGATGTCTCCTATTGACTTCTTCAGAATGAATATTATGTATGTTGTTGACAGTGTAGTAAATATTCTTATTGGCCAGTGAAACCCAGTATTATAATAAAGGGGCACAAGGACATGGCAACTTATAATTGAAAAAGTTTAATTTTAAAAGCACTGTCTTCTGCTCTGTTGCTACTGCAATAGCAATACCGCTTATGCCCATCACCAACTCTTGCATGCATTCTCAGTGCCTAGATTTTGATCTGTCATCTTATTTGTTCATATTTTAAGAAATATTTATTAAGCCTACTCTGTGCCAGGTATATGGATGCTGTGGATGTATGAATGCTAAATAAGTCAGGAATCCTTAAATAATAGCTATCTATCTTGGAGCATGAAGATATTAGGCAGGGTCTGAAATATCCTACCGTCATTAGAAAGCAAAGATGCTTTCCAGGATATCTGAAGGCAGTGCTAAAAGGATAATGAGCTAGGTCATGGGACTCTAACTGGTCAAGCTGTGACAAATTAATGGAGGGGGGAACAACAATTTTAGCTCATGAAAGTAAGTTTGTGAAAAAACCATGAGTTCATAAAGATACTAAAAAAATATTAATATTGTAAAAAGGTAGTCTCAATATGTAAAGTGACTGTAGTAGAATGTTTAAAACTTTTTAATGGCTTTAAGAAAGAGGCCTGTTAATATGTGTACATTTTTTCTCTGTTAAGTACATATCTGCTTATAAGTCATAGGATATTTTTGTTTATCACTGTGTAAGTAGAGAAGAAAGAACACAGAACTATAAGTCAAGTAGTCCTGGAGTAAGAATTGTACCTTTCCTTGGTACAGCACCAGCAGTCACACATAAAAACATGTTAGAAGTGGGATCTAATTATGTCCCAAGGTGACAGATTAACTTGATATCCAATTAAGGAGACTTCTCTGCACAGATTAAATCCCTCATTTTTAAGAAATTAAAGCCTTAGTTGGCCCTGCTAATCATTAAAAGATATTAAAAGAGCATTAGTTTATAATAACGCTAACAGAACAGGTCAGTATATCATAATAATAGCCCAAAAGCTTTTGTAACACTGATCAAGTGAAACTTAAAGACGGCATTCTTGGACAAAACTTTGGGTTATAAAAAATAACTTTTGTGAAGTTTAAGGTATTTACTTATTAAAAGTAAAGCCAGATAATTGGTTATTCAGGTTTGAATCATCTAGGGAGAAAACAATTGGTCTCATGCTCCAACAAAAAATCAGTCAGTAACCCAGATTCTGCCACCTTAGCTGATCAAAGAAGTTAATTCTTTTGGATCTGATAACCCTGGAGAGATACCAAAATTAGTATGACTTTAATCTTGAGAAAATATAAGAACAAGTATAGAAATAATATAGAATGATTGCACCAGTATATTGTTATTTTGGAATTAGGTTAAGAGCAGTAATGTTTTATAATCATTGTATTCATGTGTGTTTTGTCTAAAAGTTAATATATTTGAAGTGGGAAAAAATGTTAAATTTGTAGTTCAAATTATTTAAGGGAACTTAAGTTTGTAATTAATGGTTAATTGTTAAAGAAACAGTTTTAAATTTTTATATGTTAGATATTTAGCTCCTCTAAGCATTTTATTTTGACTTGTCGCTTTAGAATTATTTCTCATACATTTAATCTCTTTTAAGTGATAAGTAGAAATGTGCAAAATCTTTTGATAATTTACTAAAGGAGAGACAAGAATTCAAGAAATTTTTTTATAAAAATTGTAAATTTTAAAGCTAGAAAATGAGAATTCTTCCTACATGTGTTTTTTAATATGGTACTCAAATTACTATAATACATTTTATTATATTTTTCACATTTTAAATACTAACTATTGGCATAAAAGAATGATCATTTTGATAATGAAGTGGTTAAAAACAACATAGATGTCTTTGAAGGTTTTTTCTTAATAATTCAGAGAATAAGGAAGAGGATGAAATCTTTTTTGAACTCTACCCGCCCCACCTCCATTCACCCCAAGGAGCTGAGAGTTTGTTAAAAACAAAAAATCTCCTTGCAGGGATAATTAAAGCTGTATCTGTTGTTTGGTTTGGTTTGGTTTGGTTGATTGTTTTTTTGTTTTTGTTTTTGTTTTTACCCCTACATTGGGAGATTTTTATTAACTTAAATTGACATTGTTAATTTTGTCTGTCAAGTCCTTGGTAAGTATACCTTTATTTGATACAAACCTACTGGTTCTTCTCAATACCATATGATCATGGAGACTCGTAGTTATCAGTGCTTTGTAATAAGTAAAACAATGTTCAAATAATTAACAAGTTACTTCACTGATATACTTAAAAGAATATTCTGGAGAGTGTTTGAAAGTTCCATTTATAAATAGTGATTGATATATTTAGTTAGGTATTTGGCGTTGAAAAACAGTTCTTATATAAAACACCTTTGTAATTTTATTACATTGCTTTACTAACGAGACTAGTTATTAGATATATTTCTAATACCAAATAATAAAGCTTTATCTTCATATTTACTTTATTCATAGGACTCATATCAGTGAAGAATGTTGTATCCAACAATAACAAACTGACATATTGCAAGTGACATTCTGTAGAAGTGAAAAAGGAAGGCTGCGGCAAAAGGAACTAGACAGCTGCATACACATTCTTTATGCAGACAATCACAGGAGAATTAAATGCAGACCAAATGCTTTTAAAAGTTTTTGTGCCTAGATGGCAATTATAATCTTCACACACTAAAGAGAAAAGGAACAATAATAATACAGAACACAGTATTTTTAATGTTTATAGCAAGTTTAATACCTTAAACCATCCACTGTGTTCTCAGATCAGACTGGCAACTGAAATTTCACATCTACCTGGTTTTGCTTGGCTAAGGTCACTATTTCAGAGAGCTTTACAACCATTTTAGCACCTTCATCCACGTCATTACAAGCAAGAATTTCAAGTCCACTGTCTGTTATCAGTTCCTTGGTATCAACTCATGTACCTTGTAACCGTACCACAATAGATATTTTAATTTCCAAGTCTTTTACTGCCATAACTATACCCTGTGTAATAACATCATACCACACGATCCCTCCAAAAACATTGATCTGAATAGCCAGTGCTTTCTTGTTTGAAGTGATAAGCTTAAATGCTTCTGTTACTTGATGAACTGTGGCACCACCACCAACATCAAGAAAGTTGGCTGGAGTCCCTCCATGACATTTTATTATATCCGTTGTGGCCATAGCTAAACCAGCACCATTTACTAGACAGCCTATATTCCCATCTGGCCAATGTAGTTGAGATCTGCCTTAGCTGTATCTTTATCCATTTCATCTTCCTAGGTCTGGTCCTGTAGGTCAAAGGTTTTCTTCTGGCAGTAAGCTGAATTAGAATCAAAGTTGATCTTGCATCCATACACAGCACAGCTCCATATGAATCCTCTATCATTGAGTTTATTTCTACCATGGTTGCATCATATTTCAGAAAAAGGTTGTAAAGATTGACCATGGTTTCTACCACAGGAACCACAACATTAGGTGGAAATCCCATCTTCTGGTCAAGCCAGAAACTAATATAAAATAATATTGAATGTCAATTTATTATTATTTTATGTTAGTTTCAGGGGTACAGCATCACTACATTGATATAATTTATATGTGTAAATTATATATGTTACATATAAAATAGACATTTATATAAATTATGAAGTGATCCCCCTGATTAATCTAGTACCCATCTGGCACTACACATAATTATTACAGTATTATTGACTACACTCCCTAGGTTGTACTTCACATCCCCATGACTGTTTTGTAATTACCAATTTGTACTACTTTAATCCTGTCACCTTTTTCACCCAGCCTTCCCACCTAGGAATCATCAGTTTGTTCTCTGTGTCTATGAGTCTGTTTCTGTTTTGTTTGTTCATCTAATTTGTTCTTTAGAGTTCACATACAAGAGAGATCATATGGTATTTGTCTGTGTCTGACTTATTTCACTTAGCATAATACCCTCTAGGTTCATCCATGTTGTCACAGATGGTAAGATTTCATTTTTTTACACCCAAATAATAGTCCATTGTCTATATACACCACATCTTTAATCGTCTATTGATGGACACTTATAGGTTCTTTAACTATGGACTCAGGAGTCTCTGCAGCAACATCTTTAAAGTTGACACCACCTTGAGAACTTCCTGTTAATACAGGACTTTGAAATAACCTTTCCACTGTTACTGCAAAGTATTATTCTCTCCTGAGATATCTTCACTCGCAAACCAATACTTGAATGCAAATTCTGCCCTTTTCTCTTGTTTGCTTGGTAAACAACTTTTCCCAGTCATCTATGGGGAAACAGCTTTTGCTTCTGGTGAGAAAACTACCTTCACTCCACTGAGGCCACTTTCAAGTGTTTGTTTTCCTATGAAACCCATGTCTTTAGCACATCTTTTGACCCTAATTATTTAGCAATTGCATAAGCTTCATCTTGTGACAGCCACATGTCCTTTGGGAATGGCAACTCCAGCTTCTCTCAATTCCGTACTTACGTATTTGCGTAGTGAGAGATTCCTTTGCTGTTGCTGCTGTACTTGGGATCCATGGTTGTTAAACAATCCAGAACTTCCCAGGACCTGGACAGTGGCCCGCAGAGCTGTCTTGAGTGGGTGGCTCCTGAGGGTGGTGGCAGCCAACAGTCGCTGTTATCGTATTGTTTTAAAATGTTCTTTAACAAGGCAAGGCTGTCTACTATTGCCATTGTTATTCAATATAACATTAGAGGTCCTAGCAAGTGCAGTCAGGCAAGAGAAAGATATAAAAGGCATCCAAATAGGAAACAAAGAAGTCAAACTGTCACTATTTGCAGATGACATGATTCTCTATATGGAAAGCTCTAAAGACTCCACAAGAACATAGCTGTTATCAAAAGGACAAGTAATAAGTGTTGGAGAGGATGCGGAGGAAAAGGAACTCTCATACACTGCCAGTGGGACTGCAAATTGGTACAGCCACTATGGAAAACAGTGTGGAGGTTCCTCAAAAAACTAAGAATTGATCTATTATATGATCCAGCAATCCCTCTACTGGGTATTTACCCCAAAGACTTGAAAACCCATATCCAAAAAGATATTTGCACACCGATGTTCATATCAACTTTATTCACAGTGGCCAGGACCTGGAAGCAACCGAAGTGTCCTATGATAGATGTTTGGCTAAAGAAGCTGTGGTACATATACATATATACAATGGAATGTTACTCAGCCATAAGAAGAGATGAAATACTGCCATTTGTGACAACGTGGATGGACCTCGAAATAATCATGTTAAGCAAACTAAGCCCGACAGAAAAATTTGAAAATCACATATCACTTATATGTGAGATATAAACCTAAAAGCAACAAAGGAACAGGACAAACAAACAGAGACTCATGGACATGGACTATAGACTAGTGGTTACCAGAGGGTAGGGGGTAGGAGAGGAGAGGGGAGGTAGACGGGGTAAAGGGGGTCAAATATAGTCGGGTAGGGGAGGGTGAAGTGGGTAAAGAGGATCAAATATATGATAGCTGAAGGAAACTGGACTTTGGGTGGTAAACACACAATAGAATATACAGATGTCAAATTATAATGTACACCTGAAAATTATATAATTGTATTAACCAATGTTAGCCCAATAAACTTAATTAAAAGAAAGTTCCCTTATTTGTATTAAATTTTAAGCAAACAGAGATATAAAATTTTAACTAAGATATAGATAGTGTAATATATCGTTATTGCTTGGCACAAAGGGCTCTAATGCAAGGATAGGAAATTATTTATATGACTTTTTGCTCATCATCCTGTGGAATGGAATATCATGTGTTAACTCTCCTAACTGATTTTCATAGCTTTTTATCAAATGGCAAAGGTCCAACAAGCAAAAGCAATAGTCAAACAAGCAAAAGCAATAGGTTTTTGTTGGATGTAAAGCTCAGTAAGCATACTTATGCTTATTTTTTTCCCCTGAAAAACCTGTCTTGCTTGCAAGGATGCAATCTGAGATTCAGCAGATAGTTACTTATACTCTGGTTATAGATACTGCTTAATCAAAAGAAACCGAAGGAATGACTCAAGAATACTTGAAATGCCAGTGAGCCCTGAATTCCTACCTAAGTATGTCAGAGTGCCTGGGCCTTGATGGTGAAAGTAGGCAAGAGAAATGGAGTAGAAGAAATATCTTTTCTCTTAATCCTGCTTAAATTGGTGTAGATTTTTGTCAGCCAGCTCATCTCAGAGGTAGCAGGGTAAGGAGTGGATGGTGAAGGTGAAATCACATTTAGGACAATCCCTTGATTCTTTTTGGCCCTACATAGGGTATTCCTTTTCATGCCTAACTTGACAGTATGAATTCTATACCTATAATGGAAGAGATCTTGACACTGAGAAAGTAGATAGGATTTTTCCTCATGTAGTTAACAAATACTTAAAACAACTCAGCCAAAATAGAAAGATTGGTTTTTAGCTAAACTAATTCCAAATAATTATAATTTTATTTGGCTTCGTGTAAAATATTTTTTAAGAAATGGAAAGATTTTTTATGACTTTATTGCCAACATAATGATACTTTTATATCAATAAATTGGTATAATAATTATAAAATGTTTGAATGTCTGAGGTAGTCATTTCAAGTTAAAAGATTAAGAAATGCCAATTGAGAGGACATATTTTTAGTGCTTTAATAAAACTGGAATGTAAATATATTCTGTTATCTTTTAGGGCCTACAACTGAAAATCCTGAAGTTTTGCCACACCCAGCAAAGGTCGGTCTATATAACAGATTATCTATGCAGATCATGGATTTAGATTTTTTAAAAAGTTATGTTTATTAAAGTCTTAAGCTCATTTACTGTCTTCCCTTTGTAAGAATATGACTAAACCATTTCAATAGATAGAAATCTATTTTTGTCTAACAACCCCTTCCAGTATTTGTTCTTCTTTACCTCTAATGAAATAGTATTTTCTTAATCTGTATTTCTTATCTAGCAATGTAAGTCTCCTATTCTTAGAGGAGAAGCATATAACTGATGATCAAACTAGTTGCTGAGACAATGTAGCAGAAATACCTTCTGTTGGTTTCTCTGTTACCCTAGTTCCTTTATATCTCCTTCTAGATACTGATTTCCCATATTCAGTTGCTAATCATTAACCATGTATTGAGTGCTTGTTTTGGCTTTGAATTCTGCTTGCTGTATGGGGAATCAGAAGACTGGAAGACTGGCTCTGCCCACAAGGACTCACGCAATCAAGGACCTCCCTAGGCCAACCCTACCATACCTGTACCTTACTTCACCTCAGTTGTACCTTACACAG
>NW_006436298.1:9992314-10003968 GCF_000325575.1 Pteropus alecto | reverse complement strand
TGTTCCAAGGGCAAGTGTGTCATTTACTACTAGTAAAATATAGCTAGTGATATTCATTTCCCAGGATTATTGTGAGAACTGAGAGCAATGATAACTCATGGTGTCTGGCTCCTAGTTTGTGTTTAATTAACATGTGTTTCTGCCTTCTTTCACTCCTTCACAAGTCTTTAATTTCTGGTTCAAGTCCCTTTTCCTCTGTGGTTCAGTCTCATGACTCTGGTGATCTTGACCTAAGTAATTGCTCCCTCTTCAGCATTCATTATTCCCTGACTATATCAGTATTTCCAAATCACTTGCATCCTATAAAATTAATAGATCTTTTGAGAAAAAGGAATTTTTTGAAGAAAGAAGTTTGGAGAACACTGTATCCTAAAGTCTCCTCAGAGATTGATAATGTGCATACTCAGAAAATTTTTGTGATAAAGAAACCTGTTTAACTTCATTTTACCAAGCATTTTTAAAGCAATCATGAGAACTCTCAACTGACTCCCATTTCCCCCCCACCCCAGAAAACTTAGTAACACACTAAGCTCTGTGGGTTATGCCATTCATTTGAGTTTATACAGTGTTTTTGACATTATACTTTATTTAATGCCTTATGTATTTATGCCTTTAATCTTCAGTTAGAAATTAAGTTCCTTTAGGGCAATGTCCAATGTACTTTATTATATCTATGGCCTTGAATTTAGTAGATATAAGGACTTCAAATAAGGAGACCGTGAACTGTGACTTAAAGAGTGGATAGGATATCTGGTTCTTGAATTCCTTCTAAATTCCTTTTATCTTTCAAAGAAAAGTACAGTTTGCATTACTGCTAAATAAATATATCTTAAGCTTTGTGTGTTATATATGGGGAAGATAAATGGTGGCAGGTAGAAAAGAAAGAGAGGAAGAATAAAATAATTTTCACTTCTTTTATTCATATCAAATCAGAATATTATGGGGCTTATAAATTACAATGCATTCTTTCCGAGTGGTGTGTTGATGGAAGGTGGATTTGATTTTTAGAAACAGCCAAAAATCAATGAAACCTATTCTGTCATTTAAGGTCAAGCAAATTAATAGTTTTTAATGTTGAAAAAAAATTTTGTGTCTTGAAAGGATTGAGACTGGTTTTCTTGAGTGGTTTATAAACAGATTTTGAAAACAATTTCAAAGAAGAAGTCTAATATTTTGAGCATTTGGAAACATTGTGAGAACATGTATAACTTATTAAGATGATGTCTTTGAAAATAATAGTCATTTATAAATATGTTTTGTGCTTTTTGTTTAAAACAACCATAACCCAGAACCATTTTATTACAGCCAGAGCTCATAATATTTACATAGAACTGTGTCCTCTTTATTGCCTCTTACCTCCTGTCTTTTGGCCTTTTTACTTCATATTTACATATTCATGCAGAGGTGGGGAATAAAAAGAAGGTGAAACTATACCAATTTTATTCCTGATTAATGATTTTTATGAAATTCAGTAGATTTTTGACAACCATTAACTGCAGTGAAGTTTTGAGATCATCTCTTAATTTAACTGTCCATGCCATCTCTGCTTCTTTTTTTAGCATAGTTAAATTTAAACTTATCTGAGCAGATAATTGCCATCTGTATTATGGCCAATTTTATCCATGGTCCACTATTAAATGTTTAACCGTATATTCAGTCTTTAGTCATTTGGCAGAGGAAAGTAGTAAAGAGTATTTTTATTTATGGAAGGGGAGAAAAGTTGATAAAACTATTTGGGGGTACTTACCAGCATGATAAACTGGAAAACTATAGTTTTCATTTTAAACACTATTTTGTGTATGTTGTACTGATGAAAATTCTTTTTGGAATACATAGGAACTAAGTGCCGACAGAGACTCTCCTGAAATTAGCATTCTCTCGAGTACTGCTATTAAAGTATCTGAATTGGTTGCTGTAAAGGAGAAATTGTTAATAGAGCCACAGAAGATCTTAGCAGGATCAAATACATTTTCTGAGTTTGGAAAGGAAGTCACATTGAGTGTGACTTCCGAAGAAACCAAGGATGAAGAAAGCTCTCTTGAAACGTTTGTATCTGCCTTAGAAAAGTTACTAACATCACCAGAAATCACCCAGGAAGAAAGATTGTTTGAAATAATGAGTGATTTTGAACCTAGAGAGTTGATGAACCCATTGAGCAACTCTCCAAATTCCACATCAATACCTTTGACATGCCACAGAGATTTACTGGAAAACACAAAGGATGATGCATTGCCAGCTGAGTTGTTAGCAGCCTTAAACACTTTGTCAGAAGCCAAGGTAGGGCCCATCTGTCACAGAAATGAAGGAGGCAGCAGTCTCAGTGCTGAAAGTGAATGTGTAGGAATAAAGCCCAACATTTCTCAGACTGATGAAGATTGTACACAAATATCAGAGGTGAATTTTGAGTCTCTTTGTTCTACTCCACCATTTGAACAAGATTCCAAGTTATCCGAGTTGCAGGACAAGCATCTTTCAGTGCAGCAAGTAAGTGTAAGTATGAGTCAATGATTTTGCTTTTTATAATGACTTTTAACAAGTCTTCATTGCCCATATACTTTATTTTAAATTCAAACCTTCTACTCAAATATTAACACTCCAAAGATACTTTTTGACTTTGAAGTGTACAGTGATCTTTTTAGAGGTTCCTGGGGTAGAGTTTTCAAGAGGGTTAAAGTTAAAATAGTCAAGTTTCTCCCCAGAAGACCTGAGAAGATATATTATTAAATTGCTTATACAAGGGGAGGAAAGAACTCTTTTTTAAAAAGGAAACATGGAACACTTAATGACTTTGAGTGTCATCCTTGGTGAAGGGCCACACTAATCTCTTTATTGTTTCAATGTTAGTATATGTGTAGCCGAAGCAAGCACAGAAAGCTTTACCAGAATTTTTCCTCTTAGCTCAGAAAGTCACTATGTCTACCTGGGTGCAGAGTGGAGATGAGATACCCCACATTAATTTCTAGTTGGATGTAGAATGTATGCAGTTGGGCACCTAGGAGAGGGAAAAATTATGCCTGGCTTTAGCAGAACTTTACATTCTGTATCTGAGGATACTATCATGTGGCAGTTTCTGGAGTTTAGAATTCCTGAAATATTATGCCTGGAGACCTTGAAGAGACCACTTGCCAAGTCTCTTTTTCATGTTGAAATTTTTGAAAAAAAAAAAAGGTCTTTATTTTTTCTTGATTAAAATAGTAGTACATCCTCATTATAAAAAAAAAATTCAGACATTACAGCAACACATAATAATATAGTAAGAAAAAGTCTCCCACAATTCCACTTCCAGAGATAATCACTATTAACAATTTCATGTCTCTGTCTCCAATTTTTTTCTATGTGTATTCTATGTGTTTATTTTATATAAATGGGATTATATAGAATGCTTTGCAACTGTTTTTTTAAATTTAATAATACATCTTGGTTATCTTTCTGTGTCAGTGAATGTTACCACTGACATGTTTTTCCCTGCTGAGTGATATTCTACTGTATGGCTACTCTGTGTGTGTGTGTGTGTGTGTGTGTGTGTAATTTTTTTGATCAGTTCACTAGTGATGGTTATTTGGATTATTTTTTTTCTTTTCTTTTTTTCTTTTGGCTATTACCAAAATTCTCCTACAACACATTCTTGGGAAGATTTAAATAACATGATACTAAGGTCATGTTGCAACATACACACCTAGAATAATATTACTGTATTCAATTCTGGTAAAAAAAAAATCTCAAAGCAGATATAATATGATGAAAAAAATTTCAGAAAAAGAGAAACTAATCACAGGGATAGGGCATGAAGATTAAATTAAACATTCCAGTATTCTAATCTGAAATGACGTAATAGGAAATCGTGATGGTATTGATAAAGTGAGCATGAACTTAGCAAGTCTTCAAGAAAAAGAATCTTTTAAAAGTATAAAGAAGACTGATTTCAAACAAATCAAATTAAATACGCTTACTCAGCTGTAATAAAAATATGAACCTTGTTATCTTCAGAAGCTTTGCAAACTATATAAATAAGCTCAAGAAAGGTTTATATGATATGTATAAAAATATATATCATGAAAATTAAATCTATAATGGATTATTGAAGGGAAGTTAGAGCCATTCGTGATGTACTGTTAACCTGTAGATTGAGGTTATATACTATCTTGTTCCACAAAATATCATTTACTGCACTCTAAGATAACAAAATACTAGTCTGAGTAGAGCACTGATCTGGCCTAGTGTGACAGCTACCCATTTCCTATGAAATTAAAGCACCTAGAGTGACCTTAGGTTGGCTCTTGACTTTATAGATGAATATTGATAAGAATAATTTTTACATATGCTCTGCTTGCCTTAGGCTTTTAAATATACGTTGTTCTTTATTATATTAATTATACAGTTTTTCACTATGTTCACATATGTCCGGGTTTTTGTACTTTCATCTTATAAAAGGCATTAGTATGTAATCAAAAGACAGTATAAAACTTACTCTCTTTTAGTTTTAATTTTTTTTGCATTGTTGTAATTATTCGTGTATGTATTTATATCTTATTCCAGACTCTAGAAGACTCAAATCCACTTGGAAAGCAGACTTTGGTGCAGCAAAATGCCATCTCTTGTGATCCACTAAATAATAAAGGAAATTTAAATCCAGTGGAAAATAGCTCTGACCAGGACACTCCATGTGTATTAAGGAGATCATCCAGAGTTAAAATAGGCAGATATGCAAAGCACACAGATGACATGTATAAGATGCCAGGAAAGATTTTACCAAAAATACTTGGCTGTGAGAATCAAACAAATAATAACTCTTCAACTGAAAATTTCAGGTATGCTATGAAATTATATTTTTCAGATATGCTATAGACTTTACAGATAATTCTATGCTTGGGACATTAGAGTCAGTGTACAGTTAACCCAAATAAAGAACTTTTTTTTTTTTTTTTTAGTATTGTATTTTTATTTTGCAGTTTTTTTTTTAACCCAGGAAACTCTTTTTTTTTTTTTTTTAAGACAAAATAACGGGAGACTTGTATTTCAGCATAATGCTAGTTTTATTTATCTTTTAAAATAAGTTTTAATTAACATCTATCACCACACAATTATAATTTTTTTTTTCTGGTGATGAGAACTTTTAAGATTTACTTTCTTAGCAAATTTCAAATATATAATATGGCATTGTTGTCACCGTGCTGTACATAACATCCCCATGACTTATTTATCTTAAAACTGGAAGTTTGTACCTTGTGACTACCTTCACGCCTACCTCCCACCTCTGACAACCACCAATCTGTTTTCTGTATCTGAGTTCAGGATTTTTTTAAAACTTTATTAATATAATTTTATTTATGGTAATAATAAAATGATTTTATGGTTTTACATTACAAAAGTTAGTATTATTTATACCTGCCTCTCTGAGAACTCTCAAATATAGCATTTCCTATAAATTGTGTCCATTAACTTTATCAGAATGTCAGTGGAAATAATCATTTGTGTTGGAAAAGTTCCCACCTCCATTTCAGACACAGGGTCACAGGTTCACCCAGCAAAACAGTTTGTGCAGTTGGTACTGAAAATCATAACTTTTAACAAGCATCCTTTTTATAGATAAAAGGAAACTTTAATGTATTGACATGAACCTGAATTTACTCTTGAAGTGTTTTAGAAAGGCATGCATTTGAGAGTAGGAATGCTGAGGAATCCACGACTAACTACTTAGTATGTAAATTATGTTCTCTCTTGTATCACATGTAATGACTGCTACTTGTATTAATGAGCTAGCGATACAGTAAGAAACAACAGTGCCCTTTCAAAGCCAAAGGTGGTAGTGGAAAACTTTTATGATTTAAGGCTTATCTTTCTCTGTTAGCTGCATCACTTGACAAGCATCTCCTCTCCTCTTCTTCGTTGCATCATAGCTAACACCTAAGCTGCTGAGACTTCTTTTCCTCCATCCAGACAGCACCATTTGCTGCTTTGTAAAAGTGTCACCCCAACTTAGTGATTCAGAAGTCAGAGTTTGGGTTTTTCCTTTTTTTTAGATTCCACATGTAAGTGAGATCATATGATATTTGTCTTTCTCTCTCTGACTTATTTCACTTATCATAATGCCCTCAAGGTTCATCCATTCTGTCACAAATGGCAGGATTTCCTTCTTTTCCATGGCTGAATAATAATCTCATTGTATAGATACCACATTTTCTTTATCCATTCATCTATTCATAGGTTGTTTTCATGTCTTGGCTATTGTAAATAATACTGCAGCAAACATGGGAGTGCAGATATCTTTTCGAGATAGTGATTTTTTTCCTTCAGATAAATGTCCTAAAGTGGAATTGCTGGATTATATGGTAGTTCCATTTTTAATTTTTTGAAGAACCGCCATACTGTTTCCATAGTGGCTGCACCAATTTACATTTCCACCAACAGTGCAGAGTTCCCTGTCCACATCCTTAGCAACACTTGTTATTTCTTGTCTTTGTGATAATAGCTATTCTAACAGGTATGAGTATTATCTCATTGTGGTTTTCATTTTCATTTCCTTGATAGTTAGTGATGTTGAGCACCTTTTCACGTACCTTATCTACATACATTGGCCATTTGGATGTCTTTTTTTGAAAAATATCTTTTTAGTTTCCCATTTTTAAATGAGATTCTTCTTTTGCTATTGAATTGTAAGAGTTCTTTATTTATTTTGGATATTAACCCCTTATCAGATATATGACTTGCAAACATTTCATTCAGTAGGTTGACTTTTCATTTTGTTGATGGTTTCCTTTGCTCTGCAGAAGCTTTTTAGTTTGATGTAATCCAACTTGTTTATTTTTGCTTTTGTTGTCTTCGCTTTTGGTGTCAAATCCAGAATATCATTGCCAAGACCAACATGAAAGTGTTACCTTCTATTACCTTCTGTGTTTTTTTTCTGTGAGTTTTATGGTTTCAGGTTTTGCATTCAAATATTTAATACATTTTGAGTTAATTTTTGTGCATGGTGTAGGATCGTAGTTCTTTTGCATGTGGCTGTCCAGTTTTCTCAACACCATTTATTGAAGAGGCTATCCTTTCTCCATTGTGTATTCTTGGCTCCTTTGTCATAAATTAATTGACCATACATGCATAGGTTTATTTCCAGGCTCTCTATTTTGCTTTATTGATATATGTGTCTGTTTTTATGCCAGTATTTTGCAGGTTTTGATCAGTGCTATACCACATGGCAAGTCCTCTTTTCTTGCAAAGAGCCTGCCTCTTTTCCCTAGAAAGTGAAGAGGGTGGATGGTTACATGTCAACTTGGGAGTGAGGGGTAAGAGATTTAGAATACTCAGCACTTGCAGTTGACTGCTCCTAAAGGAGAGAAACTCACAGATGGCACAAAGAAAAGGCTAGAAACCATAATGACTGGCATGCCTGTCACAGATTTATCTGCAGTTTTCTCAGGAGCTGTCTCCATACTTAAAACTGCCATGCTGTCTGACAACAGCTTAGTAAAATACCTTTGAGTTTCAAAAATTTAGTTAAAATTTGATATGATTCTTTGTGAATGGCTGTAGAGAATATGAGATTTTAAAAATACATTTATTTTTCAAGGATTCAGGATCCTGCTATAATGATTAAAGGCAAAAGGAAGAATGTGCATTCATCCAGACTTAAGAGTGGAGAACAGATCTGGAAAAACAGAAAACTTACAAGAAAAAATGGTGAGGTATATTTTATTTTTTTAAGTAAGTAACATAGAAACATAGAATTCTGGCATAATAAAAAGGAATTAGAAATTACCTATCTTAACTTTCTCATTTTACTGATGAAGAAGTCTGGGAAGGTTAAATGATTTCCCCTAGCATTGCACAGCTCAGTAGTAGTATAAGTGAGACTTGATCCTGACTTCTGGCTCATAGGATGATATTTTTTTCTATACTTATACTTTGGAGAGAATAGTTACAGAACTCTTTTAAAATTTAGATGTCTGACCTGTTTGTGGTGTGACTAACCTAATATAAGACTTGAGAAATCATACCAAGAGGAATAAATAGAGGAAAGCAGAAAGCAAAATTTATTATTCTTTGAAGTCGTTTCTATATTCCTATAAAACCTCAAAGAGTGAATTAAAAAACTATCGGAAACAGTAAGAATCTAGAAAGACTGGTTTAAAAATAATAGATAGGGCAGTTGGCAAAATTGAAATATAGACTGTAGATTAAATAATAATATTGTATCAGTGTTAAATTTCCTTGAATTTAATAATAATTTTGTTATATGAAAGAATGTCCCTGTTTTTAGAAAATATACTCTTAAGTATTAGTGGGTAATGAGGCATGGTGTATGCATATTGTTCTTTATGTATATATGTATTTGTGTGTGTGTGTATGTATATATAAAGAGGGTGGAAGAATGATTTAAAATGGTGGCAAGGTGGCTCCATAGTGTAGTGGTTAGCATGTCTGCTTTACACACAGAAGGGTTCACGCCCCACATGGAGCCATGGACCATACCCCGGGTGCGCCAGGCCCCCTGGGTGCATCAGCCCCCCCGAGTGTGCCAGGGTGCCAAGCCCCAGGTGCACGCCACAAGCGTGTGGGAGGAGACACCCTGCCTTCAGAGATCCAATTCTTAAGGGGAAAACGGCAACATCCATAGGTCAGGAGTAGAAGTGGTGGTATTGGGGGGAATTAAAGAGGGGAAAAAAAATAATAAATAAAATGGTGGCAAAATGTTAACAATAGGTGAATCCTTGTTCTGTGTTTGCAACTTTAGAATTAAAGTCTGAAATTGTTTTCAAATAGTTTTTAAAATTTCAGTAAACCAAAAGAAGACAAAGTAAAAACCTTTCATATATATACATATTACCCATTTAGAAAACAGAAGACCCCATTTATAATAGTTATAAAGAAAGAAAAATATCTGCTTATATACCTAATAAGAATATCTGTAAGAAGAGGGTTTAAAAATTCTGCTGAGAAACATTTAAAAAAAGACTTGAATAAATGGGAAAAAAAAGCCTTATTCTTGACCATAAATATTCAGTCTTGTAAGAAATTTACTTTTCTTTAAATTATTCTATAAATTCATGAGAGCTCAATCAAAACAATGAGAATAGTTTAAGGGACCTCTGGAACTATATCAGGCACACAGATACTTGCATCACAGGGGTACCAGAAGGAGAAGAGGGAGAGCCAGAAATTGAAAACCTTTTTGAAGAAATGACTGAAAACTTTCCTAACCTGGTGAAGGAAATAGACATACAAGCCCAGGAATTGCAGGGAGTCCTAAACAAAATAAACCTAAAGAGGCCCACACCAAGACACATCATAATTAAAATGCCAAAGGTTAAAGACAAAGAGACAATCTTAAAAGCAGCAAGAGAAAAGCAGTTAGTTACCTATAATGGAGCTCCCATGAGACTATTGGCCATTTTCTCAAGAGAAACTTTGCAAGCCAGAAGGGATTGGCAGGAAATAGTCAAAGTGATGAAAAACGAAGACCTACAACCAGGATTACTCTACCCAGCAAAGCTGTCACTTAGAATTGAAGAACAGATAAAGAGTTTCCCAGACAAGAAAAAGCTAAAGGTGTTCAGCACCACCAAAAAATAAAAAATATTAATAATAAAATGGCAATAAATACATATCTGTCAATAATTACTTTAAATGTAAATGGTTAACTCCAATCAAAAGATAGCGTGGCTGGGAAGGTGTGAAGATAGCGGACTAGGTAAAAGCAGGGTTCATCTCCTCCCAGGACCACACTGAAATTACAACCAAATTATAAAATAAAGTGGAGAATCACTTGAAGTTCAATTGATCATAATACCTACATCTGATAATATAAAGGAGCCATATTGAAGCTGGTAGGAGGGGCAAAGTCCTGAATCAGGCTAGACCCGCATCTGTGGGTGGTGGAGGATCACCGGGAGGGAGAGTGAGGCTACAGAGGCTCTTCTGAAGGAGAAGGGTGTCCTAGTTTCATCTGGAGGCTCTCCAGCTCAGGGTCCCAACTCTGACTGTAGAAACTAGAGGGAATTCTGGCCATCTGGGTGAGGTGGAAGGCGACTGAGCCCCTAGACATTCCTTTGAAGGACCCACACAAAAGCTTTCTAACCTGTGGACACTCACCCAGGATACCGGCGATGGGTCTGAGACTCACACAGGATTCATTCTGAAAAAGTCTCCATTACCTGGAATCAGAACGAGGGCTAGAAAGGCAGCCACCGTTATGCTTTAGTCTGGCACCCCTACAGGGTAACCTACAGACCATGCCAGCTTGATTGTGCAGACCCCTCCCACAGAGCCATTAGGAAGCTCTGGTCTGAGGGGAGCAGCCTGTCCTGCCTAACCTGCAGACTGCTAGGGGCAATTGTTCTTGGATCGCTGCCAAGCCCTAACCCGAGTGATTCAGAGTAAAGTATTCACAGCAGGGTGGCCATTGTTATGAGCAGCATTTCTAATCCCAGCAATAGCAGCCAGTGCTGTGAGCCGCATTTTATCAGTAGAGTTAGACAGATCACTGCTGCCAACATGAACCTGGCCAAATATCAGGGACCTGTGTTCCAGTCTCAGACAACAGCTGGTCTTGCTGCAATCTGGGTTGTCTGTGGAAACTCACAACAGTTACCAAATTTGCATCAAGCCTGAGGATGTATTGATCTGATTGCCATTGTCTCTCTGAGACCCCACCCCACCCTACCCACAAATTTCCCCAGGTGGCGCATTGACAGTGAACTGACGCAGCCCTGCCCTTCCCCTCCCCTGACCTCCTAATCCACACAGGCAACAAACTTTGGCTGACACAGGGTGGTCACTGCACGGTAATTAACAGCAGGCAGACCTTTGCTACCTGCAAGAGTTGCAATATTGTGTCCAGGGAGCACAGGGGTCTGTGGGAACATTCCTGACGACAACTGGTCTCACTGCGATCTGGGTCTATAGCGGGAATGCCCAGGCACGGAAGTTGCAGCAAAACTGAGGCCATATTGGCCGAATGGATCTTGTCACTTTGAGATCCCACTTCTTCCAAGCCACAAAGTGCCTGCAGCCCATTGACAAGCAGCCTCTTATGCCCTGTTTGGCTCTGGGGTTGAGCACTTAGTGCAGGCAATAGACCTAGGCTAGTGTAGTGAGCACATTTTGAAGAAAACAGTTGTGGACAGATCACTGCTGCCTGTATGAGCTACAGTATCTCTTAAGGGGATTGCAGGGGTCTGTATTGGCCTGACGGCCCTTAACTCCCTGAGCTCCTGCCCCATCCAGTATACAAAGTGCCCACCGTACATTGATAGGCAGCTGCCCCTGCTTTGGGGTAGCGCATTTAGGCCCAGGGTGGGCAGTAGTTGACCTTGCAACATGTGGAAACTTGTACATCAAGCCACAGAGACAGCGTGGGCATGTAAACTGACACTGCAGTGGCAGGGGGAAATTTACTTACTAGACCCAGGAGACTCCCAGAGTCCCTGCGCCACCCAACATGCATATCACCCAGAGGCTCATCTAGTTTCAGAGACTTATAGGCATCTGATAGGCAGTATCAGGCCTTGAGAAGCACTGGTCCCTCTGCTAAACTGCCGTAGGTCAGGGACGGGGGATAACCGAGAGCTGCCTACAGCGTTGTCTCTTCCACTTACCTATAGATCCAGCATAGACAACAACCATCAGTGGATTGCTTTGTAGTTCCCACCGGGTAGCCC